>NC_059174.1:38382222-38689097 GCF_019923935.1 Bubalus bubalis
CGATATAACTATTCATATAGAAATGCCAAACAAATCTAACAAAGTACTAAACCTAATAAAAGAGTACAATCAGATTATTTGACACATGTTTGATAAGCAAAATGTCAATCATTTCCATATATCAGCAACAAACTGTCATAAAATGTAATTTTAGGAAAAAATATCAGTTTACAATGACATAAATCACAGTCACCTTGGCATAAGTCTAACAAATATTAGAGGAACTTCAGGGAGATTATTGGGGTTTTCCAGGTGGCATTAGTGGTACAGAACCCGCCTGCCTTTGCAGGAGACATAAGAGAAGCAGGTTCCATCCCTGGGTCGGGAAGATCCCCTGGAAGAGGGCATGGCAACTCTGCTCCCGTATTCTTACCTGGAGAATCCCATGGACAGAGGAGCCTGGTGGGTTACAGTCCAAAGGGTCGCAGAGTTGGACATGACTGAAGCAACTTAGCACACACGCATGCAGGGAGAATATTGGTCTCCTAATTACTGTCTGAAGCATCTGTTGATCTATTTCTTATTGTTTTTTTTTTTTCTTTTGATTGTACATCATGTTTTCTTGCTTCTTTACATGTCTCGTAATATTTTATTATATGCCAAACATTGTGTGTAGGAAAATGTATAGAGAGAGACTGAAGTATATTTTCTTCTGTTTCATTTGGGTTTTTCCCCAAGAGGGTAAACTCTATGTCTGGCATCTAAGGTGAAGAAGTGATCATTCAAACTTCAAAAGAGGTCAAAGCTTAATCTGTAACAGATACAACTTTAATAAAGATTAATCTCATTTTGTATAGGCTGCCTCCACCTAGAAGCTAATCCCTTTTATCTTATCAGTATTAAGTTTAGAGGGGTTTGGCCTGCACTTGCAGCTAATTTCCATTCATCTTTGTTTTTAGCTACACCAAAGTCCTAAATTCCAGGATCTCAAGAATGTAAAAGATTATTCAAATTCTTTATTATTTTAAGCCCTGCCTTCACTGATGCTCTATCAACAAAATTTGAGGTGGAGAAAGAATTATTATGCCAAGTGAACTAATAGTGTGTATGGGGTTCCTACAGACTCCAATCTGCCCCCATTAGCCCTCATTATTCCTGATAGCTTCATTGTTTTCCTCTTGACCCTACAAAATCTCTCCATTTTTCACAGATTTTTTTTTTACTACTTACCATTGAAGGGTTCCTTCCTTCCTTCTTTCTTTTGCTGCTTATCTTCTAAACAAATTCATCCTGACTACCTACCTTGTACCACAGTTTGTATGATTTTATCTGTCTCGTTGTTGTTGTTACCATGGGACAAAGTGTAACAAGATTTATAATTTAGGAAAATTTTCTAGCAGTTTTTTGGCCCCTAGATTAAAGTGGTAAGTGAGTAGAGACAGTGAAACTTGTTAGAAGGTGATTGTTTTAGTGTGGACTAAAGATAATAACCTTAATCAAATTTTTTAAGAAAGAATGTAGAAGACTGAGCCAATCTGAGAAATCAGGACTTATGGCAATGTGTAAATGCTGTAGAATGGAAAATAAGATTATAAGATTGTCTAGGACCAGTTTATGACTCTAATCGAGGATTTTTTTAAATTCAGCAGACCCTGAGAAATTTCAAGGAGTGGATTTTAAAGGGCTTCCCTTGTAGCTCAGTTGGAAAAGAATCCTCCTGCAATATGGGAGACCTGGATTCGATCCCTGGGTTGGGAAGATCTCCTGGAAAAGGGAAAGGCTACCCACTCCAGTATTCTGGCCTAGAGAATTCAATGGACTATAAAGTCCATGGGGTCACAAAGAGTCGGACACGACTGAGCAACTTTCACTTAAATATTAGTCTAGAAATGACAAGGAGAACAGATTCAGTTCAGTTCAGTCGCTCAGTTGTGTCTAACTCTTTGCAGACCACAAGGACTGCAGCACGCCAGGCTTCCTTGTCCATCTCTAACTCCTGGAGCTTGCTCAAACTCATGTCCATCGAGTCGGTGATGCCATCCAACCATCTCATCTTCTGTCATCCCCTTCTCCTCCTGTGTTCAATCTTTCCCAGCATCAGGGTCTTGTCTAATGAGTCTGCTCTTCACATCAGGTGGCGAAAGTATTGGAGCTTCAGCTTCAGCATCAGTCCTTCCAGTGAATATTCACGGTTGATTTCCTTTAGGATTGACTGGTTTGATCTCCTTTTAGTCCAAAGAACTCTCAAGAGTCTTCTCCAACACCACAGTTAAAAGCATCAATTCTTTGGCACTCAGCTTTCTTTACGGTCCAACTCTCACATCCATACATGTCTACTGGAAAAACCATAGCTTTGACTAGATGGACCCTTGTCAGCAAAGTAATGTCGCTGCTTTTTAATATGCTGTGTAAGTTTGTCATAGCTTTTCTATGAGAACAGATTAGAGAGGGAAATAAACTTTAGAAAGGGAAAGTCAAAAGGGGAGAATGTTGGCATAATGCACAGAACTTACTAAAGTTCCAAACTAGAGTGTTATAGCAGGAATGGAAATGAAAGAATAATGACCGCAAGAAGTAATAATCTTAATAAGTTTATTCCTTTTCGTATTATAAAGGGGTACATCATTACTTCTCAAAGCGTTAATTTGAATCTGTATCACATTTCATCATTTTCAAAGTTTTTACTATGTACTTCCAGCACTTGGTACCATCTTACTAAGTGATTTCTCAATAGATAATAGGAGAATAAAAGGAAAATTAACCAATTTAAATGATTAAAAGCTTCATAGCATCTGGCTACAGTTAGAATCCAAGCTAATAAATAAAGCCTCATAAATTCTAAAAAGTGTTTTCTATTAAAAATACTTTACATGGGAACAGAATTATTGTTTCAATAATGTAAATGAATAGTGTGGTTAAATATACAATTATAAAAGGTAAAGGGTTCTAATCCTGATTTTCAGCCATCAGAGAATATTTTTCTAGATATGGTCAAACTGTAAACAAAGGCTTTCTCCAGTCTGATTATGAGTTCTAAAGTATCCTGAAATAGAAAACAGACCTTTGCATCTTCCCTCTACAGCAGGGTTTGGCAAACCTTTTTCAAAAAGAGCCAGATAATAAAATTTTAGGCTTTATGAGTCATACAGTCTCTGCCATAATTACTCCATTCTGTCATTGCACCATGAAAGTAGCCATGGACAATGTAAAAAGAACAAACATGGCTGTATTCCAATAAATATTTTTTTTTATAAAAACAGGTGGTGGGCCAGGTTTGGCTGGTGGACCATAATTTCCCAGCCCCTGCCACACAGAATGTGTCTGTATAGGAATATCTTGGAGACTTTGCTAGTATAATCTGGAGGAGCGCTCTCCAATAGAAATGTAATATGAGCCACATAAGAATACTAATTTTCTAATAATTATATTTTAAAAATTAATTTGACCATATATTTTTAACCCAATATATCTAGCATGTTATCATTTCAGCATATTATCAACATGTTAAATTTATTAATGATATATTTTACATTCCTTTTTTCAAAGGAAGTCTTCAAAACCTGTTGTGTATCTTATGCTTACAGTACATCTCGATTCAGAGTAGCCACAATTCAATTGCAGCTAACATATTAGACATTTCATTTCCAGAGACTTCATAGTTATCTAAGCTCTAACTGCTTCTTTTCCGTCTTGGAAAGTACCCGCTGGTAAGACTATTTCTTACCTAGCAAGGTCTTCCCAGAACCCTCTTCCTTCTCTAGCTTCAACTTCATCAGCCTCACCACTAGAAACTATCTCAAGCATTGCTTCTCAAACTTTAATATACATAAAACATACTGGGAATCTTATTAAATTGTAGATTCTGTTTCAGTAGGTATGGGACAGACTCTGAGATTTTGCATTTCTAACAAGCTCCTAGGTGGTGCCACTGCCACAGATCCAAGGACTGTACTCTAAGTAGCAAGGATAGAAAAGACCACTCCCAAAAGGATAGCTGTAACTGGAATTGATATCCTAAATTCCCCTAAGAAGCTATCAGATCTAATCCCAGCATGCCTAACATCCCTGTTCAGGTCACCACCAGAAATGGAAGGAGTCGGACACGACTGAGCGACTTCACTTTGATTTTCACTTTCATGCATTGGAGAAGGAAATGGCAACCCACTCCAGTGTTCTTGCCTGGAGAATCCCAGGGACGGGGGAGCCTGGTGGGGTGCCGTCTATGGGGTTGCACAGAGTCGGACATGACTGACGTGACTTAGCAGCAGCAGCAAAGCAGTACCACCCAATGAGAATATAGTACATGTTATATATGTAATTTACATTATATTACATTATGAAGAGCTAACTAACTGGAAAAGACCCTGATGCTGGGAAAGACTGAAGGCAAAAAGAGAAGAGGGCAGCAGAGGATAAACTGGTTAGACAGTATTACTGACTCAATGGACATGCTGCTTCTGCTGCTGCTGCTGCTGCTAAGTCACTTCAGTCGTGTCTGACTCTGTACGACCCCATAGACTGCAGCCCACCAGGCTTCCCCGTCCCTGGGATTCTCCAGGCAAGAACACTGGAGTGGGTTGCCATTTCCTTCTCCAATGCATGAAAGTGAAAACTGAAAGTGAAGTCACTCAGTCATGTCTGACTCTTAGCAACCCCATGGACTGCAGTCCACCAGGCTCCTCCATCCATGGGATTTCCCAGGCAAGAGTACTGGAGTGGGTTGCCATCGCCTTCTCCACAATGGACATGACCTTAAGCAAACTCCGGGAGATAGTGAAGGACAGGGAAACCTGGTGTGCTGCAGTCCATGGGGTCGCTAAGAGTCGGACATGATTTAGCAACTGAACAGCAACAGCATATATGTAATTTACAGTTTTCTAGTAGCCACATTTAAGCTTTTAAAAAGTGAAATTAAATTTTAATAATGTATTCTCTTTAACACAATATGTCCAGAATACTATTTTAACAGTTAATCAATACAAATATAATGATATATTTTAATGATGTATTTTAAATTCTTTTTTTTTTTTGGTACTAAGTCTTCAAAATCCAGTGTGTGTTTTATATTTCAGCACGTCTTAATTCTCACTAGGCACATATAGCTAGTGGCAACTGCACTGCACACTATAAGGTCATCATCATGGTTATCTCCATGTGGCTCTTTACCTCCCCAAGCCTGACCCAGCTTCCCTTCCCTTTCTATTTCCATCAAACCCTCCTACTATATTTTTTGGAACACCTGGTCTGTCATCAGGTTAGAGAAAGAAAAACCCTCTATTACTAACCTCATCTCAAAAACGTTCATTTCAATCTCTTGCTATGACAATAACCTGGTTATTCCGTGTGTGCTCAGTTACTCAGTCATGTCCAACTCTTTGTGACCCTTTGGGCTGTAGCTCTCCAGGCTCCTCTGTCCCTCAGATTCTCCAGGCAAGAATACTGAAGCAGAGTTGCCACACCCTCCTCCAGGGGATCTTACAGATCCAGGGATTGAACCAGAGTCTTTTGAATCTCTTGGATTGGCAGGCAGATTCTTTACCACTAGCACCACCTGGGAAGCTCTAGATACCTACTCTATCACTTCTACAATCTAGATTTAATAATCACATTTTAAAAAATGTTTAATGTTTCCAGCTCACTCAAACTTCAGTACCCATATGCCAACAATGTTTCAGACCGTTGTACCCACCCATCAATTGATTCAGCCTCATACTTTTCTCATACAGTCAATCCTCATATCATCAATATAATATCCCATGGTCCCTCACTGTAATCATTGTACTATATAGTGCCTTGTCCTTATTTTCCTTATTTAACTTGCTGATAAACCCAATATTGGTAAATCCATCATACCACCTATTTTCAACCCTAACTCAAACAGATAAATGTGGTTAGGGGAAAACATATGATCATGCTGACATTTAAATTGTTTCACTACAAATGTCAAATCATCTTGTATATTACTGTTAGTTGACAATTTCATTCATTTAATTGAAAAATTAAAAACTATCAGAAGAGATAGTTTCCTCCTATAACCAAATCCACTACCTATAACCACTACCTTCCCCTTCTATTAATCAAACAACCAATTCTCAGTTCTTATTTCACTCAAATAACTGGTGGCATTTTCTATTATTGTTTATTCCCTCCTTTTTCAAATTTCTTCTTGTTGTTGTTTGGTGATGTTTTCTGGGTTGTTCTCCTACAGCACTGGTTACTCCTTTTCAGTCTCCTTTGATGCCTCATTCTCTTCTTTGTGACCTCTGTCTTTTGGAATGTCCCAAAGCCATCTTTGGGCCTTTTCTCTGTCCAAATTTAATCCTATAATGATCTCATCCAGTTACATGGCTTGAAATGATATTTATAAGTTTGTGGTTACAAAATGTTTCTCTTTCTTAACTCCAGATTTCTTTGTGAGTCCCACACTATCTACTCATGGATATTTAATGGTCATCTCAAATTTAACCTGGCCAGAATGAAGTTTTTATTTCATTTTCAATCTGTTCCACTTCAGTCTTCTGCCACTCAGTTAAAGTCTTCATCACCCTTCTCTTCCTCATCCAATTCCTCGATAAGTTCTACCGCTCTGTCTCCAAAATAGATCCTGAATCCCACCATGTCTCATCTCCACTGCTATGGTTCAGATACCCTTCTATCTGGTTTCATTGCTTTCATTCTGCTTCTGTGTCTTTACCCTCGAGTTTATTCTTTACAAAGCAGCAGGAGTCGCCTTAAAGCATAAACACATAACCTTCAATTGCTTCCATCATGTTTAGGATAAAATTCAAGCTCCTTATCATGACCTTTAAGAGTTTACTCCTGGTCACTACTTATTTGTCCCAGTACTTTCTCCTCTGTCACTCCAGTCCAGCCACTCAGCTATATTTAAATTTTAATATGCCAATATGTTCTGGTCTCTTGGCCTTTACATTTCATCTGGAACATTCATCCCCAGAATCTTCAGAGGGCTTGCTTTTTTACGTCATTAATGCCCCAGCTTGAATGTCAACTCTGTAACAGATCACCCTGTTTCAAATAATTCCCCTGACACTCTCTAATCTTTTAAATGGCTTCATTTTTCTTCATAGCACTTATAGCTACCTGAAGTTGTGTGTGTGTGTATGTGTGTGTGTGTATTTATTGTCCCTGTTGGGTCTTCATTGCTTCATGGGCTTTTCTCTAGTTGTGGCAAGTGGGGCCTACTCTTTGTTGCAGTATGGGGGCTTCTCGTTGCAGTGGCTTCTCTTGTTGCTGAGCATAGGCTCTAGGGCACATGGGCTCAGTCGTTGCAGTTCCTGGGCTCAAGAGCACAGGCTCAATCAATAGTTGTAGCTCACAGGCTTAGTTGCTCTGTGGCATGTGGGATCTTCCTGGACCAGGGATCAAACCTGGGTCTCCTGCATTGGCAGGCAGATTCTTTACAACTGAGCCACCAGAGAAGCCCTGAAGCTATATTTTTAATTATCTCTTTACTTTCTGTTGTTTCACTCCCTTAGTAAAAAATAAGTTCATCCAATGAAGGGATGTCATGCTACTCACTATTGTATCTCCTGCATTTAGAATAATATCTGGCACACAGTGAGTACTGAGTAAATGAGTCTGCAAGATTTCAGGAGACAATTCAGTTGTTCTACCAAATCAGAATTAGCTACTTCACTTGTCTTCTAATGCTGACCTGGGTCATACTAAGTCAAAGAGACGTCTGAGAATGAAAGATTCTAGTATAAATGAATCCTGTAATCTGTTCCATACCAGAGAGCTTGTTCCAATGCTTGTTAGTAGTTGGATGCAGAAATTCTCAGTGATCCCTGCTAATCAGCTAATTTGCCTGTTTCTATCAATACTTACTAGCTATTAGTTTCTGCTGGCCAGTCTCCACCTAACTTCCCTTACAAGAGCTTGCTTTTAAATCAGGAATTTTCTTTGCTGGCTTTGCCATCTCCTTGCTTGGCTTTTCTTTCTTTAACAAGCACAACAGCATGCTGCTGCATCTTCAAAGAGTAAATTAATTCCGTCCGCAAAAGGGTCAAGTGCTAGAAAGTGCATAGCCATGCAGTTTGCATGGCAGGATACAGAAGATATGATGCTAATAAGATTCTAAGATGAGAACAGCAGACTGTCTCTGGGGATTCAGATGAAGGGGTCTGTAAATTTTAAAAGAAATGGTCTCCGAAAACTAATGATGTCTGCTTTCCAATTCATTAATAATGTGGAGCAGGGAGATGGGAGTGAGATCCAGGCCATGCTTTGAAATATCAAAATGTAACGAGGAAGAAAACAGTAAGAGCGATCTCAATGGGGTCATAAAGCTGGGAGAAGGAGGCAAACTGTAAGAAGATGCGGTGGTGCTGGATGCAGGGGAGGGAATAAGTCCACCCCATGTGTGTATATTTATGTGCATATAGTACCTTTATCTATACACGAGTAGATAAAAAGTTATTCTGCTAGAAAAAAAAAACACTGCAACATTGATAAGGCTTTTGCAATTTTCATATTTAAGTCGACTCAGAGAGAATATTTCAAGTATTGTAAAAACGCATCTAAGCTGTCTGCCTTTCTGTATTTACAAACCCTGCCCTTCACCTCTTTGTATTGCATACAAGCAACTGAGTAACAAGAACCTCAACCTTGTTTGTAGTTAATAGTGGAAGAAAAAAACCCTCAGGCAAAGCCTAATGAACCAAGAGCAATTCTGAGCTCTCCTCTGTAATATCTGCCGAGGCAGTGTCTTTCCAAGGGCTGCCTGGACGTATCGTGTGACCTTGCTGCTTTACATCATTAAAATTTCCCATTACTGGAATGGTGTTTGCATGGAGGGGCCGTTGTGCAGATATTATGGCTGAGTTTCTCCCTGCTGCATTCGGAGTTTGTGCTAATAGAAAATGCTTCTCTGCTTGAACAGTTCCCTAGAGCTGGGAGGTGTGCAGCAGCGGGAGAGTTTAGCTTTGGCTTTTATTTTGACAAAGCTATTACATTTTGCAGATTGAGGTTATGGTCTTTTCTCCTATCTCTGTATTTTATCTGCATGATATTTTCTGATCTCCCTTTTAAAACCCCCATTAGTTACGATTGAGGCTCTGGGGTGGCAGCCTGCCTTGAAGCCGTAATATCATCAGCTATTCTTACAAGCCCACTAAATAGACTGACTGATTCAGTAGTGTTCAGTCATGTGTAACCTTTCCAAGGGGGGCTAGCTTCAGAAGGAGGACATATGTGCTGGACAGACACTTGTGTGTTTGTGTGTATGTGTGTGTATGAGGACCACAACCCCAAGGTACCAACAGTCTTAAAAACAAAAGTGCAATCTCATTCTCCAGGGCCACAGGTTCTGTCTGCCATGTCTTCCTTCTGAGCTTCCTTCTCCCACAGGTGGCCGACTGCACCATGAAACTGTGGAGGCTGACAGCATTGGTGGCATTTCCAAACTCCACAACACCCTCAGCCTGTTTTACTCTCCTCTTAAGAAGCTGCTGTTCTGGCTATTCTGTTCTACACTTTGTTTCATCCACAGTCATAGTGTTACATGTTTGTGCAACTCTAATCTTATAATTTTAGCAGAAAGTTCACAATAATGAATGATGTTTGCCTAGAGGGAGTGGAAATACTTCACAGCACTGGTTATACAGTCATAAACTGTTTAGAACTGACTGAAAGGGTGAGATTCCTTGGTCAGCCCTCCTAAATCTCTAAGCAAACCATAGCTGATTGAGAGACTTTGAATCCGTAGTGCTCAGATTTCTAAAGTAAGAGAATGTGACCATTTCTTTCTCTATGGCTTTCCTGTTTTAAGTAAGCACAGTGAACTCTTCCCAATAAATCCTTCTGAATCTGGGAGCGTAGCACAGCCACATGCCTTAAACACTTCACTTTGTCCACCTTCTGTTGACAGTGTGGGACGTGGTGGTCTAGAGTGCGGAGGGTCACGGAGAGCGGTGGTAGAGGTGAGGAATTTATTTCCCCAGGAAATCTCATTAGCAATGCAGTGCCTGTTTTTCATTGAAGTTTCTGCTCTTCGGCTTTGTTTTCGGCTGAGTAACAGAGCCTGAAAGCCGTCTGGTGACTCACAAAAGGTCACACTGAGAGTTGGGGGCACGGACCGGAGCACGCTGCCTACCTGTGATTGATGTGTATTAAAGCTGTATTGAGCCACTCATAAACACAGCAAGAATCCTGTTCTCTTTTCATCAGTGCTCTTGACCAAGACTTGATTTACTGTTTTGAAATCAGCTGCTCCTTCGGTCCTCTACAATAGCTTCTTTAATAGCTTGTCATAACGGTTGATGACAATTTGGGAAAGCTCACATATTCAATATATTTTTTAAATTGACTTCGCACTCTTCCAAGTACCAAGGCTTTATAAACAGTCTAATTGTTCCCTGAGTGTTTGCTGACCTAAAGGAAAGTGTTGATGAATCAGACCCTCCTTTTCTATTTATGAAGGTATTGAGATGTGTATCAATATCATAGCAAATTGCTACTGAAAATTGGTTCCATGTCCCTGAGGCTACTTACCTCAAAAGGTGAAACGGCAGAAGTACCTGCTAGACAAGAGTGACCAGCTTTGCTATTTCTTTCTCTTTTTTTAAGATTTCTTGATGATATTCTTTTAAAGTTTATCCTGACAAGGGATTGAAATTGGATCCAAGTGTTATAAGAGACTGTGCAGTTCTTATTCTAGTAAAGAATAATAATAATCATTTATACCCATTTTGTCAATGTGTTTGTCAGTGTGTGTTTTGTCAGTGTGTGTTTGTCAGTTCGATATCTATGATTGTATAATAATGAAGTTTAAGACATGTCAATTCGACTAATTCTTTCTCTATGACTTTCCTGTTGTATAATCTCAGAAGAAAAGGTGTACGCAGCATATATGATTTAACTGAACACAGCAACAATTTAAAACACATCTCCAGTTCTGATCATTTTTTACCTTTTGATAGCTTGGGAAGGTTGAATTGATCCCCGACCACCCAGTAGCCACTTCCACAGCTATGTCCAGGAATGCCTACTGGGGCGGTATTAAGAATGTCTAACCTCCAATTTGCCAAGTACAGCGACCACTAAGAATGGGTTACCAGTCACACAGAATAGATGCCGGTGCTGCTATACTAGAACATCTCACTGAACATCAGTTCTGTTCTGCATTCCTCTCCACATGTACGACTTCTCCCTATCCTTAAATTTCACTTCTTACGTGAATCCTTTCATATTCCATACGGTTCTATTTCTTGATTCTGAGTCCCTACAATATGTATAGCCTGTACCTTCCAACTGTCCCTATACCGTGAGCCATCTTCTACTATTATTCTACTTTTTTGCTTCCCCACAGCACAGTGTTGTGGCACATATATTTCAAAAATATTTTTGAACATAGAATATTCTGATGAAAATACTCAGAGATAATGTTTGAAAGTGCTGCATTTAGCATAGACCTAATTTGAATTTGCTTTGTGGACTTGAACTTGGTATCCAACTCCCATTTTCTTTTAGAGGGGCCACCTGAAACAACTACATTTCAGCGAAGAACTATAGCATCAAGACACTTATCAGTATCTTTTCCACAGTAAGTTTTATTTTCTCATATTCTCTGTTTTCCAAATGTTGAGGCACTTTGCACTATTACCTTGAATTTGGAGTAGAATTGTGGGTGCAACTGCTATAGCAGTGGAAGAGTTTAATTTCCCCCAAAACCTATGGAGAGCTGTGCACAGAATAGTTGAATTTATATATATATATATTAGGTCATAGGTTCAGATTCAAGAGGCATATATCATTCCTCTTCAGAACATTAAAAAATTACATATTCAGATAAATTTATAGAAAGTCCCAAAGTATTTGGCTTTTTGTTGAAAGTTGAGTTTGATTATTTGGAACTAGGAACATTTTTTTCCCACATACATGATATCAAGAGAGTCAAGGTTTCAAGCTAGCCCTACAGTGAATCATTATTAAAGCCTCTGGTGAAAAAGAGAGCCTGAACTCTGCCAAGAGGGTTTTGGAAAAGAAAGGTGAAGGATTCTCTGAGAAAGACTGTGAGGGCAACACCTCTGAGGTATTGGGTATGTCCCCAGGTGATGCTAATGTATTTCTTTTGTAAAGCTAGAGTAGGACATAAGGGGTCATAAAGCAAATGTGATTAAGTGGAAAATTGCAAGTTGCTTTCTGTAAGCCATGGAGAACAGTAAAATGAGCATCAGAACAGAATTAGGAGAACTAGTTCTAGTCCTAGCTCTTTTACAGTTTCTCTGGTTACCTTCAGTAAGTCCCTGCACCCCTCTGAACCTGTTTTGTCATCTACAAAATGAATAGCTCCTTTGTACAAGGCTTCTTTAAGCTAGAGCAAACCATAACAACCATCTTTCCTATAAGTCTACTGAAATTTTTGTTCTGTCCTCTTCACGCTGCCTGTGTATCTTCTTATATTTATTTCATTCTACGGAATCCAGCCAGTCCTTCCATTTAACCCACTTCTTTTCACCTCCTCTTTCCCACAGGCTAGCCATAATAAAATAGAGGGGGAGGAGGGAAACACCTCCTGGTTATCATAGACCATATACTATTTATGATAAATATATTCATACTTTTTCTCTCTCTTAATCTAAAAACCCCTTGGGAACAAAGAATATACCTTCTTTTGTTTATTTCTATAATATATCTTTTAAAACCTCACAGATGTAGAAAATTTAATGGTGACAATGATGCTGAACCCAGGTCTCCTGCATTACAGGCAGATTCTTTACTAGCTGAACCGTAAGGGAAGCAATGATGTTGACACATTGAATAAAAAAGTGGTATTCCCCCACAGTTTTTTTAAAGTGTATTTACAAAGAAAAAGGAACAATGATGCCTTGCTAAAATCATTTAGAACAATGAAGCTCTTAGGGAAAACAACTGGGATTTAGGAGGGCAGGAAAAATATAAGATAGTTGGCTGGTTCACATTTGATGTCTTCATGGTGTTCTCCCAGGTGAAAAAACCTGGCTTACTGAGTGAGACATATTAGTTGGAATTTGGATTCACTTCCAGAATGTTGTATTTGGGGATTACTAAGGTGCATGAGGAAACTTTTTAGCGGATGGAGAGGGGGTAGAAATGTTTGATACCTTGATTCTAGCAGCCACTATACAACTATATACATTTACACCTTAAAAGAATGATGTTATTGATGTAAGTTATGCTTTAGTAACCCGACATAAAATAAAAAGATCATAAAATATTATCTCATGATGTGCTCTGCATGTAAGTTAAATAAGCAGGGTGACAATATATGCCAAGGAGTCTTGGCGTACTCCTTATCCTATTTGGAACCAGTCTGTTGTTCCATGTCCACTTCTAACTGTTGCTTCCTGACCTGAATACAGATTTCTCAAGAGACAGGTCAGGTGGTCTGGTATTCCCATCTCTTTCAGAATTTTCCACAGTTGATTGTGATCCACACAGTCAAAGGCTTTGGCATAGTCAATAAAGCAGAAATAGATGTTTTTCTGGAACTCTCTTGCTTTTTCCATGATCCAGCGGATGTTGGCAATTTGATCTCTGGTTTCTCTGCCTTTTCTAAAACCAGCTTGAACATCTGGAAGTTCATGGTTCACATATTGCTGAAGCCTGGCTTGGAGAAGTTTGAGCATTAATTACTAGCGTATGAGATGAGTGCAATTGTGCAGTAGTTTGAGCATTCTTTGGCATTGCCTTTCTTAGGGATTGGAATGAAACCTGACCTTTTCCAGTCCTGTGGCCACTGCTGAGTTTTCCAAATTTGCTAACATATTGAGTGCAGCACTTTCACAGCAACATCTTTTGGATTTGAAATAGCTCAACTGGAATTCCATCACCTCCACTAGTTTTGTTCGTAGTGATGCTTCCTAAGGCCCATTTGACTTCACATTCCAGGATGTTTGGATCTAGGTGAGTGATCACATCATCGTGATTATCTGGGTCATGAAAATATTTTTTTGTACAGTTCTTCTGTGTATTCCTGCCACCTCTTCTTAATATCTTCTGCTTCTGTTAGGTCCCTACCATTTCTGTCCTTTATTGAGCCCATCTTTGCATGAAATGTTCCCTTGGCATCTCTAATTTTCTTGAAGAGATCTCTAGTCTTTCCCATTCTATTGTTTTCCTCTATTTCTTTGCACTAATCACTGAGGATGGCTTTCTTATCTCTCCTCGCTGTTCTTTGAAACTCTGTATTCAAATGGGTATATGTTTCCTTTTCTTCTTTGCTTTTAGCTTCTTTTCTTTTCACAGCTATTTGTAAGGCCTCCTCAGACAGCCATTTTGCTTTTTTGCATTTCTTTATCTTGGGAATGTCTCCTGTACAATGTCATGAGCCTCTGTCCATAGTTCATCAGGCACTCTGTCTATCAGATCTAGTCCCTTAAATCTAATTCTCACTTCCACTGTATAATTGTATGGGGTTTGATTTAGGTCATACCTGAATGGTCTAGTGGTTTTCCCTACTTTCTTCAACTTAAGTCTGAATTTGGCAATAAGGAGTTCATGATCTGAGCCACAGTCAGCTCCCAGCTCTCTTGTTTTTGCTGACTGTATAGAGCTTCTCCATTTTTGCCTGCAAAGAATATAATCAATCTGATTTTGGTGTTGGCCATCTGGCAATGTCCATGTGTAGAGTCTTCTTGTGTTGTTGGGAGAGGGTGTTAGCTATGACCAGTGTGTTCTCTTGGCAAAACTCTATTAGCCTTTGACCTGCTTCATTCTGTACTCCAGGGCCAAATTTGCCTGTTAGTCCAGGTGTTTCTTGATTTCCTACTTTTGTATTCCAGTCCCCTATAATGAAAAGGACATCTTTTTTGGGTGTTAGTTCTAAAAGGTCTTATAGGTCTTCATAGAACTGTTCAACTTCAGCTTCTTCAGTCAAGGCATAGACTTGGATTACCATGATATTGAATGGTTAACATCATGAGAAACACTGGGCTGGATGAAGCACAAGCTGGAATCAAGATTGCTGGGAGAAATATCAATAACCTCAGATATGTAGATGACACCACCCATATAGCAGAAAGTGAAGAAGAACTAAAGAGCCTCTTGATAAAAGTGAAAGAGGACAGTGAAAACGTTGGCTTAAAGTTCAACATTCAGAAAACGAAGATCATGGCATCTAGTCCCATCACTTCATGGCAAATAGATGGGGAAACAGCAGAAACAGTGGTTGACTTTATTTTTTTGTGCTCTAAAATCACTGCAGATGGTGATTGCAGCCATGAAGTTAAAAGACACTTACTCCTTGGAAGGAAAGTTATGACCAACCTAGACAGCATATTAAAAAGCAGAGACATTACTTTGTCAACTAAGGTCCATCTAGTCAAGGCTATGGCTTTTCCAGTAGACATGTATGGATGTGAGAGTTGGACTAGAAAGAAAGCTGAGTGCTAAAGAATTGATGCTTTGGAACTGTGGTGTTTGAGAAGACTCTTGAGAGTTCCTTGGACTGCAAGGAGATCCATCCAATCCATCCTAAAGGAGATCAGTCCTGAGTCTTCATTGGAAGGACTGATGTTGAAGCTCAAACTCCAGTACTTTGGCCACCTGATGTGAAGAGCTGACTCACTTGAAAAGACCCCAATGTTGGGAAGGATTGAAGGCAGGAGGAAAAGGGGCTGACAGAGGATGAGATGGTTGGATGGCATCACCGACTCAATGGACATGGGTTTGGGTGAACTCCAGGAGTTGTTGATGGACAGGGAGGCCTGGTGTGCTGCAGTGCATGGGGTTGCAAACAGTTGGACAAGACTGAGCAACTGAACTGAAAATATTATTTATGCTAGAATAAAGATAATCAAGTAAAGTGATTTGTAGACTTATTTTAAACTTATAAGAGGAAACTACAAGAAACTATAAGAAATTACATTTTAAAATTTAAACAAATTGACTAGGAAAAAAGTAGTATCCCCTTTTCTATTCTTTTAACATTTTTGAAAGCATATCAGATTATTGCTACTTGTGCCTACACTTGTTATTAACTCGGGCTAGTTCTAGTAGATGGGCTTCCCAGGTGGTTCAGTGGTAAAGACTCTGCCTCCCAATGCAGATTCAGTCCTGATTTGGAAAGATCCCTTGGAGGAGGAAATGGCAACCCACTCCAGTATTCTTGCCTGAAAAATCCCATGGACGGAGAAGCCTGGCAGGCTACATATAGTACATGGGGTCACAAAGAGTTAGACACGACTTAGAGACTGAACAACAGCAACACACACAGTTCAAGTGGATATAGTTGATATGAACCAATGCCAATTGCTTTCATAACACTGCTAATTAAAGCCACCTGTAACTATTAATTTGGTTTGAGTTATATGATTTCATAGTGAATTGAGAAGCCACTGAGTTGTAATGCAGTGTATATATGTGATTACCCGTCCGTTACGGAAATATAAATACCCTTATTGATTCAAGTTGGCTGCTTAGATTTTCCATCAGTGGTTGCTTAAGTTTGATTGTTGTAGCTCAGGTTTTTGTCCTTTTTTCAGATAAGAATGCTGGTGACATAATCTAATATTTGGATGAATATTTTCAAAGCTCAACTTTTTTTCATTTAGGTCTCATAAGGATTATAGAACAACTTACCAGTTTGTGCTTTCATGAGTAACTGATATTCTTAACTTCTCTGTCATTGTATGTGTGAAAAGTTGCAAGTAATGGCTAATCTATCTTCCAGATCTGTTCTTTTCTTCCATCATAATAGAGTTACAACAAGTGACATGCCTAGTCCCATTTCCCAGCCTCCTTTGCAGTTAGTATGATTAAATGAGTAAGTTCTCTCCAATGGTATATGAACGGGCATGATGTATACAACTTTTAGGGTGAGGCTTTTAAGAAAGCAGATATGCCTTTTCTGTGCTGTCTTTTTCCTTCTACTAGTTGGAAAGAAGGAGAGAGGGTTGATGTGTGTTTCTCTGTTTTAGGGAGCAGTGGGAGAAAATCTTTCCCATTGGGAAAATTTCCCAAAATTTTCCCCCTAGAAAACTTCCTCTTACATCTGAAAGACATGGCCATACCTAGCTCCAAGACTGTCTGGAAATGGTTATCTAACTATTTCAGTCTTGATAGTTGAAAGTAGGAAAGGGATGAGGGGATTAGAAATGGGTAGCCAATAAACAATGTCTCAAATAATGGCCTAAACAGATAATGCAATACATTAGAAGAAGAAAAAACAGTTTGGATGAAGAAAATGAAAAAGTTAAAACACAAAAAATAATGAAATAAGCAAAAAACCCGAAAAGACTACTTAGTTCTTTAAAATTCCAGCATAGTTGTGCAATATCTGGCAATTCTGATCGAGAAAAAAATAGAGGAGACACAAATAAACCACAGAAGATAGGTAAGATAAATATAGACATGGAAAAAATTTTTGAAGTGTGAGAGAAAGGTAGGTTTCAATTAATGCTAACAAATTTGAAATCTAAATTAAAAGGTTGATTTCTCTAGAAAAATATGTATAACAAAAATATGTATAAGAAAAAATAGAATAGGGTCATAGAAGAAATTTTTAAAGTAGTCAAAGATACATCCCTGAAAAAAAACCAGATCAAATGACATTATGGTTAACATATTAAAATCTAAATAGATAATTCTTAGGTTAAAAAAAAATTTCCAAAATATAAAAAGACAGAAAGCTTCCCCAGTAACTCCGGTTAGTATATGGTTAGCATAATCTTGATTATAAATCCAAACAAATAATATCAAATAATAAGAGAACAAGCCAATTTAATCTATGAATGTATCTTTAAATCCTAAATAAGTGAAACTCTACACTGCTTAAAAAAAAAATAATGTATTTCTAACAGGTATACAATTTATGTTTTGATTAATTAAAATTTAATGTCTGGAATGCAAGGATAGTTTAACATTAATAAACCTATTAATTTAATACATTATCAAATTAAAGTAGAAAAATCACACAATCATATCAAAAAAAAATGCCAAAGAATAGTTTAACAACTATCCCTAATTAAAAGCAATTAAAAAATCCTTTGGCAAGCTGAGGAAGATAAAAACAACACCTTATCCAATAAAGGTATATTTCAGAAATCTATAATAAAAATTATAACTAAAAGTGTTTGGCAGAGATGGCTTCCTGTACCCTACTACCGGTTCTACTCTTCTTCCTTAGTAATATAACCTGAATTTTTAGCCAGGCTTATGGTTGCCTCGAATAAAAAACCACATTTCTCAGTTGCCCTGGCCACTAGGTAGAGCCATGTGATTAGACTGGCTATGTTTAACCAATTGATATAAATAAAAATACTGTGAGCAACTGTCCTTGTCAACAGGATGAATTTCAAAAGCCTGCAGTATTAAGTTACAAAAGGCTACATACATTTTGATACTAATGTAAATGTTAAGAAACACACCAGATAATAAATATAACTTATAGCTGCACATTAAAATCATAAAATATTTAAAATGTGCATAAAAGTGAAATAAACCAATGTCAGAGTGAATGAGAATGAAAGAGTTGGTACTTTATCTTTATTTATAATATTTTATTTCCTTACGATTAATAAGAACAGAAGCAAAAAAGTCCTGAACCAAATATGGCAAGCAAACAGCTATTTGGTCATATTAAATGACTTGGCTATTAAATTAAGTTTGTATTATTTTATGTGCTTTTCTATGTGCATAATTTTTAAATTTTAGTTGTATAAAGTAAAGACTTGAAACAAAAGGAAGTCAAAATAAAACAGCAGGAGTGAATATGGAAAGAGGAAGCGAAGTCCCAGCCCCATTGTTTTGTTCTTTTTCAGATTCCAGGATGATTGACCATACAGGAGCTCCAGAGCTTGGCCTAATTGCCTCCTCCTCCCTGAGTAAATAAATGTCCCAAAGCAAAGGCTAAAGGTAGCCTCTTTGATTTGTCATATCCCAGGCATTGTTCTGATGAAGGAATCAATTCAGATGCTCTATTGCTAGCAGAAGATTATTAAATGACTACAATCAGTGTAAAACTACCCTTAATTTACTGCAAGGCTTGGGGTTTTTTTCCTTCTAAATTTATCTAATAAAGTTAAATCAAGATATTTGAAAATAAAATATAATACAAAATCCCTTCATAAACAGAAACACAAAGCAGAAAAAGCCTAAAAATAAACTTAACAAGAAATATGCAAGACTTATGTGGGACAAAACTGTAAAAATGTACTGAAAATCATGAGAGGAAGTCTAAACAAATGAAAAGATCTATTCCCTAAATAAGAACACTCAGTAATTTACCAATGTTAATTCTCCTCAAGTTAACCTATACATTTAAATAAAATCTCAGTAAAGTGGACCTTGATAAGCTAACCCGGAGATTCATCTGAAATAGAATCTCCAAGAATATTTTTCAAAAGACACTAAGAAAAAGTGACCCATAAAAATATCTAAATAAACTATAAAACTTTAATACTTGAAACAGTGTGGTATTGACAGATAAATAGAAAAACATGACTGAGTGGACAGTCCAGAAACAGATTAATATAGATGAGATTTTAATATAATAAATTTTGTATTTCAAATCAGAAAAGGAAAATACATGTATCTTAACTGTGACATTCACAAATACGAATCCCAAATGGATTAAAGTGCTAAACTTAACGAACACCAAGTTTATAAAATCATTGGAAGGAAATATAGGAAACTAAAAGAGTCAGACACGACTGAGTGACTGATCTGATCTGATCTGATCTGATTTATTTTATGATGGAGAGAGTGTCCTTAAACTAAAAACAGCATCAAGAATTCATAAGTATAATGTAGAAGTTGGGTTTCATAAAAATTGAGACAAATTGTGAGAACATATTTGCAAATATGTATAACTGAAAAAGCGTTAATAAATAATCAGAATATATAAAGAGATCCTAAAAATCAATAAGAAAAATCTAATTGAAAATGAGAAAAAGATATAAAAAGACAAAGGTAGAATAAGAACAAAAATGGCCAACATACGTATGAAAAGATTCTCTATCTCATTAATAATCAGGCAGAATGCAATTTTAAAAAAGAATGAGATTTGCCAGTAGGTTGGCCAGCACTTTAAAGATGAATGTTTCTTGGCATTAGTAAGAGGCTTAGAAGATGGATACTCTTGTACATCCATTACCTCTCTCTTCTACTTTCCCACTTGCTAACTCCAGTCCTGCTGTACTGCCTCCTTTTTTTCTTAGTACACGCTAACTTTCGGTCCTCTTCAGTTACTTTTACTTGCTGTTCCCTCTACCTTGATCCTTTTCCCTCAGATATATTAGTATGTGTGACTTGCTCCAGCTTTTCAGTTCAGTCGCTCAGTTGTGTCTGACTCTTTTCAACCCCGTGGACTGCAGCACGCCAGGCTTCCCTGTCCATCACCCACTCCTGGAGCTTGCTCAAACTCATGTCCATTGAGTTAGTGATGCCATCCAACCATCTTATCCTCTGTTGTCCCATTATCCTGCATTCAGTCTTTCCCCGTATCAAGGTCTTATCCAATGAGTCACCTGTTTGTATCAGGTGGCCACAGTATTGGAGCTTCAGCTTCAGCATCAGTCCTTCTAACTCTTAAGCTCCAGTTCTTGTTCAAGTTTTTCTCAGAGATGCCTTTTTTCTCAGAGATGACTTTTTTTTCTCAGTTCAAGTTTTTCTCAGAGATGACTTTTTTTTAGCCAGGTAAATGTATGACTTTCCTATCACTCCTAAAACCTTTCAGTTCAGTCACTCAGTTGTGTCCGACTCTTTGCGATCCCATGATCCACAGCACGCCAGGCCTCCCTGTCCATCACCAACTCCTGGAGTTTACCCAAACCCATGCCCATTGAGTTTGTGATGCCATCCAGCCATCTCACCCTCTGTGGTCCCCTTCTCCTCCTGCCTTCAATCTTTCCCAACATCAGGGTCTTTTCAAATGAGTCAGCTCTTTGCATCAGGTGGCCAAAATATTGGAGTTTCAACTTCAACATCAGTCTTTCCAATGAACAGGACTGATTTCCTTTAGTATGGACTGGATCTCCTTGCAGTCCAAGGGACTCTCAAGAGTCTTCTCCAACACCACAATTCCAAAGCATCAATTCTTCTGTGCTCAGCTTTCTTTATAGTCCAACTCTCACATCCATACATGACTACTGGAAAAACCATAGCCTTGATTAGACAGACCTTTGTTGATAAAATAATGTCTCTGCTTTTTAATATGCTGTCTAGTTTGGTCATAACTTTCCTTCCAAGGAGTAAGCATCTTTTAATTTCATGTCTGCAATCACCATCTGCAGTGATTTTAGAGCCTCAAAAAATAAAGTCTGATACTGTTTCCACTGTTTCTCCACATATTTGCCATGAAGTGATGGGACCAGATGCCTTTAGACCTGCTTTTTTCCCCCCCACATGTTAGATAGGTGGTGGGTAGGTAGGTAAGTAAGTAGGTAGACAGACAGGTAAGTAGGTAGGTAAGTAAGTAGCCACTGTGTAAATCTTTTTTGAATCACTGAAAAAATACTGCCATTGGAGAAAGTATGCTGCTGCTGCTGCTGCTAAGTCGCTTCAGTCGTGTCCGACTTTATGCGACCCCATAGACGGCAGCCTACCAGGTTCCCCCATCCCTGGGATTCTCCAGGCAAGAACACTGGAGTGGGTTGCCATTTCCTTCTCCAGTGCGTGAAAGTGAAAAGTGAGAGTGAAGTTGCTCAGTTGTGCCCGACTCTTAGCGACCCCATGGACTGCAGCCTACCAGGCTCCTCCGTCCGTGGGATTTTCCAGGCAAGACTACTGGAGTGGGGTGCCATTGCCTTCTCCAGAGAAAGTATAAATTGGTACAAATTTTTGGAATATTTTGTATTTAATTAAATACTAAAACAAATAAAATGTGGGTACTCTTTAACCTAGCAATTCCACTTCTACATATCTGTTCTTAGTAAATACATCCGTGCACAAAGAAACATGAACAAAGATAAACAAATATGTTCAGCACAACACTTTTTCATAATAAAAAAGAAATAACACAAGTAGCCACCAATTGGAAACAGGTTAAATAAGATGTTAAATATTTATGCAACACAATACTATGCAGCTGTTATAAAGAACAAGATGGGTCTGTATTGTACCCATATGTAAAGATATTCCAGTGTTTTGATGTTCTGAGGAAAATAAATCACAGAAAAATAGCTAAAATATAATCATATTTATGGAAAAAATAATCCAGTATGTGTGGCTATATAAACATATAGATAAACACATGCATACATATGAACATATAAATGCAAATTTAAGATATAAAGGATGCACACCAAATTGTTAATAGTTTATTAGCTTCTCTCTGTGGAGAAAAGGAGCTTGGGTATAGGAGAGCTGGTACAGGAGTATATCCTATGTATTTCCATATTGTTTTAGTCTTTCACAATGAGAATATATTCATGTATCACATTTTTAATTAAAAAATAGAATGTCTTCAAGGTTATCCTCTTTCAATGTCAGTCTCACTCATTTGTATCCTGAAATGCTCTCTTGGGTGGCAATGAATGAGATGAAGTAATGGCCAGTGTGCTGGGAATTACGTTTAGAAGCGCATTGTGCTAGGGAACATTAGTCAGTGCCCCCATAGAAAAAAAGGTTGAGAACTATGTTCATGCCCCATTGTTTCATTTCCTCCAGCAGCATCTAGAAACAAAAGAAGCTTCATTTTTCCTTTACTGTGGTCACATGTCAAAAGTGCAGGAGATGGGTGGGTTTTTTTTGTTTTTGTTTTTGTTTTGCAGTTTGGACATATTTCATACCTGCAGAATAGTTCTTTGTGCTATATTCTGAGTAATTTTAAATAAATAAATGCTTCCCTGCTAACATCAAATACAGTGAAATAAATTGCAGGGTTCAGGGTGCATAAATGAGTACGCCGGCAGTCCCTTCTTTTAACTCTCACATGCGGATTAGAAAATACAATATATAGCACTCTGACTCACCTTTGCAGGAATTTTAAAATATTTCTTTATGTGCATTCATTCTTAGTTGTTTTATTGTTTCTTTCCAATTTATACACAAGCCTGTATGTGCTAACACATGAGAACACATACGCACACCCATGCATGCACACACCCTCACACAGCCAGAACTGCCTGTCTGAATCCCAGGCTTTTTTCTGGATAAGCATTGCTTGACCTTGTGTCTTTTCACCATCAACATCCTTTAATGACTACCTAGGGTTACAACTCACTGACCCATGGGCCAGTGACAACCTTGCGGGGCAGCTCTGTTTAAATCAGATCCCCTTCTCTTCCTCCTCTTCTCCTTGGTTTGACAGGCTAGAACTGAGCTGATAGGGTATGAGAAGGAGGAAGGTGATTCCCATAGCGATATATTAATAATGATAGAAATAACCAAAATAATGATAATAATGACTAATATTATGGAGGACTTGCTATTTGCTAAGCACTATTTTAAGCACTTTACAGGTCTCATTTCATCGTCATAATAACATACAATCCAGATATTATCATTGTTATTACTAAGGCCATTTTATAAATGAGGAAAATAAGGTATAGAGAGATTAAGTAACTTGCTCAAAGGTCACACAGCTAGTAAGTGACCTATATCTGTATCTCCACACATAGTGGATTATTTCTCCTTAATATTATATTTTAGATATTTTTCCTTGACTTGCTTTTTTCCAATTGGGATAGCTTTCCGTATGTATACATACAAACACATCCTGTTCTTCATAACAGCTTCACTGTATTATTAATACATTGCATAAATATACTGTATTGTATTTAGCTTCTGGCCACATCCCTCCACTACTATCTCCCTGATGAAACCTGGGGTGTATCTTTCCATGACTTTTTCCTTATTCATGTCAACATAGAGGTATAACCGGGGCTTCCCCAGTAGCTCAGCAGTAAAGAATCTGCCTGCAGTGAGGGAGACATAAGCGATATGGGTTCGATCCTTGGGTCAGGAAGATTCCCTGGAGGAAGGCACGGCAACCCACTCCAGTATTCTTGCCTGGAGAATCTCATGGACAAAGGAGCCTGGCAGGCTGCTGTCCATAGGGTCATGAAGTCGGACATGACTTAGCATGCACACAGAGGTATACACATATTTACATAGGTTTCTTACTTGTTTGTTTATGAATTCCCTTCCCTGTATGGTTTTGAGCTAAAATCGGCCACATAGAAATTTTAATGAGATGTGAAAGGCTAAAAATGAAACAGCAAGAATGATTAGATTGAGAAGGTTGGTATAGGATCAGATACTGTAGCAGTTTGTATACATTCTTTCTGGATCTGGTCTCTCACCTTGTTGACCTGAGGTAGCAACTGAGCCCACAGAGTCTGTCTCTCATAGGATCTCCTCCTTAAGCTTCTCCTGCTCTTAGGTCACCTGTATGCTCTACTCTATGACTGAGGTCACCCAGCAGGTCACCAACATCATCAAAGTTGGAGGTTTGAAGGAGGTGAAAGAGCCATTTGATTTTCAGTTCGTCTTCCTGGGTTCCAGTTTATCCTTGGAATGGCAGACCACTTCATGCACATCTTTCCCTTCCAACTTCATGCACATCTTTCCCTTCCAACTTCATGCACATCTTTCCCTTCCCTTCCCTTCCCTATCCTGAAGACTTCAGGTCCAATGCTGGGCACAGAAGCAAGTCATATATAAACTGTTTAACTAGCTTCAACATTGACCTTCTGTGCATGCTCAGTTGCTTCAGTTGTGTCCAACTCTTTGAGAGTCGCCCACTGTGGACTATCGCCCACCCCGTGGACGGTCGCCATGGACTGTCGCCCACCAGGCTCCTTTGTATATGAGGATTCTCCATGCAAGAATACTAGAGAGGATTACCATGCCTTCCTCCAGAGGATCTTCCCGACCCATGGATCAAATCCATGTCTCCTGCATTGCAGGAGGTTTCTTTACTGCTGAGCCACCTGGGAAGCCCTAACATTGACCTTGCATGAGGTCAAATCCCTATGACAAATTCTTTATTCTACAACAGGGTCCTCAACCTTCAGGATCTAATTCCTGAGGATGATCTGAGGTGGAGCTGATGTAATAATAGAATGAAGTGCTCAATAAATGTAATGTGCCTGAATCATCCCAAAGCCATCTCCCCCAACCACCATTCTGTGAAAAAATTGTCTTCCGTGAAACTGGTCCCTGGTGCTGAAAGGGTGGGGGACCACTCTTCTATATAACACCTAGAAGTTTTCCTTCTCTGATCAACCTTGATTAATACAGTGTGTCTGTTTGTTTTTATCTGTTAATAAAAAGAATCAAATTATACCCGTAGGTCTTTAACTTGCTTTCTTCACTGATAGACCATAGAAATTCTTACAAGTTGTCACATCTCTCCCCCACTCCCATATATTTCTCCATATATTCACCTGATCACACTAAAATATTATATTTGTTATTCTGAGAATCTGATTCTAGAAATAAGATTCTAGAATATAACTCTGGAAATGAAACATTTTAAGTTTGCTTGATGATTTGTTATTTTTCTCTTTGTCTCTTTCTTCTCATTCATTCCTGCCTTAAGTCCCATAGCCATCCACTAGACAACTTGCATAACAACTGTATGTATCCTTCTGAATTTTTCTTTGTGCTCTTAGACCAATATATGAACTAATACAAACACTCTTGCTTATGTAAAGTATACTCTCCCCACCAAATTGAGCTATAAATTTTTCATGTTAAATTCTCATATATATTATGATCTATTTCTGGATTTTCTAGTCTGTCAACATATCTATCTGTCCTCATACTGATACGATATTGACTGATTACAAAAGCTGTGCAATATGTTCTTATATAAAGAACCCCACATACATACACTGTTCTTTTGCATCTGTGTCTGTGCTTAGTCGCTCAGTCATGTCCAAATCTTTGTGATCCCCAGCACTGTAGCCTTCCAGGCTCCTCTGTCCATTGGGATTCTCCAGGCAAAAATACTGGAGTGGGTTATCATGCCCTCCTCCAAGACATCTTCCCAACCCAGGGATCGAACCTAGGTCTCCTGCATTGCAAGCAGATTCTTTACTGTCTGAGCACCAGGGAAGCCCCTTTCTCAATTATTCTAGGATATTTATTCTTACATATGAATTTTAAAATAATAGGAGCTATTTTTTAAGATTCTGCTAGGATCCTAATTGGAAATATACTTTACATTAATTTGGGAGAATCACCACTTTATTACCTATTTTTCCTACTAAAGAATGTGAACTGTTTTTTCAGTTGCTAAAATCTTGTTTCATATCCTTCAGTAAAATATTATAGTCTTCATATAATGCTGTGCCTTTCTTGTAATTTTATTCCTAGTTTTTTTTTTCAGTGTTGTAAACAAAATGCTATTATTTTTCTGTTTTTATTCCTAAGTCTATATTGCTAAAACACAGAAAACATTTTTAGCATTTATCTTTTATTCAGCCCCCTTAACAGATTATTTTATTAATTTCATCAGTCAGAATTTAGTCAGAGAAGCAGAAAAACTAGTATCATGAAAAGGGGTTTAATTATAGGAACAAGACCTTAAGTAATTGTGGGAGATGTTAGGAAATAAAGGTCCAAAAAAAGGAAGTTGGAGAATCAGAGAAAATTCACTACACAGCCTTAAAGGCTGTGTTAATAGAAAGCTGGACACATTCAGGTGTCAGAGAGGGAACGTGAAAGCAAGGTGGCAGAGAAGTTTCTAGAGAGCTGCACCTCTGCCTGGCACCCAATTCCAAAGTCTTCCATTCAGAATCTGTTGGAGGGCTTGGGGCTACTTTTGGTCAGTGGGTCTAGCCACCTGGAGGTAGAGTTGAACACGGAGTAGAGGAAACAATGAGAAACCGGAAATTACTGGGCATCTCTGCATTTGTCCTTCATCATATGTGACTCAAAAGAACCTCAGAAATAGTGGATGCTACTCCACTTCCGCTTTCCAAGTCTCATGTGACTTTTGATTCTGGCCAACTCTTGCACAGAACCACAAAGTGAAACATTTCTGAAAAACATAGTCCCTTTTGTAATCTCATTAATATTAGAACAAGCCAGCGTACCACTTGGTGGTTCCAAAGCCTATGCGTATTACTTTTTCCGGCTCCATGCAGTCACTAGAACCTCCAAGGCAATGTTAAAATAAGAATTTCTATCAAAGAGCCTTCCTAAATAGCTCCTAATTTTACTTTAAATCGTTTTAGAGTTTTTGTTATTTTTAGAATAACATTTTCTTTTGGTTTTTGTAAAATCAACTTTATCATACCTAAGTAGATTCTTCCTGCTTATTACTTACTAGGGCTGACTTTTGAATTGTATTAAAAGTCTTTGAACATCTACATATTGATAGAGTAATTTTGGTTTGCCTTTTTGATTTGGTGACATAATGAATTATGTTGATAGATCTTCTGATATAAAATACTTTTATTCCTGAGGAATTTATAGGTAACAATCAGGATAGGGAAAGAGGAGATCCAGTTCTCACCCTCATGACAGCTTTCTCTCTGGTTGACCTCAGAGTTTTGAGATAAATTACTCAGTGCACAACTGATACACCATCTCTCATGTCTTTCTCTTCAGAATGTTTGCTATATTATTACATACTCATTAATGGAAAGGACTACCTGTTATGATATTTTCATATATTAATAACATTTAATTAGTCATTCATTTGGTGCTGAGAAGATAGAGGAAGTCATTCAATACAAAATGCTTTTCTAACTATTTTCTTTGATTTCAGTAGGAAATAAGCACTATTTACTGGTCATCCCCTCAATATAATTGACATGTGTACACTGTTAAAAACATAACTCTGATTCCATAAAGACCTTACTATGAATCCAAGTTTTTTCATACATATTTATCACGGTGATTTCAGTAAATTTGTGTTAAGTTCATTCCCTAAGCCTGGTGTTATCATTCAATAAAAAACCCAAATACTTCACATGTCCTCGAAACATGTAGGTTTCCTACTTAAACTACTTAAGAAAAGCAGGGATCTTAGTACATTTATAATGTGTACAGTCTGTTTGATATGAAGGGAAAGGAATAGCTTGCCTTAGTTCTTCTTTCTTGCCTTTGTATAGGAAACAAGTAGATACAGGCTCCTGGGGCAAAAGCCAGGTTCATGTTGGAAGGGCTCAGAAACAGAGCAAGGACTTTTAGGGGTCAAATAAATCCATAAAGGCAAATTGGTCTGCACCTGCCTCAAGCTGTGCTGTTAATATTAGTAGACAGGATGCTATAGAAATGAGAAGGAGAAAACTATAAAAAGTGATATTTAAATTGCTGTGAAGCTTGAATTTGAGCTCTTTTCCATTATTCCAAAATCACTACTAATATGAGGGAAGCAGAGAGACTGAAGCCAATGAAAAGCCATAGGAAGCTGCAGAACATATGAAAATCCCAGCTGGTGAATAAAATCTTTCACATTGGCAAAACAGTGTGAGTGAAAAATCTTTTAAACATGCATCAGCTGCATGGGCTGGATGTTGAGAAATATAAGATTAAGATGATGCTAGGGAAAACTGAGGGTCACTCATGCTCACCCCTCTAAGAAAACCCTGCCTATGCTGGATTAAGTCACACACCATTAGGGTGAAAAGGCAAACTCAGCTGCTCCACGTCTTTCCTATAATGTATATATCAAAAAATATAGCAGAGACGTTATGGCTCTCTTTCTTCCTACATTTTATTCTCCACTACTTCCTTGCTGTATCACTCATTTATCCTCTCTCCAAAAGTTGTATTCTCTTCTTTCACAGTAGTCCTTGATAGACAGAACGACTGTCAGAAATACACCTTGAAAAATCATATTTCTACAATACAACTGGTTTCCCTTTCCTTGAGGATAATAAGGAACTTTTCAGGAACAAAACTGCCTGATCTCCATTCCCTGGGAAGGAGTGTTTTAACACTCGTTTACAAGATAGCCTGCTGCTGCTGCTGCTAAATCACTTCAGCCGTGTCCGACTCTGTGCGACCCCATAGATGGCAGCCCACCAGGCTCCCCCATCCCTGGGATTCTCCAGACAGGAACACTGGAATAGGTTACCGTTTCCTTCTCCAATGCATGAAAGTGAAAAGTGAAAGTGAAGTTGCTCAGTCGCGTCCGACTCTTAGCGACCCCATGGACTGCAGCCTACCAGGCTCCTCCGCCCATAGGATTTTCCAGGCAAGAGTACTGGAGTGGGGTGCCATTGCCTTCTCCGACAAGATAGTCCAAGTAACTTCAATTCCCAAAGAGAAGACCAAACCAAAACACAACTGAAACTTGACAAATAGTTTTCACATAAAAAATAGCTTGGGGCTTCCCTGTGAAGAGTCAGGGTGAAGAGTCTGCCTGTCAATGCAGGAGACACGAGTGCAATCCCTCATCCAGGAGGATCCCACTTGCCATGGAGCAGCTGGGCCCTTGCACCACAACTACTAAGCCTGTGCTCTAAAGCCCAGGAGCCACAACTACTGAAGCCTGTGTGCTGCAAGAAAAACCATCACAATGAGAAGCCCGTGCACAACAACAAAAAGTAGTCCCTGCTCACTGCAGCTAAAGAAAGCCTGTGAGCAGCAATGAAGACCCACCACAGCCGTAAGAGTTAAAATATTAAAATGTACAAAGCAACAGGAAGGAAAATAATTTTTAAATAAGAATTATGAAACCAAGAAAAAAATTAATATGAGTAAGAAAAATAAAGTCCTTTTTGCAGATGATAAAGACAGATATTTTATTATCCAAAGACCTTCTATGAGATAATTACTCAAGGACAACAGTAAAACAAAATGAATATGAGAATGAGAAAGACATGAAATGCAAAAGACTTTTGAGCAAAAATTATTCAATCCCAACCATAAGTGTAATTAATTTTGTTCACAGGAAATTAACAAATCTTTTATCAGAGTGGGAGTGTTTTTTTTTAACACTTCTCTCATAAATCTATAGCTAACATTGTCAAAAACAAATGAAAACACAGCAGTTTGAATCAACTTGACCCCAAAAGAATTTTTGAGATGACAGCTTTGTGGCAACTAGCCCAAATTGGAGCAAAAAGGCCAGAGCTCTCCAGAAGGGAAACCTCCACAAAAACGAACAAATTGGTCAACTGACATATTTGACCCATTTGGGAGGAAAATTACAGCTCTGTCAAAGTTTGAGAGATAGACGCTTACTCCTTGGAAGAAAAGTTATGACCAACCTAGATAGCATATTCAAAAGCAGAGACATTACTTTGCCAACTAAGGTCCGTCTGGTCAAGGCTATGGTTTTTCCTGTGGTCATGTATGGATGTGAGAGTTGGACTGTGAAGAAGGCTGAGCGCCAAAGAATTGATGCTTTTGAACTGTGGTGTTGGAGAAGACTCTTGAGAGTCCCTTGGACTGCAAGGAGATCCAACCAGTCCATTCTGAAGGAGATCAGTCCTGGGTGTTCATTGGAAGGAATGATGCTAAAGCTGAAATTCCGGTACTTTGGCCACCTCATGCGAAGAGTTGACTCAATAGAAAAGACTCTGATGCTGAGAGGGATTGGGGGGCAGGAGGAGAAGGGGACGACAGAGGATGAGATGGCTGGATGGCATCACTGACCCGATGGACGTGAGTCTGAGTGAACTCCAGGAGTTGGTGATGGACAGGGAGGCCTGGCGTGCTGCGATTCATGGGGTCGCAAAGAGTCGGACACGACTGAACTGAACTGAAGTCATTGAAAAGTAAGCAGGTAAAAAAATCATATAATTAGTGACTCTAGGAAAAACAAAAAGTTGTAGAGGCAAGAAAATATACCCATCATAAACTACATAACTTGGCTGTGAGGAATATTCTCATAGTTGTAAAAATGTAAGCAATAAATGAATGATTTAGTAAGAAAATGTTTTATAACCATATTGGGAGGATGGGTAGAGAAGGGTGTGTGTGCACATGCACATGTTGGGGAGGTGTAAGAGGTAAATCCTGACTCTCCATTCTACAAAGTCAGGATGCCTATAATAGGAGAAAAAAAAAAATCAAGATGTTGCAAATACCACCATGTGTTATTTGAAAGAATGGGAACAAATACCAGAAGAAACAGCTAAAATATTTGAAAGTCATTAACTTGGAAGAGTAGAACTTGGAGATAGAGGTGGAAAGGAAGGAAGGCTGCTGTTTTTTCTCATAATTTATAGAAAATTTTGATTTTCAAAAACATCTATTTAAAAATATTGGTAAGAACAAAACAAATACATCAATAATTTGAAAAAACATAGGATATGATGTGTAATCAAATTAATTGAAGATCAATGATGTACAAAGAACTCAGCATGCACAGTGTAGTGAGAAATACAGACCCATAAATCACTAGACTTTATGCAACTTGACATGCCCATGATATTTTTCTGTTATGCCAAATATTTTTTAAATGTCTTCTTGGTGTAAATTTAAATATTACATAAATTGTCAGTGAACTGCTAATGCCAGTTAGTATATTTTGGTTGTCATTTTAATTTCTCTAAGTCTCAGTTTCTTGTAAAATGAAAATAACGATTTTACCTTTCTCATAAGATCATTGGAAGGATGAAATAAGATGATGTATATGCTGCTATTACTCTGCCTGGCAGTCAGAAAGGGCTTGATGAACTTTTCATATTATTATTTAATAATAATAATCTAGTATAACTACAATTGCACTCATCTCACATGCTAGTAAAGTAATGCTCAAAATTCTCCAAGCCAGGCTTCAGCAATATGTGAACCGTAAACTTCCAGATGTTCAAGCTGGTTTTAGAAAAGGCAGAGGAACCAGAGATCAAATTGCCAACATCTGCTGGATCATCGAAAAAGCAAGAGAGTTCCAGAAAAACATCTATTTCTGCTTTATTGACTATGCCAAAGCCTTTGACTGTGTGGATCACAATCAACTGTGGAAAATTCTGAAAGAGATGGGAATACCAGACCACCTGACCTGCCTCTTGAGAAACCTGTATGCAGGTCAGGAAGCAACAGTTAGAACTGGACATGGAACAGACTGGTTCCAAATAGGAAAAGGAGTACGTCAAGGCTGTATATTGTCACCCTGCTTATTTAACTTATATGCAGAGTACATCATGAGAAATGCTGGGCTGGAAGAAGCACAAGCTGGAATCAAGATTGCCAGGAGAAATATCAATAACCTCAGATATGCAAATGACACCACCCTTATGGCAGAAAGTGAAGAGGAACTAAAAAGCCTCTTGATGAAAGTGAAGGAGGAGAGTGAAAAAGTTGGCTTAAAGCTCAACATTCAGAAAACGAAAATCATGGCATCTGGTCCCATCAGTTCATGGGAAATAGATGGGGAAACAGTGGAAACAGTGTCAGACTTTATTTTTTGGGCTCCAAAATCACTGCAGATGGTGACTGCAGCCATGATATGAAAAGATGCTTACTCCTCAGAAGGAAAGTTATGACCAACCTAGATATCATATTCAAAAGCAGAGACATTACTTTGCCAACTAAGGTCCGTCTGGTCAAGGCTATGGTTTTTCCTGTGGTCATGTATGGATGTGAGAGTTGGACTGTGAAGAAAGCTGAGCACCAAAGAATTGATGCTTTTGAACTGTGGTGTTGGAGAAGAGTCTTGCGAGTCCCTTGGACTGCAAGAAGACCCAACCAGTCCATCCTAAAGGAGATCAGTCCTGGGTGTTCATTGGAAGGAATGATGCTAAAGCTGAAATACCAATACTTTGGCCACCTCATGCGAAGAGTTGACTCATTGGAAAAGACTCTGATGCTGGGAGGGATTGGGGGCAGGAGGAAAAAGGGGACAACAGAGGATGAGATGGCTGGAAGGCATCACTGACTCGATGGACGTGAGTCTGAGTAAACTCCGGGAGTTGGTGATGGACAGGGAGGCCTGGCGTGCTGTGATTCATGGGGTCACAAAGAGTCGGACACGATTGAGCAACTGAACTAACTGACTGAGTATTAAATTGGGCTTCCCTGGTGGTTTAGATGGTAAAGAATCTGCTTGCAATGCAGGAGACCAGGGTCAATCCCTGGGTCAGGAAAATCCCCTAGAGGAGGGCATGGCTACCCACTCTAGGATTCTTGCCTGGAGAATGCCATGGGCAGAGGAGCCTGGCGAGCTACAGTCCATGATATCGCAAAGAGTAGTATACAACTGAGCAACTAACACACTTTCACTTTTTCAGCATTAATATTATTTCACTGTTTTCAATATAAAGTATATTTTTATATTTCCAAGAAACAAAAATGATTTATTGAATATATGTCAAGTTACTTTGGACCGTGTCTTCAGTTGTTTGTTGACTTCATTGGCAGTTATTAATATTGAGTAATATAATTTGATCATTATGGGTGATGTTGACACAAAACCAGTAACTTTAAGTGTTTTTGAGGTTTGTATTGATCAAATCATGTAAACAACACCGATAATAACCTGTCAGTATGAGTCCTGGATGGATATTTTAACCTGTACTTAATTAGGGACAAATAATTTCTGCTTCCCTTTTGTGTACTGCATTCTTTTCTGTGTTTTTTAGTATCTATAAGAGAGTCAAAGATTTTGAAGTATACTGTAGACATTCACAATGGCATCTTCCTAAAGGATTTGGAGGCTCTTTATCAACCAAAAGAAAGCCACAGGGAGAGTCAGGAAGTGATTCCAGACAGGTGCCACTTCTTACTCGAAATGTGGCAAGGTAAAGGTGGTTATATACATTCAGATCTGTCTATAACATTTAATCCTGATAACGCTGTAAGGCAAGGCTTGTTAGGCCCAATAAATGGCAGAAATATGGGTCAAATACAGGTTTAAAATTGATACTCTTTCAACAATACATACTCCCTCTCATAACAAGTATACCAATAAGTGCCTTCCTGGGGGTGTGGTTGCTGTATGACCTATTCTATTAGGCCTGTCAGATTTTCAACTATATGCATTTTATTTCTCACCAAAATAAACATGATTTACAGAGAACTGAGTTGGAACAACAGACTGGTTCCAAATAGGAAAAGGAGTACGTCAAGGCTGTATATTGTCACCCTGTTTATTTAACTTATATGCAGAGTACATCATGAGAAACGCTGGACTGGAAAAAACACAAGCTGGAATCAAGATTGCCGGGAGAAATATCAGTAACCTCAGATATGCAGACGACACCACCTTTATGGCAGAAAGTGAAGAGGAACTAAAAAGCCTCTTGATGAAAGTGAAAGTGAAGAGTGAAAAAGTGGGCTTAAAGCTCAACATTCAGAAAATGAAGATCATGGCATTGGGTCCCATCACTTCATGGGAAATAGATGGGGAAACAGTGGAAACAGTGTCAGACTTCATTTTTTTGGGCTCCAAAATCACTGCAGATGGTGGCTGCAGCCATGAAATTAAAAGACGCTTACTCCTTGGAAGAAAAGTTATGACCAACCTAGATAGCATATTCAAAAGCAGAGACATTACTTTGCCAACAAAGGTTCGTCTAGTCAAGGCTATGGTTTTTCCTGTGGTCATGTATGGATGTGAGAGTTGGACTGTGAAGAAGGCTGAGCACCAAAGAATTGATGCTTTTGAACTGTGGTGTTGGAGAAGACTCTTGAGAGTCCCTTGGACTGCAAGGAGATCCAACCAGTCCATTCTGAAGATCAGCCCTGGGATTTCTGTGGAAGGAATGATGCTAAAGCTGAAACTCCAGAACTTTGGCCACCTCATGCGAAGAGTTGACTCATTGGAAAAGACTCTGATGCTGGGAGGGATTGGGGGCAGGAGGAGAAGGGGACGACAGAGGATGAGATGGCTGGATGGCATCACTGACTCGATGGATGTGAGTCTGAGTGAACTCCTGGAGTTGGTGATGGACAGGGAGGCCTGGCGTGCTGCGATTCATGGGGTCGCAAAGAGTCGGACACGACTGAGTGACTGATCTGATCTGATCTGAGCCTAAGTAATTTTTCTCTGTTACTCTGTATCAGGAGTCAGCAAACTTTCTAGAATGGGACAGATGGTTAATATGTTAAACTTGGGGGCCAAACACTCTCTACTGCAACCACTGACAGCCATATATAATATATAAATGACTGGGTGGGGATAGCGACATTCATAAAACTTCACTTACAAAAACTGACAGTAAGCCATACTTGGCATCCAGGCTGTAGTTTGGTCAATCCTTACTCTATACCCGTCCGTCAAAATTCTCCAAACAAGCCTTCAACAGTACATGAACCAAGAGCTTCTAGATGTTCAGGCTGGATTTAGAAAAGGCAGAGGAACCAGAGATCACATTGCCAACATCCACTGGATCATAGAAAAAGCAAGAGAGTTCCAGAAAAACATCTTCTTCTGCTTTATTGACTATGCCAAAGCCTTTGACTGTGTGGATCACAACCAACTGTGGAAAATTCTTAAAAAGATGGGAATACCAGACCACCTGACCTGACTTCTGAGAAATCTCTATGCAGGTCAACAAGCAACAGTTAGAACTGGACATGGAACAACGGACTTGTTTCAAATTGGTAAAGGAGTATCTCAAGATCGTATACTGTCACCCTGCTTATTTAACTTATATGCAGAGTACATAATGCAAAATGCCAGGCTGGAGGAAGCACAGCTGGAATCAAGATTGCCAGGAGAAGTATCAATAACCTCACATATGCAGATGAAACCACTCTTATGGCAGAAAGCGAAGAGGAACTAAAGAATCTCTTGATGAATGTGAAAGAGAAGAGTGAAAAAGCTGACTTAAAACTCAGCATTCATAAAACAAAGATCAGGACATTCGGTCCCATCACTTCATGGCAAATCCTGTCCCCACTTCGTAGTTGGGGAAACAATGGAAACAGTGACAGACTTTTATTTTGGGGGGCTCCAAAATCACTGCAGATGGTGACTGCAGCCACAAAATTAAAAGACACTTGCTCCTTGGAAGAAAAGCCATGAGCAACCTAGAAAGCATATTAAAAATCAGAGACATAACTTTGCTGACAAAGGTCCATCTAGTCAAAGCTATGGTTTTTCCAGTAGTCATGTATGGATGTGAGAGTTGGACCGTAAAGAAAGCTGAGTGCCAAAGAATTGATGCTTTTGAACTGTGGTGTTGGAAAAGGCTCTTGACTACAGGGAGATCAAACCAGTCAATTGTAAAGGAAATCAGTCCTGAGTATTCATTGGAAGGACTGATGCTGAAGCTGAGACTCTAATACTTTGGCCATTTGATGCAAAGAACTGACTCATTAGAAAAGACCTTGACACTGGGAAGGATTGAAGTCAGGAGGAAAAGGGGACAATAGAGGATGAGATGGTTGGATGGTATCACCAACTTGATGTACATGAGTTTGAGCAAGCTCTGGGAGTTGGTGATGGACAGCAAAGCCTGGTGTGCTACAGTCTGTGGAGTTGCAAAGAATCAGACATGACTGAGCGACTGAACTGAACTGCTGTATACCAAAGGTAATCAGTTTTTGCATCATTCAGTCTATATTGTTTCAGAGGGTCAGAGTGTTCTGTGTCTTGTAATTCTCAAAATCTCCTTAGTTCTGTGTCCAGCAGTGATTACTCAATATCCCTCACCATAGAAGCCCTCATGTTTTATTACAGTTCATCTTTGGAGAAAAGGGTGTGAGACAAGAACCCAAGCCTGTGCCCATCACAGTGAAATTTGTGTCAGTAGAAGAATATTTACAAACAGTCTCAGAGAAAACTCAGACTTGGTGCCCCACTGCCAGTATCAGAGCTGACCCCGTGGTAGGAAATCTCATATAGAGGGCGGGCTCTAATTTCAGAGGATAAAAATCTGGCCTCCCACGGATGACTCTGTTGAAACTATTGATTATATAGTAGAACCAGGTGAGATTGACAGCATTTGAGCCACCAGAATCTAAATTCTGTGTAGGAAATTGTGTGCTAGTCAACTTCACTGATATAACCTGCCATGCTAGCATATGTCTTGGTTTTAAACCCCCCACAAATCTACCAAATTATTCATGTTGTCCTGATTTTTCCACTCTTCATCCTTTTCTACCACTTTTTTTGTTTTATATGCATGCACAGTTGCTTTAGAGATATGTTTCTGAACTTGGCTTGATCAGGGGAGTAGGCGGTTTGTGATTGGAATCTTAATAACCTGTCAAAACACAGCATTTAAATCCTGTTCCTGTGCTTTTTTTTTTTTTCCTTCCTGTGGAACACAGATAGCCAGAAAGACAAATAGGAGAGGCCCCTTGGTATTTTTCTCTTGTTTGTATGATCCTAAGGGTTTTGATGAACTGGCCTTTGCAAGTTTTGTTGAAACTATTCAAGCCAGCTTCAGATGGATGTGACTGGCTTAATGATTTGGCAAGGATCCAAGGCATTGGAAATCAAAACAAAGCAAAAAAGAAAAAAAAAAAAAAAACTCAGATCAGCATACATCATAATGATATAATCATTCAGCATCTTATCTGGTTACTTATTATAGGTTGTGCAGTGATAGAAATGGAAAAAATTTACTCTGGCCACTCTGTTACTGTTAAATCATTTATGTGCTATGAAAGGGTTTGCAAACTGTCAGGACTCAAAGATTTCCTAACTGCATTTTCTCCCGAGGAGTTCTCCAACACCATCCTTGGTTCTATTTCATATTTTAAACATTTTCTAAGAATGTGAGCTTTATCATCCGTGTTCAAGTTCAGCAAGCCTCACTTTTCTAGCTAGATCACCATCAAGAAATATGGAACTATAAAATAAAGCTACTTCTGACATTTTTATGGTGTATGATATATAATGTGATATATTATGTTCCTTGTAATAATTTTTAAATCAGGTGATTCTTTGGGGGCTGTTTAATACATAATTCCATAGATCTTAGTGATATCAGGTATCTTTCAAGTATTTTAATTGAGCTCTGATTTTGTCCCCATCAACTGTGAATCAAACAGGAGTCCATCAAATCCTACTGGGTGACAAATCATAAGCCAAGGAAAAATTGGTGCACCAGTCATGCCTGAAGACAAATAAGATTCAATCCCTGCCTTCAAGGAGTGTATGGTTAAATAGAGAGAGAGAGAGAATGTATACAGAAAACTACAAAGTAAAAATATTATTAATTTAGTAAGAGGCAACATGTCACAGGAGTTGGAGAGAGTGAATAATAACAGTATTACAGCAGCTACGTTTACTGAGTCATATTTACTTACTACATGCTAAGCACTCTTTTTTAAACATATATATATATATATATATTTAAGTTTGAGATATAATCCATCGTACAGATGACAAAAAGAGGTCCAGAGAAGTTAAACAACTTGGGCAAGGTTTGTAGCTATTAGGTAGTAGACCTGGGTTCTCTAAGCACACTAATGAAATGATGAAGATGCATTCCAATACCAGAAAGATTGTATCAGGAGAGATTTAAACAGGGAATCTAGTTAATGGAATATTAAAACAATCCATGAAAAGTGTAGAAAGACTGGACAAGAGTAGTGACAATGGGGACAGCAGAGGGTGGAGGATAAAAAAAGAATAGAATTTCTATGAGATTTTTTGGAAGAAAGTACCACAAATGGGATTTGGTAACTAATTTGACAATATGTAATATAGGAAAAGTGAGTCAAAGATAACTAAAGTCTTTTGAGCTCCAGTGAGTAGAAGTAGGGAGGGAGATTTTAGGCGATTAACCAGAGCACACTGTGAACATTTCTCTTTGCCCAGCCCTCTTCATATTGTATCTATAACTGTTTGTTTATGAATCTCTCTCCTCCATTAATTTTGAGCTCCTTATGTCTCCTGATTTACATAGGCCCAGTACAGTGCTCCAGACATAGTTAAGTCTTCCATAAACATTCCTTTGGAATAACTTTAAACATGAGTCTTCATTGAATAGACAAATGTGAGTGTTTAGTAGGAAAAACATTTGCCTAGATAATAAGTCAGATGAAAAATAATTAATATAGTAAATGAGTTCATTATAAGCTATCCCATTTCAAACCACCCTCATTTAATCACCCAATAGAGAATCACCATTAACTTAAAATTACTGAAGTTTACTTATAAAAGTATGTAACTTTCATACTAGCTAATATATTTCAATGCCAGACATTCTCCATTAAAGATTTCTGTTTCTAATCTCTTAGTATTTCCTGTACATTTTCCCTTTTAAACAAAAAAATTATATATTTTGGATAAGTTCTAAAGTTCTTTGTTTGGGAGAAATTGAGCAAAGTGCCTATTAAACAGTTTTGTATTTGCATTTGAAATATTATCCAGCCCTCCTTAATGTACTGAATTATGAAAACTGACTCCAAATATCCTTACATAGGTTGTTTTGAAAATACGGTTGTTTTGTTCCATTCTTGTCAAACAACCACAAAATACCTCATCTCCTTAGATAGCTATGAACTCAGACCATTAATGAAAAAGAATAACTAAAGTTATTAGCATTATAAGTGTATTATTCTTATAATGTATCATAAAAATAAACAGAGGACTTTATTGGGTAAGATATGACATACCCACTGAGTTATAATATAATTGATACATTATAAGAAATTATCTCTATCCATGTCTCCTGGAGTATACATTTCTCCTCAGACTCAGAATAGAAACCCTAGAATGATTATCTTTTAAAAATCTAGGGTTTCCCTAGTGGCTCAGTGGTAGAGAATCCACCTGCCAATGCCAGGAGACATGGGTCTGATCCCTGGTTTGGGAAGGTCCCACATGTTGTGGAACAACTAAGCTTGTGCACCACAACTACTGAGCCCATGCTCTAGGGCCTGTGAGCCCAAAACTACTTAAGTCCACGAGCTGCAACTACTAAAGCCCGTGTGCCTAAGCCCTGTGCTCCTCAACAAGAGAAGTCACTGCAATAAGAAGCCTGTGCACCACAACTAGAGAGTAGCCTCCACTTGCTGGACTAGAGAAAGACCGCACACAGCAATGAAGACCAAGCCTAGCCAAAAATAAATAAAATTTTTAATTAATTTATTTAGTTTAATTGGAGGCTAATTATTTTACAATGTTGTAGTGGTTTTTGCCATACATTGACATGAATCAGTCATGGATATACCTGTAAATTCTACATTATAACTAAAATAACATATTAATAGCTATAGATATAAATTTTAAAAACTCAATAGGTGAACTAGAATCTAGCTTACGCACTGCAAAGAAATAATTAGTGATGTGGAAAACTGGTGAGAAATCCACAGAAAGACAAGGAAACAACATGTAGGTAAAAGCACACAGAAGAACTGTACAAAAAAGATCTTCACAACCCAGATAATCACAATGGTGGGATCACTCACCTAGAGCCAGAAATCCTGGAATGTAAAATTAAGTGGGCCTTAGGAAGCATCACCATGAACAAAGCTAGTGGAGGTGATGGAATCAGTTGAGCTATTTCAAATCCTAAAAGATGATACTGTGAAAGTGCTTCACTCAATATGCCAGCAAATTTGGAAAACTCAGCAGTGGCTACAGGACTGGAAAAGGTCAATTTTCATTCCAATCCCAAAGAAAGGCAATGCCAAATAATCCTCAAACTACTGCACAGTTGCACTCATCTTCAGTTCAGTTCAGTTCAGTCGCTCAGTCGTGCCCGACTCTTTGCAACCTCATGAGTTGTAGCACGCCAGGCCTCCCTGTCCATCACCAACTCCCGGAATTCACTGAGACTCAAGTCCATCAAGTCAGTGATGCCATCCAGCCGTCTCATCCTCTGTCGTCCCCTTCTCCTCCTGCCCTCAATCCCTCCCAGCATCAGAGTCTTTTCCAATGAGTCAGCTCTTCGCATGAGGTGGCCAAAATACTGGAGTTTCAGCTTTAGCATCATTCCCTCCAAAGAAATCCCAGGGTGATCTCCTTCAGAATGGACTGGTTGGATCTCCTTGCAGTCCAAGGGACTCTCAAGACTCTTCTCCAACACCACAGTTCAAAAGCATCAATTCTTCGGCACTCAGCCTTCTTCACAGTCCAACTCTCACATCCATACATGACCACAGGAAAAACCATAGCCTTGACTAGACGGACCTTTGTTGGCAAAGTAATGTCTCTGCTTTTTAATATGCTATCTAGGTTGGTCATAACTTTCCTTCCAAAAAGTAAGCATCTTTTAATTTCATGGCTGAAGTCACCATCTGCAGTGATTTTGGAGCCCAAAAAAATAAAGTCTGACACTGTTTCCACTGTTTCCCCATCTATTTCCCATGAAGTGATGGGACCAGATGTCATGATCTTCATTTTCTGAATGCTGAGCTTTAAGCCAGCTTTTTCACTCTCCACTTTCACTTTCATCAAGAGGCTTTTTAGTTCCTCTTCACTTTCTGCCATAAGGGTGGTGTCATCTGCATATCTGAGGTTATTGATATTTCTCCTGGCAATCTTGATTCCAGCTTGTGTTTTTTCCAGTCCAGCGTTTCTCATGATGTACTCTGCATATAAGTTAAATAAACAGGGTGACAATATACAGCCTTGACGTACTCCTTTTCCTATTTGGAACCAGTCTGTTGTTCCATGTCCAGTTCTAACTGTTGCTTCCTGACCTGCATACAGATTTCTCAAGAGGCAGATCAGGTGGTCTGGTATTCCCATCTCTTGAAGAATTTTCCACAGTTTATTGTGATCCACACAGTCAAAGGCTTCGGCATAGGTCAATAAAGCAGAAATAGATGTTTTTCTGGAACTCTCTTGCTTTTTCCATGATCCAGCGGATGTTGGCAATTTGATCTCTGGTTCCTCTGCCTTTTCTAAAACCAGCTTGAACATCAGGAAGTTCACGGTTCACGTATTGCTGAAGCCTGGTTTGGAGAATTTTGAGCATTACTTTACTAGCATGTGAGATGAGTGCAATTGTGCGGTAGTTTGAGCACTCATCTTACACGCTAGTAAAGTAATGCTCAAAATTCTCCAAGCCAGGCTTCAGCAATACTGTGAACCGTGAACTTCCAGATGTTCAAGCTGGTTTTAGAAAAGGTAGAGGAACCAGAGATCAAATTGACAACATCTGTTGGATCATTGAAAAAGCAAGAGAGTTCCAGAAAACATCTATTTCTGCTTTATTGACTATGCTGAAGCCTTTGACTGTGTGGATCACAATAAACTGTGGAAAATTCTTCAAGAGATGGGAATACCAGACCACATGACCTGCCTCTTGAGAAACCTGTATGCAGGTCAGGAAGCAACAGTTAGAACTGGACATGGAAAAACAGACTGGTTCCAAACTGGGAAAGGAGTATGTCAAGGCTGTATATTGTCACCCTGTTTATTTAACTTATATGCAGAGTACATAATGCAAAATGCCAGGCTGGAGGAAGCACAGCTGGAATCAAGATTGCCAGGAGAAATATCAGTAACCTCAGATATGCAGATGACACCACCTTATGGCAGAAAGTGAAGAAGAACTAAAGAGCCTTTTGATGAAAGTGAGAGAGGAGAGTGAAAAAGTTGGCTTAAAGCTCAACATTCAGAAAATTAAGATCATGGCATCGGGTCCCATTACTTCATGGCAAATATGTGGAGAAACAGTGGAAACAGTGGCTGACTTTATTTTTTGTGCTCCAAAATCACTGCAGATGGTGACTGCAGCCATGAAATTAAAAGACAGTCGGTTACTCCTTGGAAGGAAAGTTATGACCAACCTAGACAGCATATTTAAAAGCAGAGACATTACTTTGCCAACAAAGGTCCGTCTAGTCAAGGCTGTGGTTTTTCCAGTAGTCATGTATGGATGTGAGAGTAGGACTATAAAGAAAGCTGAGGGCTGAAGAATTGATGTTTTTGAACTGTAGTGTTGGAGAAGACTCTTGAGAGTCCTTTGGACTGCAAGGAGATCCAACCAGCCCATCCTGAAGGAGATCAGTCCTGGGTGTTCATTGGAAGGACTAATGTTGAAGCTGAAACTCCAATACTTTGGCCACCTGATGCAAAGAGCTGACTCATTTGAAAAGGCCCTGATGCTGGGGAAGATTGAGGGTGGGAGGAGAAGGGGACGACAGAGGATGAGATGGTTGAATGGTATCACCAACTCAATGGACATGAGTTTGGATAAACTCCGGGAGTTGGTGATGGACTGGGAGGCCTGGCATGTTGTGGTTCATAGGGTCACATAGAGTCGGACACAACTGAGCAACTGAACTGAACTGAAAAGCAGTTAAGATATAGAGGATTTACTGACAGTCTCTAAGTCACATCCAAAAATAGATCCACTGGGAATGAATGGAAGGAAGGAAAGAGTGTATTGAACAGGTGATAACTTGTAAATTTCTAGAATTCAAACATCAGTGGCCTTCACATTTAAATGTACCTTGAATAGAGAGCAGAATAAATGAGTGTAAAATCACATGAAGTCACAGTATAATGGATCTGTAGACCATAAAGGATAAAAAAAATCTTAAAGCTACCACAGAGAAAAGGTAAATTACCTTATAAAGGAAAGACAACTACACTTCGAGAAATCTTCTCAACAAAAACAATAAATTCTAGAATATAATGGTATTGTGGAGAAATAATGATCAATTTAGAATTCTACACTCATCTTTTTGGACTGTAACCCACCAGGCTTCTCTGTCCATGGAATTCTCTAGGCAAGAATACCGGAGTGGGTAACCATTCCCTTCTCCAGGGAATCTTTCCAACCCAGGGATTGAACCTGGGTCTCCTACATTTCGGGCAGATTCTTTACTGTCTGAGCCACCAGGGAAGTCCCAGCAACATTCAAAAAGGAGAGCAAAACTACAGACATTCACTACACAATCAGAAAAACATATAAGCATATCAAAAACAAAATTAACCCAGATGGAGACATGGGATATACAAAAGTACAGTAAGGGGGAAAATTGATAAATATGTTATTAATGACCAATTATAGATAGGCTTAGTAACTTTTAAGTTTCAAAAAGCTTAATCCTAAAGTATAGACAATAATAACAAGATGGTGGATGGTATTGTTTAATGGGTAATTAAAGTACACAAAGACCTATGTCACATGCAAGAGGAAGAGAAACATATCTAATAGCTTGATAGTTTAGGCCTTAAGAAAAATTATTTATAAATTAATGTTAAGGTTTTCAAACCTAAAATGGAAAAAAGAAAATAATGGGGGAAAATGTATCAATATTGTATACAGAATAAAAGGAAAGAAAAGCAATGCAAATAGAAAACACAAAATAACTATTTAGAAGTGAAGTCTGATATGTCAGTAATCACAGTAAATATGTGACAAGTTTATTGAACATGCTGGACTTAGAAAAATGCAATCAAGAAATAGCCTTTTTTCCTCTCACTAATTCATTTCAGACATCTGTCTGATCTGCTTTCTCCTAGGTAGATGCCATAGCTTTTTGTCACTTTCAAGTATTAATAAACTTGAAAGCTTCATTTTCAGTAGTAAAAAGCCTAATCCACTCTAAATACAAACTTCAATCTTTGTATCTATCAAAACTGGTGACCAGTCACCGTTTAAAACAGACCTCCTCCATCCCTGGTGATGGAACCAAAGAGCCTCTCTATGAGGGTGAAAGAGGACAGTGAAAAGGCTGGCTTAAAACTCAACATTCAAAAAAACTGAGATCACGGCATCCAGGTCATTTCATGTCAAATAGATGGGGAAAAAGTAGAAGCAGTGACAGATTTTATTTTCTTGGGCTCTAAGATCACTGTGGATGGGACTGTAGCCATGAAATTAGAAGACGCTTGCTTCTTGGAAGGAAAGTTATGACAAATCTAGACAGCATATTAAAGAGAAAAGACATCACTTTGCCCACAAAGGTCTGTATAGTCAAAGCTATGGTTTTCTGGTAGTCATGTACAGATGTGAGAGTTGAACCATAAAAAAAGGCTGAGCACCAAAGAATTGATGCTTTCAAATTGTGGTGCTGGAGAAGACTCTTGAGAGTCCTTTGGACAGCAAGGAGATCAAACCAGTCAGTCCTAAAAGAAATTAGCCCTGAATATTCATTGGAAGGACTGATGCAAAAGCTGAAGCTTCAATATTTTGGTCACCTGATGTGAAGGGCTGACTCATTGGAAAATATTGAAGGTAAAAGGGGAAGAGGGTGGCAGAGGATGAGATGGTTAAATAACATCACTGACTCAATGGACATGAACTTGAGCAAACTCCAGGAGATAGAGGAGGACAGAGAAGCCTGGTGTGCTGCCGTCCATGGGGTCTCAAAGAGTCGTACATGACATAGCAACTGAACAACAACAATGGGAAATAAAATATGATCTCTACCTCATATGACCAAAAAAAATCCAGAAAGATTGATGACCTACATGTGGGAAGTAGGGTAAGTAAAAGCATTAAAATTTGTGAAGAAAAACAGGAAAGTAGAGTGGTAAGGGAGAACTTAATTACTAAAATGCAAAAGGCACAAACCAGAAAAGATGCTGATAAACTTGTTCACATTGAGAATTTTAAATGTCCTGTTCAACAAAAGGTACCACAAACAAAATTCAAAGATAAGACACAGAGGGTGGCATTTATGTATACCATTGATATATAGTCACAAAATACACAAAGGATTCATAACTACTGTGTCCAAAACGTAATGAATTGTTATTTTTAAAGATAAATAAAGAAAAGACTAATAACAGAAAAGTAAACAAAGGATTGGAATAGACGTTTCACAGAACACTAGATTTAACTGAAGACTAAACTCAAATAGCCACTTTAAAATGTTCAGCTTCAACAAGTAACCCCAAAATTGCAAATTAAGATAATAACAATATACAATTTTTATTAGATTTTATATATGTATATATATATATAATTTGATAATCACAAGTGTTGGCAAGGATGTGGAGTTAAGAAATAGTGAGTTTATAAATTGGTTAAATCAAGTGGAAGAGCCATCTGGTAACATCTAATAAAGATGAGGGTTTGCATATCCTATGATACAGCTTTGTTACAAAGAAGGTTATATTTCGAGTGGAGTTTGTAGCAGTGGACTTACTTGATTTGGGATGGAACAATTTTTTCTGTGTTACCACCCAACATATTGAAGGACATTGAGCATCTCTCATCCCCAGGACTATAGCTGGTAATACTCTTCCTCGTCATTTGACAATCCAAAATGTTCCTACACATTTCCAAGCACTTTTTAGGGTGAGAGGAATACAATATCTCACCTAAGCTGAAAATCACTGCTCCATCAAAACTGTTTCTTACATGCAGAGAGGAACCTGTACAAGACTAATTTTCTCAGCATTGTGTATAATGTTAAAAATAGGGGAATAAATCAACCAGTTGACAACAGAATAAGAGGAAAATGTGGTTTATTCATACAATTAAAAACTTTTCAACTACAAATGGATAAGTCTCAAAAACATCATGTTGCATGAAAAAAGAAAGTTGTATAATTTTATATCTACTGTTATTCCATTCACCTGAAAGTCATAAATGTGTAATAGCCCTGCATATAATTTTTATATATATGCATACATGTGAACTACATATATGTATAAAAGTATTTAAAATATGCATTGAATGATACACACCAGGGAAATGGTCACCAGTGGAGATGGAAGAGGAGATGAATGAGGTCATGGAAGGGTACACAGAAGGCCCCAACAGTATCTGTAACGTATTGTTTCTGTAACAGAAAAGAAGGAATGAAATATGATAAAATGTTAAGATTTATTACTGTTGAGTGCCAATGGGCTACAGTTTTCCTCTGATTTCCTTGAGAAGTTATTTTTCTGTGAACACTCTTCCCATTTAGCCACACCCCTTTATTCTCCCTCAGAAGGAGAGAAAGTTACCTGATTGGTGTGTTTGGAGAGGAACTGACATTCCCAACTTAGCATCTCTCTCCTCCTCTCAACAGAGAGCTTGTCCTCTGGTCTCATGTTGGCTACAAGGTAAGCAGAGTGTTGGAAACCAGGGAAAACTGTGTCCAGGTGGCTACAGGGGCCTAAGCCAATTGTTACTCCACACCCAAGCCATGCGTTCCAAACTTCCTGGAAAGAAACTGCTATAAGAGCCCTATCTGCCTGTCTTTGTCTCTCTTATTTAACATTTAGAAGTTGGAAGGGAAGATGGGTTGTGTGTTGCTGAACATACCTAGGCCATATCCTCCAACATAGACTTTATTGCTTATACAGCATTTCCATTTGCCTGACTTTGTCTCTCTCAATTGACTCAGAACTTGGGTAGGAGGGATGAGGGATGAAATTTACTGGCCCTTTCAATCCTCAACAGTAATTACAAAGATATTTGTTATATTGTTCTGTATATTTTTAAATAATGAACAGGTTTTTAAAAAACATGTATGTCAAGGTTCTAAATAATTGTGGAGTTATATACATATGTGTGGAGAGACACAGAGTCCCTAATACACACACAACTCTCAATAGCTCTCCTTTTCACAATAAATTTCTCACAGTTATTTAAAATCAAGTTAATGAATTGAAAAGACCTGGCTGAACAAGTACTATATTTAAAGCAAAGTCAGAAATTCCATACTGGAGAAATAAGCAACTTCTGCTTTTCTTCCCACATGATCAAATAAAAAGAATTGTCTGGAAGCAGAAGCACCCATGTTTTGAGCCAATAAGGACTATCTTTGTATCATTTCTATTGTAAAAAAGGTTTTTTTAATGGTAAATGAGTTTTAGAGGTGAAGATTTTAGTTTTTTACACATCAGAATCATGGAATGTAAGAAATTAGTAAAATAGTTAAATAGTTATCAAAAGAGGTTCTTGGTTAATATAACATTATACTGGTTAAATTCATCAAACTTATAATTCATTCAGGTTTCCTAACTCCTTCCCTTCAAGTTTCCTACTTTGTTGTTTTCCTTTTGACCACATTCTTGTACTTTCAGGACAAGGGCTTGCCCTGCAGAAAAAGAATTTAGCTGAAATTAGAAGGTTTAATCAAAGCTTTTCTAGGCAGCATGAACAATCAGCAAACCCTGAACCCAGCAAAATGAAATGCCATTCAAATGGAAACAGCTAGAGCTTGCAGATTTCCCCAACAAAGAACATGATTCCAGTGCTTACTGCCCTCATCTCTTCCCTACGTATTTTATTTCAGTGTTAGATGTGTATGAAATCTGGGCTGTTGGTAGAAAGAGAGTAGTGAAGGGTGGGGGCTGAACAGGAAAGAGTCACACAACCTTGCTTCCTGGTTGCTGCACAGAATATAAGTCATTATTTTTCAGTGACAGTATACAGAGACAGTTTGAATTTGTAGAAGTGCCGCTCTCTTGTCTTTTCTTTGTTGTTGTTGTTTTCTTGGCAAAGATTTTCAGTTCCTAGAAATTGGCTCATACTTCAGCCTGTAGACATGTCCCAATGTGTCATGAGTAACAAAATGTGCTTCTGACTTTAGAAAGGAGGTCAGAGAAGTAAGAGCATATGTCAGACAGACCTCAACATCTAGATGAAGAGATGAACACAAACAGGTTTCTTTCTCAGCAGGCTGGCATATTGTGTCATGTTCTCAGCACTGTGGGTTTGTTAATTATGAGTCATAGGTAGGCTTTCTGTAGATTAAAAAATGCTGAAATGGGGGGGTGGTCCTAAGATGGCAGAGGAATAGGACGGGGAGACCACTTTCTCCCCCACAAATTCATCAAAAGAACATTTAAACACTGAGTAAACTCCACAAAACAACTTTTGAATGCCGGCAGAGGACATCAGGCACCCAGAAAAGCAGCCCATTGTCTTCGAAAGGAGGTAGGAAAAAAGATAAAAGACCAAAAAAGAGACAAAAGAGGGAGGGACAGAGCTCCATCCCAGGAAGGGAGTCTTAAAAAGAGAGAAGTTTCCAAACACCAGGAAACACTCTCACTGCCGAGCCTTGGAAGCACAGAGGGCAACATAACAGGGAGGGAAAATAAATAAATAATTAAAACCCACAGATTATGTGCCCAACAGTAACTTCCAGCAGAGAAGCAGCGCAGACGCCTGCATCCGCCACAGCAAGCAGGGGCTGGGCAGGGAGGCTTCATTCCTTAGAGTAAGGACCGGGCCTGAATGCCCCAAGGGCAATTTGCACGAACTAACTTGGGCTAGCAAACCAGACTGTGGGATAGCTACCACGCGCAAAGCCCTAATCTAAGACACCACCAGGCCCCTGCACAGAACAAAGGACTGAACAGAACTGGCCGGCTGCAGACCATCCCCCTCCCGTGACAGGCAGCCAGAGCCAGAAGGGGGCAATCGCAGCCCCAGAGAGACATTATCTACCAAACTGCAAGCTAACTAAGACTAACTTTGCTAACTAAGACTTCTTGGGGTTCTGGACATCCACCTGCGAAGGTGCACTGGTTGTACACCCAGAAAACCGAGCGGCAGAGAAGGGGGAGGTGATAAATCACAGTGACCGCGCTCACCAAACACCTCATCACCTGAGCTGCTCAGACCTGGGAAGGGCACAAAACGCAGACCCAACTGAGTCTGCACCTCTGAGGACTACCCGAGTGCCTGTACCTGAGCAGCTTAGACCTGGGAGGTGCATGCAGCCCAGGGCTGGCCTCGGACGGTTCCCGGTGGAGCAACCTAGAGCCTGAGCAGTGTGGGCAGGGAGGGCACATGCACCGTGAGCGGGGGAAGGCCCAGTGTGGCTGAGACACTGCAAGGACACACCAGTGTTATTTGTTTGCAGCGTCCTTCCCTCCCCACAGTGCGACTGAACGAGTGAGCCTAAAAGTGTCCACCAACGCCCCCTTGTGTCAGGGCGGAAATCAGACACTGAAGAAACCAGCAAACAGAAGTTAAAACAGAGGGAGCTGCCTTGGAAGTGACAGATGCAATAGATTAAAACCCTGTAGTTAGTACCGACTACATAGAAGGGGCCGGTAGATCTTAAGAAATATAAGCCGGACCAAGGAACTATCCAAAAATGAACTGACCCCACACTGCCCACAACAACACCAGAGAAAGTCCTGGATATATTTTTACTATTTTTATGATCATTTTTTTTTTTAATTTTTAAGTCCTCTATTACTCCTTTAATTTTCATTTTTGTAACCTACTATTAATTTGCAAAAAAAAAAAAAAAGACCCTGTTTTTTAAAGCAAACTTCATATATATATATATTTTTATAATTTTTGTGACTTTGTTTTTTTTTCTTCTTTTCTTTAATATTGTATTTTTGAAAATCCAACCTCTACTGTAGATTTTTAATCTTTGCTTTTTGGTATTTGTTATCAATTTTGTACCTTTAAGAACCCAATCTTCAGTACCCATTTTTACTTGGGAGCAAGATTACTGGTTTGACTGCTCTCTCCCCCTTTGGACTCCTTTTTCTCCACCATGTCTCCTCTGTCTCCTCCCTCCCCCTTCTCTTTTCTACCCAACTCTGTGAATCTCTGTGTGTTCCAGATGGTGGAGAACACTTAGGGAACTGATTACTGGCTGGATCTGTCTCTCTCCTTTTGATTCCCCCCTTTTATCCTCCTGGCCACCTCTGTCTCCTTCCTCCCTCTTCTCTTCTCTTTATAACTCGGTGAACATCTCTGAGCGATCCAGGCTGTGGAGCGCACATAAGGAAGTGATTACTGGCTAGCTTGCTCTCTCCTCTTTTGATTCCACCTCATCTCATTCGGGTCACCTCTAACTCCCTCCTCCCTCTTCTCTTGTCCATGTAACTCTGTGAACCTCTCTGGGTGTCCCTCACTGTGGAGAAACTTTTCAACTTTAACATAGATGTTTTATCAATGGTGCTGTATATAAGGAGAAGTCTTGAGATTACTGTAAAAATGAGACTGAAAACCAGAAGCAGGAGGCTTAAGCCCAAATCCTGAGAACACCAAAGAACTGACTCCAGGGAACATTAATCGACAGGAGCTCATCAAACGCCTCCATACCTACACTGAAACCAAGCACCACCCAAGGGCCAACAAGTTCCAGAGCAAGACATACCACGCAAATTCTCAAGGAACACAGGAACATAGCCCTGAGCTTCAATACAGGCTGCCCAAAGTCACTTCAAACCCACTGACATAACTCATTATTGGAGACTTCATTGCACTCCAGAGAGAAGAAATCCAGCTTCACCCGCAAGAACACCAACACAAGCTTCCCTAACCAAGAAACCTTGACAAGCCACCCGTACAACCCCACCCACAACGAGGAAACTCCACAATAAAGAGAACTCCACAAACTGCCAGAATACAGAAAGACCACCCCAAACTCAGCAATATAAACAAGATGAAGAGACAGAGGAATACCCAGCAGGTAAAGGAACAGGATAAATGCCCACCAAACCAAACAAAAAAGGAAGAGATAGGGAATCTACCTGATAAAGAATTCCGAATAATGATAGTGAAAATGATCTAAAACCTTGAAATCAAAATGGAATCACAGATAAATAGCCTAGAAACAAGGATTGAGAAGATGCAAGAAAGGTTTAACAAGGACCTAGAAGAAATAAAAAGAGTCAATATATAATGAATAATGCAATAAATGAGATCAAAAACACTCTGGAGGGAACAAATAGTACAATAACTGAGGCAGAAGATAGGATTAGTTAAGTAGAAGATAGAATGGTAGAAATAAATGAATCAGAGAGGAAAAGAAAAAAACGAATTAAAAGAAATGAGGACAATCTCAGAGACCTCCAGGACAATATTAAATGCCCCAGCATTCGAATCATAGGAGTCCCAGAAGAAGAAGACAAAAAGAAAGACCATGAGAAAATACTTGAGGAGTTAATAGTTGAAAACTTCCCTAAAATGGGGAAGGAAATAATCACCGAAGTCCAAGAAACCCAGAGAGTCCCAAACAGGATAAACCCAAGACGAAACACCCCAAGACACATATTGATCAAATTAACAAAGATCAAACACAAAGAACAAATATTAAAAGCAGCAAGGGAAAAAACAACAAATAACATACAAGGGGATTCCCATAAGGATAACAGCTGATCTTCCAATAGAAACTCTTCAGGCCAGGAGGGAATGGCAGGACATACTTAAAGTGATGAAAAAAAATAACCTACAGCCCAGATTACTGTACCCACCAAGGATCTCATTCAAATATGAAGGAGAAATCAAAAGCTTTACAGACAAGCAAAAGCTGAGAGAATTCAGCACCACCAAACCTGCTCTCCAACAAATGCTAAAGGATATTCTCTAGAGAGGAAACACGAAAAGGGTGTATAAACTTGAACCCAAACAATAAAGTAAATGGCAACAGGATCATACTTATCAATAATTACCTTAAACATAAATGGGTTGAATGCCCCAACCAAAAGACAAAGACTGGCTGAATGGATACAAAAACAAGACCCCTATATATGTTGTCTACAAGAGACCCACCTCAAAACAAGGGACACATACAGACTGAAAGTGAAGGGCTGGAAAAAGATATTCCATGCAAATGAAGACCAAAAGAAAGCAGCAGTAGCAATACTCATATCAGATAAAATAGACTTGAAGACAAAGGCTGTGAAAAGAGACAAAGAAGGACACTACATAATGATCAAAGGATCAATCCAAGAAGAAGATATAACAATTATAAATATATATGCACCCAACATAGGAGCACCACAATATGTAAGACAAATGCTAACAAGTATGAAAGGGGAAATTAACAATAATACAATAATAGTGGGAGACTTTAATACCCCACTCACACCTATGGATAGATCAACTAAATAGAAAATTAACAAGGAAACACAAACTTTAAATGATATAATAGACCAGTTAGACCTAATTGATATCTATATGCATTTCACTCCAAAACAATGAATTTCACCTTTTTCTCAAGCACACACGGAACCTTCTCCAGGATAGATCACATCCTGGGCCATAAATCTAGCCTTGGTAAATTCAAAAAAATTGAAATCATTCCAAGCATCTTTTCTGACCACAATGCAGTAAGATTAGATCTCAATTACAGGAGAAAAACTATTAAAAATTCCAACATATGGAGGCTGAACAACACGCTGCTGAATAACCAACAAATCACAGAAGAAATTAAAAAAGAAATCAAAATATGCATAGAAACGAATGAAAATGAAAGCACAACAACCCAAAACCTATGGGACACTGTAAAAGCAGTGCTAAGGGGAAGGTTCATAGCAATACCGGCATACCTCAAGAAACAAGAAAAAAGCCAAATAAATAACCTAGCTCTACACCTAAAGCAACTAGAAAAGGAAGAAATGAGGAACCCCAGGGTTAGAAGAAGGAAAGAAATCTTAAAAATTAGGGCAGAAATAAATGCAAAAGAAACAAAAGAGACCATAGCAAAAATCAACAAAGCCAAAAGCTGGTTCTTTGAGAGGATAAATAAAATTGACAAGCCATTAGCCAGACTCATCAAGAAACAAAGGGAGAAAAATCAAATCAATAAAATTAGAAATGAAAATGGAGAGATCACAACAGACAACACAGAAATACAAAGGATCATAAGAGACTACTATCAGCAATTATATGCCAATAAAATGGGCAACATGGAAGAAATGGACAAATTCTTAGAAAAGTACAACTTTCCAAAACTCGACCAGGAAGAAATAGAAAATCTTAACAGACACATCACAAACACGGAAATTGAAACTGTAATCAAAAATCTTCCAGCAAACAAAAGCCCAGGACCAGACGGCTTCACAGCTGAATTCCACCAAAAATTTAGAGAAGAGCTAACACCTATCCTACTCAAACTCTTCCAGAAAATTGCAGAGGAAGGTAAACTTCCAAACTCATTCTACGAGGCCACCATCACCCTAATACCAAAACCTGACAAAGATGCCACAAAAAAAAGAAAACTACAGGCCAATATCACTGATGAAGATAGATGCAAAAATCCTTAACAAAATTCTAGCAATCAGAATCCAACAACACATTAAAAGATCATACACCATAACCAAATGGGTTTTATCCCAGGGATGCAAGGATTCTTCAATGTCCGCAAATCAATCAATGTAATACACCACATTATCAAATTGAAACATAAAAGCCATATGATTATCTCAATAGATGCAGAGAAAGCCTTTGACAAAATTCAGCATCCATTTATGATGTTTCTCCAGAAAGCAGGAATAGAAGGAACATACCTCAGCATAATAAAAGCTGTATATGCAAACCCACAGCAAACATTATCCTCAATGGTGGAAAATTGAAAGCATTTCCCCTAAAGTCAGGAACAAGACAAGGGTGCCCACTTTCACCACTACTATTCAACATAGTTTTGGAAGTTTGGCCACAGCAATCAGAGCAGAAAAAGAAATAAAAGGAATCCAGATTGGAAAAGAAGATGTAAAACTCTCACTGTTTGCAGATGGCATGATCCTCTACATAGAAAACCCTAAAGACTCCACCAGAAAATTACTAGAGCTAATCAATGACTATAGTAAAGTTGCAGGATATAAAATCAACACACAGAAATCCCTTGCATTCCTATACACTCATAATGAGAAAATAGAGAAATTAAGGAAACAATTCCATTCACCATTGCAATGAAAAAGAATAAAATACTTAGGAATATATCTACCTAAAGAAACAAAAGACCTATATATAGAACACTATAAAACACTGGTGAAAGAAATCAAAGAGGACACTAATAGATGGAAAAATATACCATGTTCATGGATTGGAAGAATCAATATAGTGAAAATGAGTATACTACCCAAAGCAATCTATAGATTCAATGCAATCCCTATCAAGCTACCAATGGTATTTTTCACAGAGCTAGAACAAATAATTTCACAATTTGTATGGAAATACAAAAAACCTCGAATAGCCAAAGCAATCTTGAGAAAGAAGAATGAAACTAGAGGAATCAACCTGCCTGACTTCATGCTCTACTACAAAGCCAGAGTCATCAAGACAGTATGGTACTGGCACAAAGACAGACATATAGATCAGTGGAACAAAATAGAAAGCCCAGAGATAAATCCACGCACCTATGGACACCTTATCTTTGACAAAGGAGGCAAGAATATAAAATGGAGAAGAGACAATTCCTTTAACAAGTGGTGCTGGGAAAACTGGTCAACCAGTTGTAAAAGAATAAAACTAGAACACTTTCTAACACCATACACAAAAATAAACTCAAAATGGATTAAAGATCTAAACGTAAGACCAGAAACTATAAAACTAAAGGAAAACATAGGCAAAACACTCTCCGACATACATCACAACAGGATCCTCTATGACCCACTTCCCAGAATATTGGAAATAAAAGCAAAAATAAACAAATGGGACCTAATTAAAATTAAAAGCTTCTGCACAACAAAGGAAACTATAAGCAAGGTGAAAGACAGCCTTCATTTAGAATGGGAGAAAACAATAGCAAATGAAGCAACTGACAAAGAATTAATCTCAAAAATATACAAGCAACTCCTGCAGCTCAATTCCAGAAAAATAAACGACCCAATCAAAAAATGGGCCAAAGAACTAAATAGACATTTCTCCAAAGAAGACATACAGATGGCTAACAAACACATGAAAAGATGCTCAACATCACTCATTATCAGAGAAATGCAAATCAAAACCACTCTGAGGTACCATTTCACACCAGTCAGAATGGCTGCGATCCAAAAGTCTACAAGCAATAAATGCTGGAGAGTGTGTGGAGAAAAGGGAACCCTCTTACACTGTTGGTGGGAATGCAAACTAGTACAGCCACTATGGAGAACAGTATGGAGATTCCTTAAAAAACTGGAAATAGAACTGACTTATGACGCAGCAATCCCACTGCTGGGCGTACACACTGAGGAAACCAGAATTGAAAGAGACACGTGTACCCCAATATTCATTGCAGCACTGTTTATACTAGCCAGAACATGGAAGCAACCTAGATGTCCATCAGCAGATGAATGGATAAGAAAGCTTTGGTACATATACACAATGGAGTATTACTCAGCCATTAAAAAGAATACATTTGAATCAGTTCTAATGAGGTGGTTGAAACTGGAGCCTATTATACAGAGTGAAGTAAGCCAGAAAGAAAAACACCAATACAGTATACTAACACATATATATGGAATTTAGAAAGATGGTAATGATAACCCTGTATGCGAGACAGCAAAAGAGACACAGATGTATAGAACAGTCTTTTGGACTCTTTGGGAGAGGGAGAGGGTGGGATGATTTGGGAGAATGGCATTGAAACATGTATAATATCATATAAGAAATGAATCACCAGTCCAGGTTCAATGCAGGATACAGGATGCTTGGGGCTGGTGCACTGGGATGACCCAGAGGGATGGTACAGGGAGGGAGGTGGGAGGGGGGTTCAGGATGGGGAACATGTGTACACCCGTGGCAGATTCATGTTGATGTATGGCAAAACCAATACAGTATTGTAAAGTAATTAGCCTCCAATTAAAATAAATGAATTTAAATTTAAAAAATATATATAAACAATATATTGAGTTGTATTATCATGAGTTTCCTGGGATAAGGTATTAGCAGCTGCACTTGATTTAGTAATTTCTGCATTTTGAATGAAGGCATTTATAAGTCATTTGTATAGCTCATCAATAAGTTATAGGTCCTCTGGTAAAACTGATCCTCAAGGGTTGGAACTTGATATGTAATCCACTGCTTCAGCTCACTTTGATGCGATTGCAACTCTCTATTTACTGGTTCACTCATGTAACAATAACATGATTAAGGTCACACTTTTGTGGTTTGGTGATAACAATATTCTTTAGGCTAGGACCCAAAATCTTCCCTCACTCAAAGTTGATTTTATCTGGCACATCTCATTGTTGATGTAATCTGTCATGTAACCAGGGAAGGAAATTTTTTAAAAAATGCTGAGATATGATCAATTAACATGGCCCAATTACATTGCTCCTAGAATAGACTACTTTCTAATAGCTTCCCAAATTTTATAGCCAGTAAAGGGAAATCCAACAGGAATGTAAGAGATGTAAGAAGATTTCAATAGTAAAACCACTAATTCTTCTTTTGCAGCTGTATTTTGAAGAACAAATCCATATCCTTCCACCTGAACTGTAATGTCCAAATGCTCATTAAAACAGAAAATAATCTTAACTCCTGAAAAGATAGGATATTTTATTTTTAGGGTTTTTAAAATATAAACTTAAACTCATATTAGCTTATTTCTCAGTCAAATATTTTATACTTACCATCTTTACTTTTTTTCTTAAAGGCAGAGCCATTAAGATCTGCTGACTTTCCTTTTCTTTTTCTTTTTTTTTTTTTTCTTTATTTTACTTTTGCCTCTGCTGGGTCTTTGTTGCTGTGAGTGGGGAATACTCTCGTTGCAGAGCACATACAATTCAGTTCAGTTCAGTTCAGTCACTCACTCATGCCCGACTCTTTGCAATCCCATGAACCGCAGCACGCCAGGCCTCCCTGTCCATCACCAACTTCCAGAGTCTACCCAAACCCCTGTCCATTGAGTCGGTGAAGCCATCCAACCATCTCATCCTCTGTCGTTCCCTTCTCCTCCTGCCCTCAATCTTTCCCAGCATCAGGGTCTTTTCAAATGAGTCAGCTCTTTGCATCAGGTGGCCAAAGTATTGGAGTTTCAGCTTCAACATCAGTCCTTCCAATGAACACCCAGGACTGATCTCCTTTAGGATGGGCTGGTTGGATCTCCTTGTAGTCCAAGGGACTCTCAAGAGTCTTCTCCAACACCACAGTTCAAATCATCAATTCTTTGGCACTCAGCTTTCTTTACAGTCCAACTCTCACATCCATGCATGACTACTGGAAAAACCATAGCCTTGACTAGACGGACCTTTGTTGGCAAAGTAATGTCTCTGCTTTTGAATATGCTATCTAGGTTAGTCATAACTTTCCTTCCAAGGAGCAAGCATCTTTTAATTTCATGGCTGCAGTCACCATCTGCAGTGATTTTGGAGCACAAAAAAATAAAGTCTGACACTGTTTCCATTGTTTCCCCATCTATTTCCATGAAGTGATGGGACCCAATGCCATGATCTTAGTTTTCTGAATGTTGAGCTTTAAGCCAACGTTTTCACTCTCCTCTTTCACTTTCATCAAAAGGCTCTTTAGTTCTTCTTCACTTTCTGCCATAAGGGTGGTGTCATCTGCATATCTGAGGTTATTGATATTTCTCCCGGCAATCTTGATTCCAGCTGTGCTTCCTTCAGCCCTGCGTTTCTCATGATGTACTTTGCATATAATTAAATAAGCAGGGTGACAATTTACAGCCTTGACGTACTTCTTTTCCTATTTGGAACCAGTCTGTTGTTCCATGTCCAGTTCTAACTGTTGCTTCCTGACCTGCATACAGGTTTCTCAAGAGGCAGGTCAGGTGGTCTGGTATTCCCATCTCTTTCAGAATTTTCCACAGTTTATTGTGATCCACACAGTCAAAGGCTTTGGCATAGTCAATAAAGCAGAAATAGATGTTTTCTAGAACTGTCTTTCTTTTTCAGTGATCAAGCAGATGTTGGCAATTTGATCTCTGGTTCCTCTGCCTTTTCTAAAACCAGCTTGAACATCTGGAAGTGTACAGTTTACATATTGCTGAAGCCTGGCTTGGAGAATTTTGAGCATTACTTTACTAGCATGTGAGATAAGTGCAGTTGTTTGGTAGTTTGAGCATTCTTTGGCACTGCCTTTCTTTGGGATTGGAATGAAACCTGACCTTTTCCAGTCCTGTGGCCACTGCTCAGTTTTCCAAACTTGCTGACATATTGAGTATGACATATTGACATACTCTTCACACAGCCTCATTAGTTGCAGCTCCCAGGCTCTAGAGCACAGGCTCAGTAGCTGTGGCCCCTGGGCTTAGCTGCTCCAAGGCATGTGGGATCTTACCAAACCAGGGATCGAACCCATGCCTCCTGCATTGGCAGGTGGATTCTTTACCACTGAGCCACCAGAGAAGCCCACTACCATCTTTATTGAGTACAGAAAGGGAACAGAGGTTTATCTTAAAATAACATGGTGAATGGATTAGATGCAGAGGTATGTGCAAGGTTAAAGGAAGCAAGGAGTAATGGTGAGGTATGCAGAAACTAATTACAATGGAAACAGTTACCGCCCACCCCCAAGCCTGAAGGGACGAGGGGAGGAATGGCGCTTACCAGAGATCCCTTGAGCGTTGAGCACAGAAGAAGGGTTGTCAGATGGAAGCTTTTAGTCATGAATGACCTAGCCTCTGCCAGAATAGAGAACAATGGCAAACCAAGGTAGAATAGAAGGAATAAATGCCCAGATCTCCTCTTGCCCTTCTACCTCCTACCTTCTACCTCCTGCCCTTCTGCCTCCATGCCTCCACTGCACAGGTAAGTCCAGACAATGCAGTCAATCGAGGTTAACTCCTCAGCTACAGAAGAGCCAAGAATGGATCTGAAAGTAACCAGAATAATTAGCACACCATCCTCAGACAGTTATGCTCATCCATCCATATGTTCAGATCTGAATTCATGCCAGCAATTATCTCTAATATTATATAAGACTATCATAAACATAAATCCCATTTCTCATTCATTCTAAATGCTACACTTAAGCAACACAGTACATCCCGTCATATGTTTTAGTCTCAACCTACCCATCCAACATCACCCCTGCTAACAATTTTGAACTTCACTGTCTAAATAATAGGCAGAGTCTTTAAAGAGATTCATGGTCGTTTGTTTCTTTGGGAAAATGAATCTGGAAAGATGTACTTGAGTTGAAAGCCATTGGTGGAAGGGAGAATATAGCTGACACCCAAGCAAGTGAGTTTGGATTCAGGAGTTGTTATTGAAATAGAGTCTTTGTTTTTTATGGCCTGATGTTTGTATATAACCTATACATATTCTCCTGTGTATTTTTTGAACTTTATTTATTTAGCCTGGGCTGGGTCTTCATTCGGCACACAGGCTCTTCACTGCTCCGCATGTGCTTTCACTGGTTGTAGACAGTGGAGGCTACTGTCTAGCTGTGGCGCTCCAACTCAGTAGTTGAAGCTCATGAGCTTAGTTGTCCTGCAACATGTGCGATCTTCCCTGACCAGAGATTGAACCCATGCCCCCTGCATTTGCAGGTGGATTCTTAACCACTGGACCACCAGGAAGTCCTGAAATAGATTTATAGGATTTGGTGACAGATTGGAAATGATGAGGGAGGAAGAAGGAAGAATAGAGAATGAAGCTAATGTTTCTAATTTTGGAGGCTAGATCAATTGTTACACCATTCATAAAGTTAAAGCAAATGTAGAAGAACAGGTTTTGGTAAGAGAATATAATAAATTTCGTTACAGACATGTTAAATTTGAGAAGTCCCAAGGAAATCTCTGAAGACAAATTCAGTGAGGAGAATTATGATCAAGATGGCTCTATAGGTTCCTTTTTTTTGAGCACCACCTCCCAACCCCTATTTCACACAAAAACAATAATTACTAGATATAAAATTAAGAGAGATGGTGTTCTCATAAATGAGATAAATACTATTGAGGTCAAAAAATGAAACAAAAACTCAAATTAGTAAGTGGCAAGAAGGGTTTGAATCCATGGATGAGGAGGGTCTGGGAGTGGAGACAGTGATGACTGTAAGGTCAGTCCCTAAGATAGTTGTTTCTTGTGCAGAAGAAAGTGGGAAACAGGAGCCAAACTGAATTTCTGAAACCAGAGACTGAGGTGGGGACTCCCCAGAGCCCAGACTGAAGGAAGGGCTGCTTCCAGTCTTGCCAGGGGCTGCAGGAGAAGCTAGACAATGTCAGTACCAAAAATAAAAGTCTTCTTGCTAGCTCAGTGACTATACGGTGATGTGCCCAATACCATGGTGACACAGGTGTCCTCAATCCCACATTTGAACTTGGGGCCCTGAGAGGTTGCCTGAAGTCAATTACAAACCATTTATATAGGAAGGAGGGTTGGGGAAGAGAGAAGGAAATAAGAACAGTTAAAAAACCTCCCCATTTGAAAGACCTGGTAAACTAAAGTTCAAAAACATACATTTATGATAAGAAAAATAAAAATTTAATCAGAACACAAATGATATTGATTTAATAGCCTAGTTTGACAAAGACTTTAAAATACCACGCTTATCTATATCCCAGCCCCATAGGAAAGTGTCCTTTAATGCATGACCCAAAACATCCATTACTCTCTTGATCAGGAATAAAAGAGTCTCCTTTTCTCAGGAGTCTGAAATCTGTTCCATCTAGTGACCTGTTGGAAGTGTCCTTTAGGTGGGGTATAACTGGGGTCCTGAATTTTTTTGTGCTAGTCATAATTGTTGAACCTCTCAGGAGTAGAAGGCTGCTTCTTCACCTGTTGCCCTTCCTACCTTTGTTCCTGGCAAAGGAACTTCTGGGTTTCCAGCATCACCCTAGTATTGAAGTCCTGTACCACTGAAGCCAGGCAGCCATTTCTGGACCCTTGATAGCTGGAGAACCCAGATTCTCTCTGACATTCTGGAAGTCTTCCCCAGCAGAGTAATTGTACTCCCAAGAATCCTAGTGCACAGAGCTGGCATTTTTCCCACTTTGCTGAGGAGGAAAATGGATAAATTTGTTTATCCATTTGTTGGCTGTGTGGCCTTGGACAAGTTGCTCAATCTCTCCAATAATCCAGTTTTCTTAACTCTAAAATGGAAATATGTTGCTTACTGTGGCAACTACCTTCTGGAACATAGTAGGTTTTTCACTAAAGCCTGCACCATAGTTTTAAATTTCATCAGTGATAAGTTTTTCTTTGAGGGAAGATTTGATATTTTTTAATTTGGTAAAATCCACTCATATAGAAGTCTTGCAACATCGTGAGTGATTAAACTGAGTAATACTGTCTAGGATTTTAAAAAATGGGGTGTTAAGAGGCTTATTTTCTCATATATCTTGTGTGCTGACACCGAGAGCAATTCTGTAAGAGGAATTTCAAAAATGCTTTAGCAGCGATTAGTGCTGGTAGAGTTAGTGTATAATCTCCCAAGGTGACAACTTTGTCATGTGGTATGTAAATTCTGATTTCTCGTTCTACATCATGTATTTCACCAAATTTGTATGTACCCTATAAGTTTATGCATACCTACTTCTTTCTTTCACTACCAAATATTTTCCCTAATGGATTTTCATTTGAGGTAGTAATTTTTTTTTTCTAACCTAGAAAAACCACTATACCACTAAACCCAAGAGACAGAGATAGAGCAGCCATGTGCTCCTAGACTAGATTCGAGAAGTGTGGATGGAGGAAGGTGGGGTGGGGTCAGAAAATAGGTTGTTATTTTCATTGCTGGCAATTTAGATTCAGAGGCATTTCATCTGCAGTCCCCTCAAGTGTTGAATTGAATAAAAGTAGTAACAGAAACAGTGGGAAGGGTGGTTGGGGGAGGGGCTGTGAACTCTTCTAGCTAAACGCAAAGAGATAGGCAGCTTGTAAGCATGCATCCTAGCTTGAAATAAAAGCCACAAGAAGCCTGAGAGCCAGCTTGTACTGAAACAAGATGCTGCAATAGTAAAACAAAACACAGACTGAAATCCATCTACACTGGCAGAGTAGTGTGGTTATTGAGTATTTGCTCCTCCAACCAGAAGGGACTATGTAAACAACCATGTGAATGAGAGGAAGAATAAAGCACTGATGCATTTGCATCCTGCCTAACATAAATGATCTAAGAATAGACATATTTCACATGCATCTTTAGCAAGAATGAAAGTGTCTATAAAGATTTACTGCTTATTTTATACTCGACTCAACCAGCATTCTTATCTGCATTCAACTAGATACTATGCTGTACAGATTGTGTATGAGAAACTTGTCTACAAAGATGTGATATCCCACATTCCATTTTTAAGCCAACTTTCCTTAGAAATATTGTTAAAGATGGTGGGCAGTATCATAGCTAGCCTGCAAATGTGTTTTTAACAAATAATATACCTAAAGTAAAAGATGAATACAAGAGAAATGAATTAAAAATAGTGCTGCAAGAAAAACAGAAACATAAACAGGAAAAATAATTGGATATTGATTAATTTTTCTTGTTTGTAATCTTGAGAAAATGACTTAATTAGTAAAATGAAGAAAAAGACAAAGACCTGTAAGTTTATGAAGGACATTTTAATGTACTTCAGGGATTGTAGAGTTTCAGTGCAGTGATGCTTTACTGTACCTCTGTGTGTGTGTGTGTGTGTGTGTGTGTGTGCACGTGCACGCACGCTTAGTCGCTCAGTCGTTTCCAACTCTTAACAACGTCATGGACTGTAGGCCACCAGGCTCCTGTGTCCATGGGATTCTCCAGGCAAGAATACTGAAGTGGGTTACCATTTCCTTCTCCAGAGGATCTTCCTGACCCAAGGACTGAACCTGGGTCTCCTGCATTGCAGGCAGATTCATGACCATCTAAACCACCAGGCAAACCCTTATTATACCTAATTTACCTCAAAAATATGACTTTCTTTTTCATTGATACAGATTTCAGAGTCATATACTAGATATTGATTAAGCCTTGTATGTACAAAAGGTACTGCATTATGTGCTGTAAGAGAAACAAGAATTATTCATGACAAGTAACCCTTTATCAAGGTCCTGGCAATTTATTTGGGGAGATACAGCATACATGGTACAAAAGTGTATATAATCAATACCATGTGCAGAAATACAGACTAACAGAGAGATATAACATGGAGATGTGGGAGAAGCATTAACCTCAAAGACATACAGCCTTGGTTATTAATACAGACTCCACTGCCACTGGGCTTCCCAGGTGGTGCAGTGGTAAAGAATCTGCCTGTCAATGCAGGAAATGCAAGAGACACAGGTTAGATCCTTGGATCAGGAAGATACCCTGGAGTAGGAAATGACAACCCACCCTAGTATTATTACCTGGAAAATTCCAAGGACAAAGGAGCCGGGCGGGCTACAATCCATGGGATCACAAAGAGTCAGACACGATTGAGCATGGGTGCACTTGAGCGCGTGCACACACACACATTACTGCCTCCAGCTAAATAACCATGAGTAAATGTCTTAATTTCTTGGAACTATGGTTTTCTTACCTATAGATTGGGGATGACATGATTTAGAAATATTAAGTGAGATAATGCAAATGGCATGCCTAATAAAGACACAAGGTCGGTATTTAGCTGGTATTGGTTCTCACCCTTCCTATGGTTAACAGAGGCATGAAAAGACTCTCTCTACCTCTACCAGGTAGTGAGGAGTAGATATTTGAAAAGGACCTTAAAAGCCTAGTAGATTGCATTTCATTTCTTTTTTAGCTGCCCAGCATCTAAACTCCCTTCTGATAACTGGAGCATTCCTTATGAATTTTGTAAAAACACCACACACTCATTTTCCAGATCTCTTTCCAGCTGGACTTCACCCATCAGCCATTGCAGCTATGAGCAGCATTCTCATATTTTGATATTAATGTTTCAATTCTAGGTGATACCGAGTAGATTCCAGACTGAGGTTCTTTATCCATTCCCACTACATTCCATCTTCTTATGTACACCTCCTTCCCTGCCAACAATTTTCTTTGGCTAAATGTCCTAAATTCTTCTTGTGTTTGCCTTTACAATTTTAAATGCTTATTTTTAAAAACTAATTCCTTGTCTTATTATCCTATTAGGGTATAAAAATAGTTATAAAAATAGTGCATCTACCCCTCCTTCCATCACTTCTCTCCATTGTCCTATAAAATTTTTGGTAGTTGTATAATTTTTATTTTGTCAATTAAAAAAATGTTTTAATCTTTTTTAGGTTTCATATTTACGTTATGACCCATTTTTAGTTAATCTTTGTATATGGTGCAATGTTTATGAGTTGTTGTTGCTGTTTTTTTGCAAAGAGGCATTCAAGTTTTCTAATGCCATTTGTTGTTCCATGCCATACAGCATGTGGGATCTTGGTTCCCTGACCAGGGATGGAAACTGCACCCCGTGCATTGGAAGGTGGAGTCCTAACCACTGGACTGCCAGGAAGGTCCCTTGTCAATGTTTTTTTAACATTTATAATGTTAGTCTTCCATGTGTTGCGTTTATGGTGACTCTAAAAACCAAAGATAAAAGGCAGTTTCTAAGTGATGATTGTAGAGTCACCATAGAACCATGCAGAATGAGTCAATCAGCAGAGAAAGACATGTAATCCGAGATCATGAAAAGTTTGTTATTTGAAGGAGAGCATCTCAAGCACCAAAATTCTTACTCAGTTCTCTTCACATATCTTTCCATTTTCCTTTACTTGTTACTGTCGTATTTGGTTACCATTGTGGGGTGAGGGGTGTAGTGTATATAATCCTCTTCTTAGGGTTCTTTTGTCATTTCCTCAGAATAATTTACTTAAGTAATTTTTAAATATAGGATATGTGGGTGGTAAACTTTCTGAGTGCTTCCATGTCCAAGAATTTAATTCCACGTTCATATTTAATTGATAGTTGGCTTAAGCAAAGTTTATTTTCTGCTAAAGAACTTTAGGGCTTCCCTAGTAGCTCAGTTGGTAAAGAACCTGCCTGCAATGCAGAAGACCCTGGTTCAATCCCTGGGTCAGGAAGATCCCCTGGAGAAGGAAATGGCAACCCACTCCAGTACTCTTGCTTGGAGAATTCCATGGACAGAGGAACCTGTCAGGCTACAGTCCATGGGATTGCAAAGTGTCAGACACAACTGTGTGACTAACTCATTTTCAAAGAGCTTTGAATGCATTGCTTTTGCTTCAAAGTCTACTATCATCCAATGTTTGCTGCTGAGATATAATCAGTCTTATTTTCTTTTTTTTTTTCCTAGCACAGTTTCTTTTCTTTTATTTTTTTTAATTTAATTTTATTTTATTTTTTAACTTTACAATATTGTATTGGTTTTGCCATATATCAACATGCATCCGCCACAGGTATACACGTGTTCCCCATTCTTTTCATTCGTTATACCTAGCCTTTCCTCCTTCACCAAAAGCTACTAGAGTTTTCTCTTAATTCTTCAAGTTCTGAAATTTTGCAAGGCTGTGTCTAGGTGTAAGCCATTATTCCCATGGTCCCTTTGGTATTCAGTGGTCCCTTCCAATCCAAAGATTTATGACTCTTTAATCAGGGAAATTTTCACTATAGTCCATTATTTTTATGATTGTTTACTTCTCTTCATCATATTTATTTTCTTCTTGTGTAATTTCTGTTAAATATATGACAGAGCTCCTGGATCTATCCTCTTTGTATTTTAACTTTTATTTTACATTTTCTCTCATTTTGTCTTTTTGTTCTACATTCTAAGAGATTTCTTTGACTTTATCTTCCAGTTCACCAATGTAGTATTCAGCTGTGTCTATTCCATTAGTCAACTGCTGAGCTCTTCATTTTTGAAGTTTTATTTCTAATTTCCAATATTTTTATTTATTTTTTCTTCCTTATGGAAGATTATCTTACTGAATAAATATAATCACTTCTGAGATCTATCTGAGGATAATATAATAACTTATCAAATCTATCTGGGATTATGAATTAGAATTTATATAAAACTCTTTTTTGTTTTCTCAAATAGCTATGTTCCCTCCAGGATAAGTTTTTCTTTTTAGATATTTGCTACTTTCTCAACAAAATCAACATTTTGTTCATTTCTTCAAATAGCTTATGTTCCTTTCTTGTCCATGCATCATTATGAATCAAGATCATAGATTCCTCTGTAGCTGATACATCTGTTTGGCCAGTAGGTCTCACCAATGAAAAAAGTGCTGATTGCCAGGTTCATGTAAATTCCTGACTAGGTTTTTTTTTATTAATTTATTTATTTTTAATTGAGGATTATTGCTTTACAGTATTGTGTTGGTTTCTATCAAACATCAACGTGAATCAGGTAAATGGGTGACTAGGTTTTGACTGACAGGTAGGGAGCATACAGGCTGGTTTGAAATTCCAGTGGTTATAAAAGGCAAGGAGACTTTCTTCTGGAGGTAAGACACTTTTTCATGCACGATTCCTGAGTGGAACTGTCCTCCTTTTTTGTTTCCAGGTCTTGCTTAGTAATACAGAAGTATTCAGTCTCTGTTCTCTCTTCAACCCCAACACCCTCCAAGGAACCATCTCTGAGAGACAAATAACTTCCTTCAGAGAGTATATCTCAGGCTTTGGCCACAGAGCAAAAACTTCTGCCAACAATTACTTGATTTAGACAGAAAAAAGAAAAGGCACCAGGCTCAGAATGCTGTTCTTTAGTAAATTATTCAACTCTTATTATCTGTAAATGTTCAAAAGAACCCTGCTTATCTCTGGGACTGTGGGACTTTTTAAAAAAAGCTACCTACCCATGTATTTCTTTTTCTGTTTACCTTCATACCTATCTATGCATATGTTTATATATACATATAAAAAATATATTCTCTAACAATTAGCTTTGTATACCTTTTTATTATAAAATAAAGCTCAAATACAGAAAACTATATGGAATAAATATTTATCTTAGTGAATTATTATAAGGCAAAGACCACCTTGATCACTAGATAGTACTTTTCCAGCATCCCAGATGTCCTTCCATGTTCAATCACAATTGTAGCCTTCTTCCTCCCTCCTGACTGTGATGTTAGACATTTGCGTTTCTTTAGGAAAAGGAGTATGTCAAGGCTGTATATTGTCACCCTGTTTATTTAACTTATATGCAGAGTACATCATGAGAAACGCTGGACTGGAAGAAACACAAGCTGGAATCAAGATTGCCGGGAGAAATATCAATAACCTCAGATATGCAGATGACACCACCCTTGTGGCAGAAAATGAAGAGGAACTAAAAAGCCTCTTGATGAAAGTGAAAGAGGAGAGTGAAAAAGTTGGCATAAAGCTCAACATTCAGAAAACGAAGATTATGGCATCTGGTCCCATCACTTCATGGGAAATAGATGGGGAAACAGTGTCAGACTTTATTTTTCTGGGCTCCAAAATCACTGCAGAAGGTGACTGCAGCCATGAAATTAAAAGACGCTTACTCCTTGGAAGGAAAGTTATGGCCAACCTAGATAGCATATTCAAAAGCAGAGACATTACTTTGCCAACAAAGGTCCGTCTAGTCAAGGCTATGGATTTTCCTGTGGTCATGTATGGATGTGAGAGTTGGACTGTGAGGAAGGCTGAGTGCTGAAGTATTGATGCTTTTGATCTGTGGTGTTGGAGAAGACTCTTGAGAGTCCCTTGGACTGCAAGGAGATCCAACCAGTCCATTCTGAAGGAGATCAGCCCTGGGATTTCTTTGAAAGGAATGATGCTAAAGCTGAAACTCCAGTACTTTGGCCACCTCATGCGAAGAGTTGTCTCATTGGAAAAGACTCTGATTGCTGGGAGGAGAAGGGGATGACAGAGGATGAGATGGCTGGATGGCATCACTGATTCGATGGATGTGAGTCTCAGTGAACTTCGGGAGTTGGTGATGGGCAGGAAGGCCTGGCATGCTGCGATTCATGGGGTCACAAAGAGTCGGACACGACTGAGCGACTGATCTGATCTGATCTGATCTGATGTTTTTATAACCCATATATGCATCTCTAGACACTACTGTTTAATCTGCTTCTGTTTTTACCTTGATATGTCATTGAAGTCTCTATAGATTACCCCTCCATCCCTCTCCTTTCCCTACAATCTCTACTTGTGGAAGAACTCAGGCTATTTGAACTTCAAAATTTCTTCTTAGTATGGATTTTTCCAGTTTCATGCTCATGGTACAGCTCAGTATGTTCCTTTCTCCCTTGTATTTTCTGCAAGTTGGCAGTCGGATCCAGAGGTTGACCTCTGGAGAGTCAAACCCTTTGACAAGAATTGTGTTTCTCCATCTATAGACACATAATGACTGGCTTTTTTTGCTTTTGCTTTTGCTTTTAAATGTTAACAACCATTAATGCTTAATGCCTAGATCTGTTAATCCATTGAGCATTGAAAAGTGGTAATAATCCTTATCTGTTTTGTTTTCATACATTACCTAGAACAGTTTTATAAGACATTCTTGTCTATTATTTGGCTATCTAGTAGAACAATTCATAGGAAAAGAGCAAAATAAATGATTGATACTTTCTGTTTGTTTATCTTGTTGTCAAGTTAATGAATTAGCTGTCTCTTACCCTCCCAGAATTACCAATTAATTGTTTTTAATAGATATAACTTTTGATTCATGGATTTAAACATATTTCATAGATTGCAATTCTTACAACTTTTAAAACTCAAACTATACCATTTCTGCCTATGGGATGAAGTCTCTTCAAGCTGGTTTCTAAGTATTTTGACATGACCCTAATGGTCTTTGATAGCTTTTTTTTTTTCAATTTTTATTGAAATATAGTTTCAGTGCTTCCAGGCACAGCCAAATGTCTGTTACCAGTCAAAATCATCCCCAACTGAGAACCACTGAATCAAAGTATCACACAAATTGTTGTCAAATTATAATGAGTACTCCCTACCTTAGTAATCGGAGAAGGCAATGGCACCCGACTCCAGTACTCTTGCCTGGGAAATCCATGGACAGAGGAGCCTGGTAGGCTGCAGTCCATGGGGTCGCTAAGAGTCGGGAACAACTGAGCGACTTCACTTTCACTCTTCACTTTCATGCATTGGAGAAGGAAAAGGCAACCCACTCCAGTGTTCTTGCCTGGAGAATCCCAGGGACAGGGAAGCCTGGTGGGCTGCCATCTCTGGGGTCGCACAGAGTCAGACACAACTGAAGCAACTTAGCAGCAGCAGCAGCACCTTAGTAATGCAAAGAACTGACTCACTGGAAAAGACCCTGATGCTGGGGAAGATTGAAGGCAGGAGGAGAAGGGGACAACAGAGGATGAGATGGTTGGATGGCATCACCAACTCGATGGACCTGAGTTTGAACAAGCTCTGGGAGTTAGTGATGGATGGACAGGGAGGCCTGGTGTGCTGCAGTCCTTGGGGTGGCAAAGAGTCGGATACAACTGAGTGACTGAACTGACTGACTGACCTTAGTAAGTGGCTTCCCAGGTGGCGCTAGTGGTAAAAAAAACCTGCCTGACAATTCTGAAGACCTAAGAGACACAGGTTTGATCCCTTGGTTGGGAAGATCCCCTGGAAGACGGCATGGCAACAAACTCCACTATTCTTGCCTGGAGAATCCCACAGACAGAGGAGCCTGACATGCTATGGTCCATAGGGTCACAAAGAGTAGGACACGACTGAAGCAACTTAGCATGCACACACCTTAGTAAACGGCTCTGCTCAATAGCTGGGACCAAAAATCCTGGAGTTGACCCTGACTCCTCTTTCTTTCACATTCACATCTAATTTGTCAGAAAACCCTGATTCTTCAACAAAATATATCCTGATTCTGATTCTTCCTACCATCTCCGCCGCTACCATCCTAGTTCAAGCCACCATCATTTGTCACCTGGATACTATAATACCTTTCTAACAGGCATCTCTGTTTCCACTTTTGCCTCCCCTGTGCTCTTTTCCCCCACACAGTAACCAGAATTGGCCTTTTTAATGTAGATCAAATAATGTCATTCTCTGCTCAAAATCCTCCAATGATTCCTCATCACTCTTGGAATAAAATATAAGTCCTTACATGGCCTGCATAGCTCTACATGGCCCAACATGATATAGCCCCTGGCTACTTCTCTGAACTCATTTTTCTACAGCTTCTTCCCCTTACTAACTGCACTTCAGCCATACCAACCCTGTTACTGTTTCTCAAATATGCCAAGCACATTCCCATCTTTGGGCTTTATCTTTGCTGTTCTTTTAGCTAACAATTTTTTTCTGTAAACTGTCTGGCCATGCACTGTGCCTAATTTTCTATTAGATTGATGGTACTTTTCTTCTGGGTGTTCTGTTTTAATTGAAACTGCTATTCCAAAGGAAACATCCTGAGCGGTCTGTGGGTAATTGACACTCTGGTGTGCTTTGGCTTCTAACACCAGTAGAGAAAGGAGACAGTGACAGGGACATGAGCTTGAAGGAAATGAGCCTTAAGGGAGAGATAGAAGAGCTCTCTGATCACAGTATCTTTGGGGACTTTTTTTTTTTTTTTTTGGTATCACTGATTTTCCTCATCCAGATCATTCTTGCAAGCCATCTTTCCTGCCAACTCTAAAAGACTTTGAATAGGTTGAACTATTATGTGACTACCACTAGGACCGTGTCTGACCTCATCTAATGTTCTCTCTGTTGTTCTCCCACTCATCACCCGACCTCCTTCTGTTCAGTGAATAAAACAGTCCTCGCACAGAATCTGCATTTGTTGTGTCTTGCACCTGCTCTTCCTCTGACTATCTACATGGGTGTCCTCCATTTAGTCATCTTCCAGTGACATCTTCCCTGACCACCCTACCTCAAATTTTAACACTTGCCCCCAAAGTTTTCTATTCTTCCTTGATTTATTTCTTCTCCTTAACCCTTGTCATTATCTAACATTCTAAAAATTTAACTTACTTATTGTTATATATTTTGTCACCTCCAAGTGGGCAAAATATTTTTGTCTATTTTATTCACTGCTCTACCCCTGAAAGCAAGAACAGTGACTGGTGCATGGTTGTTACAAAAACTCTTTCTTGAATTACTGAACGAATTTAAAAGTGAAAGAGTCTTTGACATTCTATGAGCTCATACTCTCACTGAAGAGAACAGATGCAAACACTAATTCATAAATAAAACACCTAGATATATAGTGTCTGGTGATGACTGAGGGAGTACCTAGAGCAACATAAGAAGAGATTGGTGATTTTCCTTTGCAATTTGTAATGGGCAGGGGAAAATGATGCCTGAGTTGTGTCATAATATATTGGTAAACCTGGATTGGAAGAGACAAATATGAAGGCATTCCAGAAAGAAAGAGTACTATAAGTTGGGTTAGGTATGCAACCAATTAGGCTGTTCTGATTAGGACAGAGGATCTAGGTAGAAAGTAGTAAGAATTGGGACTTCTTGGAAGTCCAGTGGTTAAGAACCTGCCTTCCAATGCAGGGGATGCAGGTTTGATCCCTGGTCAGGTAACTAAGATCCCACATGCTGTGTGCACAGGGCAGGGGGAGGCAGGGGGGGACTAAGCCCACATGCTGGAACTACTGAGCCTGCATACTCTAGAACCTGCCGGCCACAACTCAAGAGAAACCCAACAAAGATCCTGTGTGCCACAACTAAGACCTGATGCAACCAAATAAAATAAGAATTAAGCTTAGCTAATACCTGAGTGATCCACACAATCAAAGGCTTTGGCATAGTCAATAAAGCAGAAGTAGATATTTTTCTGGAACTCTCATCGTTTTTCCATGATCCAAGGATGTTGGCAGTTTGATCTCTGGTTCCTATATCTCTTCTAAATGCAGCTTGAGCATCTGGAAGTTCACGATTCACATACTGTTGAAGCCCGGCTTGGAGGATTTTGAGAATTACTTTACTAGCATGTGAGATGAGTGCAATTGTGCGATAGTTTGAACATTCTTTGGCATCAACAAACTATGGAAAATTCTTAAAAAGATGGGAATACCAAACCACCTGACCTGTCTCCTGAGAAATCTGTATGCAGGTCAAGAAACAACAGTTAGAACTGGACATGGAACAACAAACTGATTCCAAATAGGGAAAGGAGTATGTCAAGGCTGTGTATTGTCACCCTGCTTATTTAACTTATATGCAGAGTACATAATGCAAAATGCCAGGCTGGAGGAAGCACAGCTGGAATCAAGATTGCTGGGAGAAATATCAATAACCTCAGATATGCAGATGACACCACCCTTATGGCAGAAAGTGAAGAAGAACTAATGAGCCTTTTGATGAAAGTGAAAGAGGAGAGTGAAAAACTTGGCTTAAAACTCAACATTCAGAAAACTAAGATCATGGCATCCAGTCCCATCAGTTCATGGCAAATAGATGGGGAAATAATGGAAACAGTGAGAGACTTTATTTTTGGGGCTCCAAATTCACTGTAGATGGTGACTGTAGGCATGAAATTAAAAGATGCTTGCTCCATGGATGAAAAGCTATGACAAACCCAGATAATATATTAAAAAGCAGAGACATGACTTTGCCAACAAAAGTCCATCGGGTCAAAGCTATGGTTTTTCCAGTAGTAATGTATGGATATGAGATTTAGACTATAAAGAAAGCTGAGCACTGAATAATTGATGCTTTTGAACTGATGTTGGAGAAGACTCTTGAGAGTCCTTTGGACTACAAGGAGATCCAACCAGTCCATCCTAAAGGAAATCAGTCCTGAATATTCACTGGGAGGACTGATGCTGAAGCTGAAACTCCAATACTTTGGCCACCTGATGTGAAGAACTGACTCATTTGAAAAGACCCTGATGCTGGGAAAGATGGAAGGCAGGAGGAGAAGCAGATGACAGAGGATGAGATGGTTGGATGGCATCACCGACTTGATGGACATGAGATTGAGTAAACTCTGGGAGTTGGTGATGGACAAGGAAGCCTGATATGCTGCAATCCATGGGGTCACAAAGAGTTGGACAGGACTGAGCAACTGAACTGACTGAATTGAATACCTTAGTATATTAATCAGGGTCCCAGCAAGAAATAGCTGTCATACTCAGAATGGGAGTTCAAGGAGGGCGTACTAAAACACTTACTTTTAAGATATAGGCAGGGGTGCAGAAAATAGCAAGGAATACTGCAGTAGTCTAGAGCTGGAGCTAGTAACTAAACAGAGGGGTTGTCATTACCCTAGCCTTGAAGGTGAGGGAGAAGAGAGGTATGTACAGAGGACATCTTGGGATGTGTTGTGATGTTCAGTCAAAGGACCCAGCTGCCCTCAGGTGATCTACAGAGAGGGAGCCGACCTCCTCCCACCCACTGATCCCATCATTAAACCTACCAGAAGCCAGAGCAAGGGGCCAGTTGATGCATTTGTTCCGTAGAGGTCAGCCTCTGCAGCAGGAAGCAGAGTGAAGAAGGACACAAAGTTGATCTGGAGGGGCAAATGGAAAGCTTCCAGCAGTTAAGGTAACTTAAAAACTGTGCTAGGGAGCCTTGAGAAGCTCTCATAGAAGTCATCATCCCTTTGGTTGAGAAATGTTGCAGCTTTTTTCCCGACTGTATACAAATTATATCCTTCTTACAAGACTGTTTTGGCCACATCTTCATGATGAAAACATTGCTTAATCTAGCATTTGGTTAGTACAACACATAACACAAAATTACAGAGGTTCAAAGAATATGAACACAGAACTTTTAAAAAAGTGAAATCAAATCACCAGCTATTAAATAGGTGATTCAGTGACCAGTAAAAATCTGTGAGCCAAAGCCATTTTTTAACAAATAAGTAACAGCCTCAGTAAAATTAAACTATTTTCTCTTTATTGAGCCCTATTGTTTATATTCTACCTCCTAACACTCTTCCATTCCAGTTGTCAACTCTGCCGTTTTTCATTGCTTCAAATCTTCACCTATATGAACCATTGGAGGTTATCTATTTCTGTGTGTATGTTTATGGTTACATAAAAGTATTGGTTATGTGCATGAAGGAAAAATAGACTTTATAGCTTTACCAAAATAGACTAGACACCTATAATCCCTTCTCACTCATACCTATTGTGGGATTCTATGCCAGTTCTTGGTGATTCTTCCTTGACAAAACATTGTGTCACAGCTTCACTATCAGGGGACAGAAAGAAAAATAATTGGACACATGCACGGACAACCACTGTCTTTGGCTCCACTAGCTGTGCACCTGAGCGCCTGGAGCAGGGTCTTGTTTCTATTATGACATAGGCAGTTGTACAAAATTTATCTGTACTGAAAACACAATCAAGTTGTTTACAATAGCAGCTGTAAGCCCTCTCGCTATTTAGTGATTCTTAAATTGGCTTAATTCTCATTTTCAGTTTCTTTACTTCTACAGTATTATTTTGTTCCTACTATAGTGCAGATTAGCCTTAAATAGTTCAGGGCCTTGGTTCAAAGAGTAAACATTACAGTTATTATATAGTATTCAAAATTCTTTCAGAATTCTGGCTCTACCCAGGACAGTATTCTGAACTTTCTAATAGGTACAGATAATTCATGTGACCTTCAGCTCCTTTTTGACATAAGCCATTTGCTATGTTTATTTAATATCAATTAATTCTAAGATATTTACTGATGCCTCCATTTGCAAGCCTCTGAATGGACCCAAAGATGAACTGTATCCACCCTAAACCTTAAGGAGCTTACAGTCTAATAGATAGAAAAATATCTTTAATACAAATATTAATTAGGTTAGTCAGAGCCAAAACACAGTGATGTGGAATTTCAAAGGTGGGAGAGATCATGTGATTTGAGATTGGACAGAAGGATGAGTGGGCTTCCCAGTAGCTCAGCAGGTAAAGAATCTGCCTGTAATGCAGGAGACCCCGATTCGATTCCTGGGTCAGGAAGATCCCCTGAAAAAGGGATAGGCTACCCACTCCAGTATTCTTGGGCTTCCCTGGTGGCTCAGACGGTAAAGAATCCACCTGCAAAGCAGGAGACCTGGGTTCGATCCCTAGATTGGAAAGATCCCATGGAGGAGGGCATGGCAACCCACTCCAGTATTCTTGCTTGGAGACTCCTCATGGCAGGCTACAGTCCATGGTGTAAAGAATCAGACACAACTGAGCAACCAACCACAGCACAGCGCAGAAGGATGAGTAGGATTTTAATAGGTAAGGAACAGCTATGGCAAGAAAGCAATCACTTTAGGGGGGTAAAAAAAAACAGCCAAAAAATCTCCTGTTTATTCAGCTTAAAATGAAAGTAATATTATTTACCTCACTGACTTTTCCTGAGGATTAAATGAAAGAATGAATGTATGGCACTTTGCAAAGCTCATAAAGAGAGCACAATAAATGTTAGCTTTAAAAATACCCCTCTCGAAGAATGTGGGGAAGAGATAGTTAGGGAGTTTGGGACCAACATGGACACGCTGCTATATTTAAAACGGATAATGAACATGGACCTATTGTATAGCCCAGGGAACTCTCCTCAGTGTTATGTGGCAGCCTGGATGGAAGGGGAGTTTGAGGGGAGAATGGATGCATGTATATGTATGACTGAGTCCCTTCGCTGTTCACCTGAAACTATCACAAAATTGTAAATCAGCTATACTCTAGTATAAAATAAAAACAAAAAAATACCCCTCTCAAAGTTCTAGCAGCAGGAATAGACAGGTGGTATTGGGGAAGTCGGACACTACACCTGAGCGTAGGGTTAGTGGAGAGGAATAAGGAGAGATAAGACAACAGAAGAAAGTAGAGTGAGAACTCTCATTCTCCAAACATTTATTAAATACATTTTACTTCCTGGAAAAACAGGGGAAAATGCTATTAGAAACTAAAAGTGACCTGTCAGGGCAAAGACTTGCTTGTTTCCTACTGATTGTCCCCAGTGCCCACACAAAACAGGGCCAGGGACACATTTGGTGTGGAATGACTGTGTGTGAAATGATTTTACCTTATTGGAGAGATAAGAAGAGATTCCCCAATACTTAGCAGAAGGAAATCAGTCTCCGCAGAGACAAGTAGAGGAAGAAGAAGGAAAACATTCAAATCTCAAAGCCTTCGCTATGAGTGTGTGTATGTGTGCTTGCAGATGTAAGTGCATTTCTAATGGATGGTGGATATGTACAATGGGTATGTGGAAGCAGGCTAGAGCAGTGGATGAGGGAGAGAATGCTATCTCTTTCTCTCGCTTTCAGCAGAGATAAGGGTGGCATCTGAGGGAAGAGGCTGCAGAAATGAAAGGGAAAGGGTTTGAGAAGACTGAGAAAGGGCCAGGAATACGACAATATAAAATCCCTGTCCCTCCAAAATTCAAGGTGTTCACATACACACATACCCTGTATGAGTGTTTCATATAAACCAAGCGCCAAGTACTTGTGTAGTACTAAGTACCACACCTGGATTGGTACAGATCAGGGGGAAGGGACAGGCCAAAAGAAGTTCGATACCAGTGACATCAAATGTACGGTAGGAGCTGGACTTAAAGCCACTCGAACCCAGGAGTTTACAAAAATCTGGAAGAAGGTGTTGGACTTCCCATCACATGAGAATTTCAATATTAAATTGAAATTTTAATATCAAATGCAAGATAACTTTGGCTGTTTTGGTCATTGTAACTGATAGCCTGCTGGATAAACTTGGCCCTGCAATCACCTCCTCCAGAACAGAATGTCATTTCCTCCCATCCCAAATAGGTTTCGTGCCCCTCCTGGATATTCTGTCATCACCTTTATTATGGTTTTTCTCCTATATTGTAATTATTTATGTTTCCGCCTTCCCTGATAGATCGAACATCCAGGACTGAGCCATGTCCAAGCTCATCAACATCAGTGCAGCTAGGAGGCTGCGGCTGGGGTTACACATTTGTAAAGAGCCACTGAGGGCCATTAGAGAAAGGAGTCAGAAATATGTTAGGAACAGAACAAGCAAAACAAACAAGTAAAAACATCAGAGACATTATCAGGGATGCAGTAGTCATATTTTGGAATCACCAAATGGTATAGCCATCCACATAGCCACATTTATCTCTAGATCTCTAAAACAAGGTATTTTGGGGATCTTTTTTTGTTTCCACTTGGTTTATCTACCACCACCATTTTCTGAAATTTTCAGAAAAAAATTTTTTTTTAAAATTTCAACAGTCACAACAGTGAAAAGAATTTTAATTCCTTTTTCTGAAAGGCTGTATTTATTTTTAACTGTCCTGGAAAGGATGGATGCGTGCTTCAGACACACAGTTAACTACTTAGTCCACAAAAAGAAAAAGAAAAACTTCTAGTGGTTGTAACCCAAAGCCAAGGGTCTGTGTTATGCCTTTGTGTTGATGACAAGGTTTGTGAGGGTATTTTTTCCCTGCTTTTACTCTCTTGCCATCAAAGGAAGAACCAATTAGGCCAAATAATAATATTTAAAATCTGACAGCCCTTGGGAGCCTGAAGTGAAAACCTAAATCTGCCACGCGGATGCTTTAGAGCCTGTGTTCTAAGCGTGACCAGGGACTCATCCCAGCCTGAAGCCACACACACTCCCAGTGCCTGGGCACAGCAGAACTAATTAGAGAGAGAGGGCTAGGATTCTCTGCCTTGAATGTCACTCTTTGTATTCATCAATGCAAGTTAGAATCCCTCTTCATGTCATATGAGAACAAAAGCAGAATAGCCTAGAACACAGTGAATAGCACAGAATACTCAACTGGTCCTTGTAACTGCCTACAACAAAGCAAAAAGGGTTTGAGAGGGATTTTAACATGTGAAGTGTTTGTGCAGAGACTTAGGACTTCTGTGACTGTGTGTACAGAAGAATTAAACAGCAAAAACAATTTGAAGAATTTGTGTATTTTGTTGCTGTGATGCTGTGACTTCTCCCTATAGCCTCTCTCTTTTTTTTTTTTAACTTTAGATGCGTCTTTGGGTAAAGGGATAAAATTGTTAAGTCTTTTATAGGAGGAAAAAACACAGTGTTTAATGTGAGACAGATACTACAAATTGCTTTTATCGAATTAGCCCAAGAATGCAGTACTTTGTGTGTTTGTGTGTGTCTTGTGTGTGTCACAGGCAGCTCTGTGTACATATACCGGCATCAGGGCTAAAGGGTGCATGAATGTGAATGTTTTCCTGCATTGCCATCGGCTGTGTTTGTGTCCTAGCACAGCTACGCGTGTAAGTCCATGTGTGTCTAAGAATGATCATGTGCAAAAGAAAGGGATTCCTGCTCTATTATTCCAAGCAATTAAACTCCGACAGCACTAGGATGAAGGGGAGGCCCTGATTTTCTTTCCCTTTGCAGTAATTGTCTCAGCAATCATCTTTGATCAGGGAAGAGCAGAGGAGGAGAGTCCTGAAAGTTGACATCCCCGGTATAAATGTACACATTTACATACACAGGGGCAGCGCAGCTCCACGGCTTTTTTACTGACGTCTCTGACCTGAAACCACTGTAGCTCCATTGACGCTTCATTTAATTGAATCCTTCCCTAGCAGTGCAAAAGCCAGAGGACTTGAAAGGGGGGAGGGGAGAGGAAGGATGGGTAATCAAGGCAGACTCTTCTGCCTGAGTGTCTAGAAATGACAGGGAAGTAATTGCTTTTGAAAAGCTAAAAAAATAAAAAGATAGCCCAATTTGTTTCTATTTAATGAGATGCTAAAAGGGGAAGGGGGTTTGCCCCAAACATACCAAAATCCCGCCTCCAGAAAATAAAACCAATTTGGATTTCTGCACCCACAGGAATGAAACGATGTTTTTAAAAGAAGAAAGAAAGTACAATCCTACGAAAGAAAAACCCAGAGACTTCCTTGGTTCAAAATGGCCAGAGACAATGGTAAGTTCATTCTGAGCCCAGAGCCACAGCACAGCCCCTTTTGTCAGCTTCAAATCAGTGAGCCGGAGGGTCGAATCCGTTTAACCTGCCTCCGTGACACATCACCCACCCTCCTGACCCCAGAGCGGCCTCATTTTTATGGATGCAGAAGCTCATGGTGTAATTCATTCCCCTGCACACCCCATTCATTCAGTCGCCTGCTTTTGCCACAAAGGTGCACTGCATATTCTCTGCCGGCTGAAAGGATGAGAGATCAGTCTGCTTCCTGCTTAATGCAGGAGCTGCCCTGCCTTACAGCTGAAGAGTAATGTCTCTTACCCGGTGTCAATCTGGGGCCTGTGTCAGCCATGCAAACAAGCACATGTCCACCAATTCAGGGTCTGAAAGAAATCAGTGTGGACCTGAAGGAATGAGGAAGCAGGTTTAGGAAAAATAAAACCTAAAGGATATTTAATAACCTTTGCCTCCTTTGCCATCAGCTCTCCATAGTTTTTTTGTTTTTTTTTTAGTTATATTTTAATGAAAACATGAGAGCATGTGCACAGCCGGCAGCTGCTTTGCCTTTTGATTTTAGTAACATCTAAAACAAACAAAAAAACCCCAACATAATAACAGTATGTTTCTAGTATGTAACACTTTTACAAAGCACTCTCACATACACTGTTAAATTTATTTAGACCTTTCAACAACCTTGAATAGTAGCAATAGCAGCAGCTTTATAACCCCTTTTACAGATCAGGAAACCAAGGCCCACATAATTTAAAGAACTCACACAATTTTTCACTGTTGACAAGGAGGACAGAAGAGATTTCTGAGGTGTAGTAAAAGGGGCCCACTTCTAGGCTCCATTTTACAGAGCTCTGCTCTGGCCCTTCTCCGGCTGCATCTCATTCCTTCCTATTGTTTGAGGATGAGATGAAGGGAGGTACCCACTCATTGCTTATTAGCACCTCCCGCCACCTCCAGATCACACTCCGCTACCCAGGACTCTAGAATCTCAAGTGTGCTTCTGGGCCCTGTATGGGACTCTTCCCTAGGGCTGCTTGCTGGAGCAAGAGGTGAATGTTGAATGTGCAGGCAGTGTTCACATACATGTTCATGAAATCATTCATCACAAGGAGCAAAACCAGGATAGGAAGAGGAGGGAAATGGGTTGGAATCTGGGACTGCAAGCTGATTCCCCACATTACTGTGATCTAAAGTCCAAGGATTCTTAATAGTACCTGGCCTTCCAGGGTGTTATGAAGATATGCATGTGTGTACATATATGTGTGTATATATACACACAAATATACAAGTAGGAAGATAGAATATATTTTATGCAACCATTTTATATATAACTTTAAAATCGGATAGCTCAGATGGTAAAGAATCCGCTGCAATGCAGGAGATGCTGGTTCGATTCCTGGGTCGGGAAGATGCCTTGAAATAGGAGGAAATGGCAACCCACTCCACTATTATTGCTCAGCGAATCTCATGGACAGAGGAGCCTGGTGGGCTCAAAGAGTCAGACAGGACTGAGCAACTTTAACTTGATATATAACTTTTAAACATTTAGATATATGGTATAATATGTACACTTCCATTGACTCTCTCACCCCAGTTTCTGCAAATGTTAGAGGTAGACCAGTTAAAGTGACATTAGTATACATGATAGAGATGAATGAAAATTTAGAAGAGATTATATAATCTATTTGGTGTAAATTTCCATTAACTCTTTTAAAATGCTCAATTTATTGGCCTTCATAATTCCAGCAGTTTTTCCAACAATTCATTAAATTCTAAGGTATAAATGTCTTCAATAATTAAGGATACTAATAATGACTCTGATGATAAACAAGGGTTTTATGTTTTATAAGTGTACTAGCACAAGCCATAGGTTAATTACTTTGCCAAATTCCTAAATAATACTATCATCAGTTCAGTTCAGTTGCTCAGTCATGTCCGACTCTTTGCAACCCCATGAATTGCAGCATGCCAGGCCTCCCTGTCCATCACCAACTCCCAGAGTTCACTCAAACTCATGTCCATCAAGTCGGTGATGCCATCCAGCCATCTCATCCTCTGTCGTCCCCTTCTCCTCCTGCCCCCAATCCCTCCCAGCATCAGAGTCTTTTCCAATGAGACAACTCTTCGCATGAGGTGGCCAAAGTACTGGAGTTTCAGCTTTGGCGTCATTCCTTCCAAAGAACACCCAGGACTGATCTCCTTTAGAATGGACTACCTGGATCTCCTTGCAGTCCAAGGGACTCTCAAGAGTCTTCTCCAACACCACAGTTCAAAAGCATCAATTCTTCGGCGCTCAGCTTTCTTCACAGTCCAACTCTCACATCCATATATGACCACTGGAAAAACCATAGCCTTGACTAGGCGGACCTTTGTTGGCAAAGTAATGTCTCTGCTTTTGAATATGCTATCTAGGTTGGTCGTAACTTTCCTTCCAAGGAGTAAGCGTCTTTTAATTTCATGGCTGCAATCACCATCTGCAGTGATTTTGGAGCCCCAAAAAATAAAATCTGACACTATTTCCACTGTTTCCCCATCTATTTCCCATGAAGTGATGGGACCAGATGCCATGATCTTAGTCTTCTGAACGTTGAGCTTTAAGCCAACTTTTCCTCTTTCGCTTTCATCAAGAGGCTTTTGAGTTCCTCTTCACTTTCTGCCATAAGGGTGGTGTCATCTGCATATCTGAGGTTATCGGATACTATCATGCTGCATGCTAAATCCCTCAGTCGTGTCTCACTCTTCGCAACCCTATGGATTGTAGTCCACCAGATCCTCTGTCCATGGGGTTCAAGAATACTGGAGTGGGCTGCCATTTCTTACTGCAGGGGATCGTCCCCAACCAGGGCTCAAACCCATGTCTCTTGCATTGGCAAGAAGATTCTTTACCACTGAGCCACCTGGGAAGCCCAAATAATACTACATTGCCCTCAAAATGTTAACGTCTTGGGTAAAAGTGAAACATTTCCTCCAGGAAATTATGAATTCCTTTTCATCAATGAAAGCAGGATTAAAACTTTGCCCCAAATTCATGCCTAAGTTGATCAGTTGTCCATTTTCAGCTGGAGGGTCAGTTCTAAGAGAAGGAAGGTAATCCAAAGTAGATGAGAAAAAGCATTCGTGTGGCTCCGTTCAGGAGTTCACATTTGGTTTCTATAGCAATCCTCCTGCTAACCTAAGGGACTAGCCAAATCTCATCTCTTCCTTGAAGTTCTCTCTCGTAACAGTGAACTTCCATAACACTTCATATTTTTCCCACATGGAGATTACATGAGGTCACAGGCGTAGGCAGAGTTGTAAAGCTTCTAGTACAGAATTGGGGGTTTCTTCTGGGTGCAATGATGAGTTCCTGGAGGGTTTGCATTACTGGAAAGATGCTATCCAGTTTACGTTTTGTTCATTTTCCTATCTACCTCTTTATGCCAGACCATGAGACCCTTCAAGGGATAAACTGTCTTTCCCCTCAAATCTTCCAGTGTCTGAGCAAAGGGCTTGTTTCTTAGCAGGCATGTAATAAATAGTTATTGAATGAATGAGCCTGTAATGAATGTCTGCACCTGAGCCTAAGCAGGCTGCTTCAGAAAGAGACACAAGGGACTTCCTTGGGGGTCCAGTGGTGAGAAATCCACCGACCAATGCAGGGGACACAGATTTGATCCCCAGTTCAGGAAGATTCTGCATGCCGCGGGGCAATTAATCCTGTCCACCACAGTTACTGAAGCACACACAGCTAGAGCCTGTGCTCCACAACAAGAGAAGCCAGCACAGTGAGAAGCCTGCGCACCATGACTAGAGAATAGCCTCTGCTTACCACAACTGGAGAAAGCCTGCACACAGCAACAAAGACCCAGCACAGCCAAAATTAAACAAATAAATTTTTTTTAACTACTAAAAAAAAAAGACAAACACAAAAAGTTCCTCCAACAGCTAGGTATAGAATTAACTGTCTGAGCCAGCAAACCCACTCCTAGGTGTTTATCCAGAATGATTGAATAACAGATATTCACGCATATATGTGTTCACGAATGTCCACAGCAGAACTATTCACAAAGCCAAAAGGGGTGGCAACACAAATGTCCACCAACTGATGAATGGCTAAACAAAACATGGTATAACCACACGATGGAATATTATTTATCCATAAAAAGAAATGAAGCAGATATATGCTACAACATGGGTGAACCTCAAAAAATTATGCTAAGTAAAACAAACCAGACATCAAAGGTTATGTAGGTCACATGCCATTTATGATGAAATATCCAGAATAGCTAAATCCATAGACATAGAAAGATGGAAGATGGTTGCCAGAGGCTGGTGAGAGGAGGGAGTGACTGCTTAGTGGGTACAAAGTATGCTTTGAGGGTGATGAAAATATTTTAGAACTAGATAGAGGTGATAATTGGACATCATTGTGCATGAACCAAACGCCACTAAATTGTATACTCTAAATGGTTAATTTAATGTGATGTCAATTTCGGCTTAATAAACAGACACACAAACAAAATTTAAATCATGGGAGAAGCAGTTATAAATCCCATATTTTAAAATCTGGGAAAAGAAAGGAAGAGAGAAATGGGAGAAAGAGAGAATTAAATAAAATAGTGACTCAAAAGGTTTTTTGGAAGGAAGATTTTAGTGTGTTTTAAGGCAAAGAGGAGAAGACTGACCGCAGCGTTAACTCTGAGGTCTTCCCAGGTTTGGGAAGACAGAGACCAGACACCATGTAACAGTGAAGAGCTTAGTCACACACTCTGGTAAAGAGTGTTGCAGTTGGGATAGTTCAAGGAAAAGTGCAACTGGAAGGAGCATTGGAAATGATCCAGTCCACACTCACTATTCACTAATGTGACAGCCGCCTCTCCCTGTCCAAATGACTTACTTTACCAAGCCCACAGCTATGCAGTGGAAACCATGTCTCCAGACTTACTGAGCATTACAACTGTGTTTGTTTTTACTGTATTGGTAGTTGGGATCATTCGCAAAGTTCATTGCTGTTTAGCTGTTGCTTGTCCTTCAGTTTTCACTTTTTCATTCAACAAGTGTGTGTGGTAAAGTGATAGGAGTTCAGAAGATAGGCATGTTTGGCTGATGCACGCATGCCTAGTCGCTTCAGTCGTGTCCGACTCTTTGCAACCCCATGGACTGTAGCCCATCAGGCTCCTCTGTCCATGGGATTCTCCAGGTAAGAATACTAGAGCGAGTTGCCATTTCTTTCTCCAGGGGATCTTTTCAACCCAGGGATCAAACCCATGTCTCTTACATCTCCTGCATTGGCAGGTAGGTTCTTTACCACTAGCACCACCTGGGAAGCCCAAATATTTATTTGTTTGATTGCACTGGATCTTCATTGTGGCATTTGGGATCTTAGATGGGGCATGTGGAATCTAATTTCTTGACCAGGGATGGAACCCAGGACCCCTGCATTGGGAGTGTGGCATCTTAGCCACTGGACCCACCAGGGAGTTCCCAAAACTGAATCTACTGAGAGTGGGATTTGAACCCACAAGGCACTAGCCCATTGGATCTTAAGTCCAACACCTTAACCACTCGGCCATCCTGCTTGCTGATGAATCCCACCTAACCCTAATTATAGCATGTGTGTCATAAATTCCCAAGGCCCAGTAGCCTTGCCAAGAAGCTAGCATGCTGGGAATTTATTTATCTTTTTAGATCTGAAGTCTGATAGCAAATGAAGTTTGTTCTGCGCGTGTGTGTATGTGTAGTTATGGACATGCCTATGTATGAAATTTTTTTTAACTAATTAATTAACTTTTAAAATATGGAATTACTATTAGAAGTACAAAAGGTACACAGTGAAAATTCTTCTGTTCTGTGTCTCCCACCTACCCAGTAACTTTATTCAATGGCGATCCATGCTTTCCAGTTTTTGTGTGTCCTTCTAGAGTTATTGTATGCATATACAAACAAATGTGCATGTGTGTTAAGTCGCTTTAGTCATCTCCAACTCTTTGTGACCCTATGGACTGTAGCCCTCCAGGCTCCTCTATCCGTGGGCTTCTTCAGGCAAGAATACTGGAGTGTGTTGCCATGCCCTCCTCCTGGGGATTTTCTGGACCCAGGGATCATATCCTTGTCTCTCAGGGCTCCTGCACTGGCAGGTGGGTTCTTTACCACTAGCGCCCCCTGGAAAGCCCATACAGGCAAATACCTGTATGCGTATACAGCCCTCCCCATTTTTACACAAATAACATGCTGTATACCCTGCTCTGCACTTTTTTTTGACATCGTGTTTATGGGTATTTATGGGTTTTCTGGACTTCTTCTGCTATCTATTTTATTTTCCTGAAATGGATACAGAGAAGGAATTTCAATGTAGGAGAGTCATCAGTCATTTCTACAGCTTCATGATATCCTGTTGTCAGATAAACCATTATGTATTTAACTAGTCTCCTCCTGAGAGACATTTAGGTAGTTTCTAGTCCTTTACTATTACAAAACTGCAATGCATAGCGTTTTACATGTGCTGTCTTCCATGTGTGTACAGGTATATCGGTAGGATAAATTATAGAGCTGAACTAGCTAGGCCAAAGGGTATCTACATGTCATTTTAATGTATCCTGGAAAATTGCATCCCATAGAGTTTGGTGCTGGTTTCTACCCCCATCAGCAATATCTGAAAAAGTTTGCTTTGCCACATCTTCACCAGTAAATTATTTTGTCAATAATTTGGGAGTTTTGCCAATATATTAAGTATAAAAAGGCGTCACAGTGAGGATTTAATTTGCATTTCTCTTGCTTTCGTGAAATTGTGTTTCCTAGAGTGCCTGATGAACTATGGACGGAGGTTCGTGACATTTTACAGGAGACAGGGATCAAGACCATCCCTATGGAAAAGAAATGCAAAAAAGCAAAATGGCTGTCTGAGGAGGCCTTACAAATAGCTGTGAAAAGAAGAGAAGTGAAAAGCAAAGGAGTAAAGGAAAGATATAAGCATCTGAATGCAGAGTTCCAAAGAATAGCAAGAAGAGATAAGAAAGCCTTCCTCAGCGATCAATGCAAAGAAATAGAGGAAAACAACAGAATGGGAAAGACTAGAGATCTCTTCAAGAAAATTAGCGATACCAAGGGAACATAGCATGCAAAGATGGGCTCGATAAAGAACAGAAATGCTATGGACCTAACAGAAGCAGAAGATATTAAGAAGAGGTGGCAGGAATACACAGAAGAATTGTACAAAAAAGATCTTCATGACCAAGATAATCACAATGGTGTGATCACTCACCTAGAGCCAGAAATCCTGGAATGTGAAGTCAAGTGGGCCTTAGAAAGCATCACTACGAACAAAGCTAGTGGAGATGATGGAATTCCAGTTGAGCTATTTCAAATCCTGAAAGATGATGCTGTGAAAGTGCTGCACTCAATATGCCAGCAAATTTGGAAAACTCAGCAGTGGCCACAGGACTGGAAAAGGTCAGTTTTCATTCCAGTCCCAAAGAAAGGCAATGCCAAAGAATGCTCAAACTACCACACAATTACACTCATCTCACACGCTAGTAAAGTTATGCTCAAAATTCTCCAAGCCAGGCTTCAGCAATATGTGAACCGTGAACTTGCAGATGTTCAAGCTGGTTTTAGAAAAGGCAGAGGAACCAGAGATCAAATTGCCAACATCCGCTGGATCATCCAAAAAGCAAGAGAGTTCCAGAAAAACATCTATTTCTGCTTTATTGACTATGCCAAAGCCTTTGACTGTGTGGATCACAATAAACTGTGGGAAATTCTGAAAGAGATGGGAGTACCAGACTACCTGACCTGCCTCTTGAGAAACCTATATGCAGGTCAGGAAGCAACCGTTAGAAGTGGACATGGAACAACAGACTGGTTCCAAATAGGAAAAGGAGTACATCAAGCTGTATATTGTCACCCTGCTTATTTAACTTCTATGCAGAGTACATCATGAGAAACGCTGGGCTGGAAGAAGCACAAGCTGAAATCAAGATTGCCGGGAGAAATATAAATAACCTCAGATATGCAGATGACACCACCCTTATGGCAGAAAGTGAAGAGGAACTAAAAAGCCTCTTGATGAAAGTGAAAGAGGAGAGTGAAAAAGTTGGCTTAAAGCTCAACATTCAGAAAATGAAGATCATGGCATCTGGTCCCATCACTTCATGGGAAATAGATGGGGAAACAGTGTCAGACTTTATTTTTCTGAGCTCCAAAATCACTACAGATGGTGACTGCAGCCATGAAATTACTTCTTGGAAAAAAAGTTATGACCAACCTAGATAGCATATTGAAAAACAGAGACATTACTTTGCCAACTAAGGTCCGTCTGGTCAAGGCTATGGTTTTTCCAGTGGTCATGTATGGATGTGAGAGTTGGACTGTGAAGAAAGCTGAGCACCAAAGAATTGATGCTTTTGAACTGTGGTGTTGGAGAAGACTCTTGAGAGTCCCTTGGACTGCAAAGAGATCCAACCAGTCCATTCTGAAGGAGATCAGCCCTGGGATTTCTTTGGAAGGAATGATGCTAAAGCTGAAACTCCAGTACTTTGGCCACCTCATGCGAAGAGTTGTCTCATTGGAAAAGACTCTGATGCTGGGAGGGATTGGGGGCAGGAGGAGAAGGGGACGACAGAGGATGAAATGGCTGGATGGCATCACTGACTCAATGGACGTGAGTCTGAGTGAACTCCGGGAGTTGGTGATGGACCCACTCCAGTGTTCTTGCCTTGAGAATCCCAGGGATGGCGGAGCCTGTCCGCACAGGGTTGGACATGACTGAAGCGACATAGCAGGGAGGCCTGGTGTGCTGCGATTCACGGGGTCACAAAGAGTCGGACATGACTGAGTGACTGAACTGAAATGAACTGAACTGATGAACTACTTGCTTGTTTTCCATTAGGTTATTAAACTTTTGTACATTTATTTGTAGCAGGTGTTTATATATTATAGAAATTGGCAACTTGTTTATGATATGAATTATAGAGCCTTCCAATGTTTCATCTCTCTTTTTACTTTGATTATGATGATTTTTGCCACATAGAAATTTGTTTTATGTTTATTATAATGAAGTTTTGAATGAGGCGATGGCACCCCACTCCAGTACTCTTGCCTGGAAAATCCCATGGACGGAGGAGCCTGCTAGGCTATAGTCCATGGGGCTGCTAAGAGTCGGACACGACTGAGCGACTTCACTTTCACTTTTCACTTTCATGCATTGGAGAAGGAAATGGCAACCCACTCCAGTGTTCTTGCCTGGAGAATCCCAGGGACAGAGGAGCCTGGTGGGCTTCTGTCTATGGGGTCACACAGAGTCGGACACGACTGACGCGACTTAGCAGCAGCAGCAGCATCATGACTTCTGGGTTTTGTCTCATATTTTGCAAGGACTTCTCTCACTCCAATATTATCCTTTTTAATTCTCTCCTTTCTTCTAGTAATTTTGTGGTTTTATTTGTATGTTTTTAATGTATCTGAAATTTATTTTGGTGCATGTGATGCGTTGTTGGGTATTGTGCAAACATCATTTTTCCATCACTGAGCACACAATAAACACAAATGCCATTTGTGTTTATCCCTCCAGTACAACTTGAATCAAAATATTGCTTTGAAAACTGAAGAAATCAATATTGATTGAATTCCTATTATGTGCAAGGCATAATTTCAAATTGCTTTCTTTCTGATTTTCCCTTCAAGAAGAAATGGAGATAGGATTTTAAGGCCTGATATCCAGAAACCTCTTTTAATAGGTAAAAAAAATCTTTAACTATAAAGCATCTCTTGCTATCAGTAGGAACTGGTTATAACTATTCGGTGAGGCAATGGGCTAATTCAAGCTGCAAGCAAAAAAAAAAAAAAATGCAAATAGTCCTTTGTAAGTATGAGTCCTCCTCTTTAACTAGGGTAAGAGAATTAAACAGATGAGAGGACAAATCTTTAAAACCACAATATCTATGAACATGAGATGCTGCTATGTATATAAAGACAGTGATGATAGACATTATATGTAAACATTCACTTGAAATAGGGCTTGTGGGCTCAAAATGTACTAGTACCAAGAGATTGTAAAATAAGGCATTGTCTCTTAGGTAAACTTTGCTTTAGTATCAGAAAGAACATCATAAAGACTGAAAACCTCAAATCACGTATTGCGATAATTCCAGTTGTATAAACTATTAACAGGAACTCTATGATTTGTTATAGCTATTGATAAACTGTTCCTCCAGCCTTTCTTTACTGTATTCTGTAATCACTGGCTATTTACTCCTTGACCTAAGAGCCACCATGCTTCCAGCCCAAATCTACTAATTACTTGATGGTGGGAATATCACTAGGATTCATCTCTTAGAAAAGGTTCTAATAAAAACCAAGTTGTACTCTAGATTGTACAGATTCATAATATGCACATGTGTATGTGTGATTTATCCACATACAATGTTAAAGAAAATCTGTGGAGAGGGGGCAGGAATAAGAGCATAGGGGATAAGTCACAGACAGAGGAGAGAGCAAAATGCAAGAAGCAAATACAGGGATAAATAGCCACTCTTTTAAAGAACATACAGGACTTCCCTGGTGGTCCAGTAGTTAAGAATCTGCCTGCCAATTCAGGGGATATGGGTTTAATCCCTGTCCAGGAAGATCCCACATGCTATGGGGTAACTAAGCCCTTGCGCCACATCTTTGGAGCAGGCTGTCCTAGAGAAGCCCATGCTCTGCAATAACAGAAGCCACTGCAACGAGAAACACGTGCACCACAACGAGAAGGTAGCCCCCACTCGCTACAACTAGAGAAAAGCCTGCGGGCAGCAACAAAGACCAAGAACAATCAAAAATAAACAAACAAACTTAAAAAAGGAACATACAGAAACTGAGAGTGAACAGAAAGGAGAGGCACTTACGGTTTGATACTGCCCATCTATATGATACATAGCTGATTGAAAGCACCTCCAGCAATACACCAGATTCTGTAAATCATTATTTTCCAAGTATCTCTCTCCAACTGGGGTAAATGTGCATTTGCGAGAAGGTGAAAGACAAATATTATTGAGTTCAATTGTCTTTATTTTGGCTGCTCAGAACACAATTTTCTCTGAAAGCGCATGAAGAAAGAAATTCCCTATCAGCCCCTTTCCTTCTTAGGGCCATGAATGACCTTACATGCATGCTCAATCACTCAGTTGTCTCCAACTCTTTGTGACCCCACCCTGGTCTGTAGCCTGCCGGGCTCCTCTGTCCATAGGTTTTCCTAGGCAAGAATAGTGGAGTAGGTTTCCATTTCCTCCTCCAGGGGACCCTCCCAACCCAGGGATCAAACCCATGTCTCCTGCATCTCCTGCATTGGCAGGCAGATTCTTTACCACTGAGCCTCTTGAAGATCCCATATGACTTTGCCCTATCTAAACCAGCTAAGGAAAGGCTAAGGGCATTTATCTTATGCTGGTTCTAATATAATATGAGAATATTTGGATGATTTCATTTTTTGTATCTGTCATCAGGGGTATTAATGGGGATATTAATGCCCACTCTGCAGAGGCTTTCTGATGGTAAATCAAATAACATGTTGTCTAGCAGGTAGCTAAACTTCAATAAAAGGTAATGATGATAGTGATGATGATCATTGTCTCACGAGATAGAGGTGAGTGAAATTGACCTGATTCCTCATGCTTGGAATGGTCTCAGTTCAGTTCAGTTGCTCAGTAATGTCCGACTCTATGACCCCATGGACTGCAGCACGCCAGGCTTCCCTATCCATCACCAACTCCTGGAGCTTGCTCAAACTCATGTCCATCGAGTCTGTGATACCATCCAACCATGTCATCCTCTGTCGTCCCCTTCTCCTCCTGCCTTCAATCTTTCCCAGCATCAGGGTCTTTTCCAGTGAGTCAATTCTTTGCATCAGGAATTGTCTAGTTCCATATAAGTCTCTCCACTACCAAAAACCCTTATTGTAGATCAAGCCTGTGTCCATAAAGGAACTTCTTGGGATCTGTGAAGCAACATTGGTCCCTCCAGAGCAGCAGCTCAAATTGACCTGGTAACCTCTTGATGTTACCACATTGCTTATTCCTAGTTCTTTTGTGAGGCATAGAAATAATTTTTGAAACAGTAGCAATAAAAAAGTTTCTTATAAAATAATGAGCTTTCCTTATTTTGAGCTTTCCTTTGATGCTTGCCACCTCCCTCCCCTTATGGCTCTTTGACCACCATTGAAAAGGCCAGTGTCCTCAATTTGTGCCCAGCTGGAAAGAGAACACTGAACTGAAGAGCGCAAAGAAGCAAAGGAATCACACTGAGATGATATTAATATTTTCCTTTATGAGACATTTCAGCAATCATAACAGAGAATGTCTTATGAGCTGACCATCAGTTTCAAATATGGAAAATGCTTCCTGGCTTTGGGGCATTCATTATGCCCTTACGTTTTAGATGTCACTAACAAAGCAACTGAGAGGTTTGTCCTATATAAATAACATATTTAACATAAAGAGAGAAAAGATAAAGATGACTGCTTCCTAAATCCTGATATGTACCAAGAGTCCTGAACATTTGGTTAGAGAGTCACTCTTGATCCTGATGCATTATTCTTATCCCTCTCCAGTTCACTTTCTTTTTTTCATAATGTCTTGCTATTTTTTTGTATGATTTTGATACCTTCTTTTATGTCTGTAATCACTTTCAATATACTTCTTTTGCAGTCCAGGTTGTCCTGTCACCCGGAGTTCTGAAGTTCTCAGTGGTCTAAATCTGCTGTTTGCTTTGCCTACCTCTCACTAATGGCTTTTAGTTTTATAACACGTTGGTACATCTTTGATGGGGCATTCTCTACAAGAAACCTAGGTGACCTATATGAAGCTGTGGCTCTCTGGAGCATTTTTTTGGATTTGCTCCTGCCAAATGTCACGGGGGTACTACTAGCTTGAGACCAAGTTTGATTTTAATTCTTAAATTTCTAAGCCTGTAAAGCATAGTCACAGATTCTCAGGGGAGACTTTTTTCCCACCCTTGGGCCACGAAAAGACAACATATGGGTTTATTTTCCCTAGGCCATCCTTTTAAAAGTCATGGTTTTATGTCGGGATGATCAGTTCCAAATTCCTAACTTTCATGGGCCCTGTCCCTGTGTAGGGGTTTAAAACTAATCCCTGTGATCACTGAAACTGGGCAGTGCTTTTCAATGCAGATACATGTTCCATGGCTCACTCTTCTCATTTCAGTTCCCTCATTGTATCTGGGGAGAAGGAAACGGCAATCCACTCCAGTACTCTTGCCTGGAAAATCCCATGGACAGAGGAGCCTGGTAGGCTGCAGTCCATGAGGTCGCTAAGAGTCAGACACGACTGAGCAACTTCACTTTCACTTTTCACTTTCATGCATTGGAAAAGGAAATGGCAGCCCACTCAGTGTTCTTGCCTGGAGAATCCCAGGGACGGGGGAGCCTGGTGGGCTGCCGTCTATGGGGTCGCACAGAGTCAGACACGACTGAAGCGACTTAGCAGCAGCAGCAGCATTGTATCTGGAACTTGAAGGGTTCTGTACTTGCAAGCTTAGCCCTTTTTTTGGTCATGCTATGCAGCTTGCAGGACCTTAGTTCCTTGACCAGGGATCAAACCTGGGCCCCAGCAGTGAAAGAACTGAGTTCCAACCACTGGACCGCCAAGGAATTCCCCTTAGCCACTTGTTTAAAAGAATGTATGTTCTATTTTATTTGGAACATCTTAACATTTTTTGGTGGAAACCTTTTTTGAGTATCTGTTCCACCATATGGCTGGAAATGGAGCTATCAATTCATTCTTCATGCTGCAGCCAGAGAGAACTTTTCAACATACAGATATGATTTTGTTATCAGTCTTAATTAAAACTGGAATTGCTTCCTAATGATCTTAGGGTGGAAACTAAAATCCGTAACCTACAAGCCCCTGAATGGACATTACCTGCTTCCCCATCCTCACATTGCACCATATCCCTTCTCATTCTCTGTGTTCTACTTACACTAGTGTTCTTTCCATTCCTAGAATGTACCTCACTCCATCTTACAACAGCAACTCTGCACGTTCTCTTCCCCATTTCTGTTAACACCTTCATGTTCCCTTAGTTCACTCACCCTTTAGATCTCAACCTGTTGCCATCAAAGTCATGGTGGAAGGAAAAGAGAATAAAGGGTCATGTGGGAGATTTTTATGAGCCAGGCCAGGCATGCATTATATCCACCCACATTCCACTGGGTGGAACTTAGTCAGAAGAGCTGGGAAATAAAAGATTACCTATGTATTCAGAAAGAAGAGGAGAAAATGGTTATTAGCAGGTACTCAAGTTTCTTCCGGGCTTCCCAGGTGGTGCAGTGGTAAAGAATCCACCAGCCAATACAGGAGATACGAGTTTGATCCCTGGACCAGGAAGATCCCCTGGAAGAGGAACTGGCAATTTACTCCAGTATTCTTGCCTGGGAAGTCACATGGACAGAGGAGTCTGGTGGGCTAAAGTCCATGGAATCGCAAAGAGGTGGACACGACTGAGCAACTGAGCACGCACATATGCACAGGTCTCTGCCACACCATTGTGTTTTCAGCAAAGAAGAATTCCTGACAATAGGAAATTCTCAATAAACACAGATTGAATGAATCAACAAGTGGATAGAGGATGGATAGGTGATGGAGGGTGGAGGATAGACAGATAGTTTTGTTGTCAATGCGTAGCTCATTGATTCAGCTAGGCTGTAAGTTCTTCGAGCACAGACTATAGCTGTCCTGTTCATCATGATAGAGAAGTTCTGGACACATATTAAAAGCTCACACAGGACTATATGATCCCCAGTATTTGGAAGACTTCCTGGAAGAGATGGGCTCCTAGTGGATATTTAAAGAAGAGTATGAAAAAAATTGGCAAAGCAATTTAAGAAGTGAATTTAGGGAAGGCATGGAATGGATAGGGGGAAAAGTAGAAGTAAGGTTAACAGGAATATGGTTGAGAGTAACAAGAAGAGGCTTCCCTCTTTCTCAGTGGTAAAGAATTTGCCTGCCAATGCAGGAGATGCGGGTTTGATCCCTGGATCAGAAAGATCTCCTGAAGAAGGAAATGGCAACACAATCCAGTGTTCCTGCCTGGGAAGTCCCATGGAGAGGACCTGGCAGGCTACAATCCATGGGGGTCGCAAAAGTGTCAGACTCACATTAGCAACTAAACAACAATAAGAGAAAGAATCAGTGAAGAATGGAGAACCTTACAGGGTAATGCCTCACCAGGCTAGTGTCATCTAATCACCAGATCTGCCAAGTCCCAGGCTCCACCATTTTCTCTTTTGATGCATTATAGCCTTCCCATGGACTGTAGCCCACCAGGCTTCTGGGCCCATTGGATTTCCCATGCAAGAATACTGGAGTGGGTTGCCATTTCCATAGTCTTACACCTAGGAATAAGGGTGCTTCTTTAGTGAAATAGCACCTTTTCCCCTCCTATTTTGATGCTTAGTGTCTAAACTGAATCCAATGTGCTCAGAAAGTATGTGTCTGGATTGGCCTAGAAGCTGATACTACAGAAGGCAGTTTGCCCCTGGCCATGTAGAGTGGTGAACCACACTAGTTCCAGCCCCAGCTGTCAGGCCAGGATTTCGCCCTCGCCCTTCTCCAATCAATACATAGAACTGCCTGCTGCCATCAGGAAGGAGCTGTATTTTTAAAAATGAATGAAATAGGACAACCAGAATCTTTCCATCTTTTATGTTACCCTCTGCTTTCTGCCCAGGAATGGAGACCCTCAAAAGCTACAGGTGAGCAACAAGAGGGTGCCACCCTCCCCTGACCCGAGAAGGGGCCGGAGCTAGAAGAGTAGTTCTACATTACAGCCCTACATTACAGGCTTCTGAAATGCACTGTTGGAGTTAGTGACAGGGGAGCCGCTCTACCTCTGGGGCTACAGCCGTGCAGTGAGCTTTAGTGGATCAATACTTTAGTCTTGTCATGCTAATTGCTCATTGGTTGACATTCATGATCCTTCCTTGCTCCCTCCCTATGTAAACTCTTTACAGCTGGAACAGCGAGATGCAAAAAAATCCTGAGCCTTCAAAGCCAGATCGTGCAGAAGAGAAAGGGCCTGTCAGCTGAGGTATGGTGCTCCCCCATTTTCTTGCCCCCCTCCCTTAAAAAAAGCTTCATGTGGTTCTGCATGTGACGGTGTAATAGGGAGACACGCAAAGAAATGCCTGGGGTGACGCTCCTGCAACACGTAAACGGTATTACCTTTTCAGAACAAAACAATATCTCCTCTCTTTCTACACCCACCACCACAACCACCCCCCCAGAAAAACCCAGAAAATAGAAAAATACCCACCATTGCTATCAGTTTGATTTCAGTCCTTCTTCTGTTTCAGTGAATGGTTTGCCTTCCCCCGGCTCACAATGAACATGTACCTGCACTGTCCTCTTTGCTCCCAGACTAAGGCACGTCAGACCGAGCTGCCATGTGTCTGTGTGTCTGTGTGTGTGTGTGTGTGTGCGCGTATATGTGTGATCACGCCTACCATATTGGCTTCCTGTCCCTGGAACATCAGCTTTTCTAGCTGGCTGAGCCTGTCCCCACAACCACTTGCCACTGAGACCACACCAACTCCTACCCTGTAAGCATCAGGCCTGTGCTATGCAGGGTTTTGTTAAGCCGTTTAGTATTAATTGATTTTTTTCCCCCATTTTTTTCTTTCTTTCCTGGGCGGGTCAATAGCTGGATGCTTCAGGAGCAGAGGATCTATCAACTGCAGACCAAGCATGGGAGACGCAGGCAGACCTGGAACAGAAACCCAGCCCGCTCCAGCCGCTCCGACAGAACTTGGTAGCTGGATGGTCTGCAGCAGGACACATGCCACGGGGCAGGAAATGACCCAATCCTCAAGGTCTGGTAAGTTTCCTCACTTTTTGGAAAGTGAGGCAAATGATAACCAAGTCTGTCTTTCCTTCCTTGGAAGAGTCACCAGCATTTCTGCTAATTTCAGTTAATGAGTTAAATATCAAAAACAGGATGCTCCCCTCATCCCCGGAGCAGATCTGAGAAGCTGGAGGGACCGTGGGGGAAGAATGGGAGTTCGCGGGACAGACAAGGGCTAACCAAATTCTGATCTTACGGTGAGCCACTGCAGCCAAGCAGATGTCCTGAGTATCGATCCCTGCGTCTTGTTATTGATTTCCTCTTGGGGCCAAGAGAGGGGTGGACCTCCAGAGGACAAGAGGAGAACCAACACCCTCCCTGAGGGCCGAGCCGCCCTAATCGGTGATAACAGTGTTAAGTGGTCAGCCTGGAGAGAAGGCTTGCTTAGATCTATTGATCTATTCTCCCCAGAGATATAAATCCTTCTGAATTTTCTTCCATGGATATAAATATTTATAATTAAAATAGCGTAGGAGCCTCTTACAGGCACAGGGAGAGTGGTCCATCCAGGATGGTCTTTGATATTAGTGCCCTCCCTCTCCTGACTTTGTGTACTCTTCCCCCTCTCATGTATCTGTTTATAAATCGCATTCCTTCTTTTGAACCCCATGTGGCTCACCCTCAGAGTGATAGTCACAATGTCTTGGGCTTATCAGATACTGGGAAAAATCCATCCTTTCCAAACACAGCCTGCAGCTGAGAAAGGGGTGCCGCTCTCCCCAGTCAAAGCTACAGTTTCTGCACTCGGGAGCCTGGACTCAAGAAAGGATGGGCTGTGTTTGGGGGGTGGGGACAGTGAGGGGAAGACTTCTTGAGTTGATGCTTTGTTCTTGCTTTCATTGGGGGCATCATCTTGGTTAGAGTAACAAACAGCTCAAATGTGTTAGCCCAAATGTGTTAACCTGTGCCGGGACCCTGTGTCGCCTCACCTGCTGTGTTAAATCTAGGAAGATAACTTGAAGGTCCCCCAAATTCCTGTTTCTCAGCACCTCATAAATCTAAGCTCACATGAAGTGAACAGGGCATCCCTTTCCCAAGAGTATGGGAAAAGGAAGGATGCTTAGTACTTCTTTGGGAGCAAAGCCCTTGAAGCCAGCCAGCAAGAACAAAACCATTGACCAAAGCTTTGTCCACTATCAGAACAACATTATAGAGAACTGGAATTATTCAGCTTTAATGTTTAGAAATTTGGGTGGCCAGGGAAAACAGTCTTTCAAATCATTTGCTGTGCTACAGAAACCAATGGTCTGCTTTGGTGTCCAGAATACAATCCTTTCCATTTTGGAACTTCTGACTCCTTCTATCAGGCATCTGCCTTGCTTCAGTGCTTACATCTTGAACTGTGTGTCTTTGTGCTTCTGCCTCAGCAGGTTTCATTAATTTGTAATTGATGGCTACAAAATTGTTTAAGAACTTGTAGATTTTATGCTTGTCAAGGGTGTGTTTTAGTGGGTGTGTGTGCACCATCTAGGATGCGGGGAGAATTGACTGAGTTTTGCTTCTCCTCATTTTAGAATGTTTAGTCACTCAGGTCCATCTGTGTGAGTTAATAAACGTATGTCTTGGTATCTCTGTGCAAGCGTCTATACTTGGGAAGCAATGAACGTAAGCAGGTTAGAGCCCACAGTTCTCTACCATTAACTGTGTCTTTCCCAGATGCATATTAAGCTTTGCTATTTTTTTCTTTTTATTCAGAGGTGGTAGTTTCAGAACTCAAATCTAGCCCATTTGTCTCTTTTAGCAAATGATTGAGGGTTAGGGATTATTCCAATTGGCAGTCAAGGGTCAGCATTTTGGACTCCATTTGGCTTAGATAATTTATAAAGAATAAAACTCTAATAGGTATAATCACGGTAGCCTTGGCTTAAGAATGTTTCTAGGCATACTTGAGGTTGAAAAACACTTCAAGCTATAAATGGAAGAATGTTCTGGTGAGTAACTTGTATGCTTCTGTGGTAATGGAGAGAATTGGAACGCAGCTCTCTTTGTTTGATTTATACGGCAACATCCAGAATGTGAAAGGTGTATTTTACTGTAGAAATAAACTTTCAACATTGAGCTAGATAATGGAAGACCCAGGCTAGTACTTAAATCCTTCTCTGCTAGGTTATAATGAAAAGCATAATTAAAAAGAATAGTTTTTTTTTTTTTTTTTTTAGGAAGAAAAACCCTGAGATTGGTCTCTTTTTCCCATTGTTTGCAACATGCACTTGTACGATTTCTCTGAACAAGGTTATTTGGAGAAAGTGATCTAAATTTTAGAACTGAATGCACTTTGCTAATTAAATGTGGTTTTTTTGTGATCTTAAGGCCACTAAATCTAAATAGCACATACATAAATCCATTGTTGTCTTGTGCTACTGTTTCTACAGGTCATATCTGAAAGCTTGCTGCCCACCGTAGGGAAATGATTTTATTATAGAACCAAACAGTGGCTTAGGATAACAATTGTTTAGTGTCTTCAGTCTTGCAGGAATTTAACCCCTATGTTATCAATATAGTCATATGCTATATTTGCCTTTTATGTTTTAATACATAATGATGTATTTTTCAGTCCCATTTTCCTAATAGGTTTTATATTCAATATATTTTACAGTACAAGGAAAGAAATATTTCACTGTTGTTTCTATAATCATAACATAAAATATAATATCAATATTTCACTGTTATCTCCATGAAACAATATATGTATCATGTTTCAAGCCTTCCTAAACATCTTGACATTTGATGTTGTCATTTATATCCTTAGAGCAATCTTAGGAGACAAGTTAGAGCAAGAGTCATTATCTCCATTTTATCAATAACAAACATGCACAGTGTAACACAGATACTAGTGTCAGACTTGGGCTTATGACTTGAGGCTATGGACTCCTGGTCAAGAGCTCTTTCCAAAGCCGCCTGCAGCTACCATTAATGCTTGATAAAATTTTAGCATATTGTGTATCCACTAACATGGATATAAGGTAGATGTTGGTTAATCTTAATTGATCATTAGCTTTCTACTTATACAAGAAGAGGTTGCAAATACATATTTCAGGCATCTTTATTTGGCCTTTAGCATACCACAACTAGCTGCAGAATCCAGTGTCACGACATACCTTTTTGTTAGGCTCAGAAATTCACTGAGTTATTAATATGCCTAATCAGTAGATTTGCTTCCCATGAACATATCCCTGTCAAAACATAGTGACTATATATTATTCACTATATTTCACTGTATGTCACAAAACCATTGTGTACATATTTAGTCTCCATAGTTACCAACATTTCCTTTTAAAGAAACATTATGTATAAGTTGAAGCATCAAGATGAAATGCTTAAAATAAAGCATAAACGTTTCCTCTTCCTGAAAAAAGCACTGCTTCCTCCCTCAACCTTCTCACTACAGGGATTCTTAACCTTCTCGGTGCTGTGAACCCCACTGCCAGTCTGCCATAGACCTGAAGTCTGTGGGCCTTTTCTCAGAATATTTCTCATAAATGTATGAAATAAAATATGTAGAATTACAAGGGAAACTAATTTATATTAAAATTCAGTTATCTAAATATTAAAATCAATTAAATATTAAAACCAATTTCTATGTGATATGTGTGATTTTTATTAAAATGTTGATAGTTCCAGTGAGGGATCTACAACTATAATTTTAAGGTGGTGCTAAGAATTACAGATATTTTGAGATTACCTACAGCACTACATGATATGGCTGTGATCTGAAAATAGCTGTGGTTTCTAGATCTGCTGGAAAAGGGATAGGCTAGCCACTCCAGTATTCTTGGGCTTCCCTGGTTCAGTTCAGTTCAGTCACTCAGTCATGTCCGACTCTTTGTGATCCCATGGACTGCAGTATGCCAGGCCTCCCTGTCCATCACCAGCTCCCAGAGTTTACTCAAACTCATGTCCATTGAGTCGGTGATGCCATCTAACCATCTCATCCTCTGTCTTCCCCTTCTCCTCCTGCCTTCAATCTTTCCCAGCATCAGGGTCTTTTCAGATGAGTCAGTTCTTTGTATCAGGTGGCCAAAGTATTGAAGTTTCAGCTTCAGCATCAGTCCTTCCAATGAATATTCAGGACTGATTTCCTTTAGGATGGACTGGTTGGATCTCCTTGCAGTCCAAAGGACTCTCAAGTGTCTTCTCCAACACCACAATTCAAAAGCATCAGATGTTCGGTGCTCAGCTTTCTTTATAGTCCAACTCTCACATCCATACATGACTACTGGAAAAACCATGCCTTGACTAGACAAATCTTTGTTGACAAAAAGCAGAGACAAAATGTCTCTGCTTTTTAATATGCTTTCTAGGTTGGTCATAGCTTTTCTTCCAAGGAGCAACCGTCTTTTAATTTCATGGCTGCAGTCACCATCTGCAGTGATTTTGGAGCCCAAAAAATAAAGTCTCTCACTGTTTCCATTGTTTCCCCATCTATTTGCCATGAAGTGATGGGACCAGATGCCATGATCTTAGATTTCTGAATGTTGAGCTTTAAGCCAACTTTTTCACTCTCCTCTTTCACTTTCATCAAAAGGCTCTTTAGTTCTTCTTCACTTTCTGCCATAAGGGTGGTGTCATCTGCATATCTGAGGTTATTGATATTTCTTCCGGCAATCTTGATTCCAGCTTGTGCTTCTTCCAGCCCAGCGTTTCTCATGATGTACTCTGCATAGAAGTTAAATAAGCAGGGTGACAGTATACAGTCTTGACGTATTTGGAACCAGTCTGTTGTTCCATGTCCAGTTCTAACTGTTGCTTCCTGACCTGAATACAGATTTCTCAAGAGGCAGGTCAGGTAGTCTGGTATTCCCATCTCTTGAAGAATTTCCACAGTTTGTTGAGATCCATACAGTCAAAGGCTTTGGCATAGTCAATAAAGCAGAAATAGATGTTTTCTGGAACTCTCTTGCTTTTTCAATGATCCAGCGAATGTTGGCAATTTGATCTCTGGTTCCTCTGCCTTTTCTAAAACCAGCTTGAACATCTGGAACTTCACTGTTCACGTACTATTGAAGCCTGGCTTGGAGAATTTTGAGCATTACTTTACTAGCGTGTGAGATGAGTGCAATTGTGCAGTAGTTTGAGCATTCTTTGGCATTGCCTTTCTTTGGGATTGGAATGAAAACTGACCTTTTCCAGTCCTGTGGCCACTGCTGAGTTTTCCAAATTTGCTGACATATTGAGTGCAGCACGTTCACAGCATCATCTTTCAGGATTTGAAATAGCTCAACTGGAATTCCATCACCTCCACTAGGTTTGTTCGTAGTGCTGCTTTCTAAGGCCCACTTGACTTCACATTCCAGGATGTCTGGCTCTAGGTGAGTGATCATAGCATTGTGATTATCTGGGTCATGATGATTTTTTTGTATAGTTCTTCTGTGTTTTCTTGCCACCTCTTCTTAATATCTTCTGCTTCTGTTAGGTCCAAACCATTTCTGTCCTTTATTGTGCCCGTCTTTGCATAAAGTGTTCCCTTGGTATCTCTAATTTTCTTGAAGAGATCTCTAGTCTTTCCCATTCTGTTGTTTTCCTCTATTCTTTGTATTGATCGCTGAGGAAGGCTTTCTTATCTCTTCTTGCTATTCTTTGGAACTCTGCATTCAAATGGGTATACCTTTCCTTTTTCCCTGGTGGCTCAACTGTTAAAGAATCCACTTGCAATGTGGGAGACCTGGGTTCGATCCATGGGTTGGGAAGATCCCCTAGAGAAGGGAATGGCTACCCTATCCAGTTCTGGCCTGGAGAATTCCATGGACTGTATAGTCTGTGGGGTCGCAAAGAGTCGGACATGACTGAGCAACTTTCATTTTCTGTTGGTGATGTTATCATTGCACTATTAACATTGCTGTGGTTTGTTTCCTGCAGTTATAACTGAAGGAAATGATAACTTGTGGTTAAATATGAGTGAAAATAAAGTTGTGATTTTTTTTCCCCCATCCAAGTTCACAGACCCACTGAATTCTGTCTATGCACTCTTTAAAGATGCCAGGTTAGGAACCCCTACTCTAGATAATTCCTACTCCTTTTTCAAAACTCAGCTGAAACATCCTCTTCTAATGAACTTCACCAACCCTTCCCCAGATGGAGTTAGCTGCCTCTCTTCTATGCCCCAGGAGCACTCACAACCTCTCTAACCCAACACTTAGCATAACATAGGGTCTGCATCAGTTTACTTGTCTGTCCTTCCCGGAGTGCACATTCTTGAAGGCTTGGGTCACGGCTTATATTACCACCACTGGGCACAGTGTCTGTCACATGGCAGGGGTTCACTAGATGTTGAAAAGGAAGAGAAAGGAAAATTCAGTGACAAGGGAGCCATAAGTCACAGAAGGTTAAAATTAACAAAAAAAATTAAAGTCAATAGCTTGAATGCTTACTTGAGTAAAATTTTCCAGTAACAGCACCTTCTACTTCCCTTTTACTGCAACTCTCAACTTATAGCCTCCTAAAAAATCATAGTCCCATATTAAGGGGCTAATAATAATATGCCAGTTTCAGGCCTGTTTTCTTTTTTCTTTTAGTTTCTTAATAGTACAGCCAAGGGAATGAGTCTGTAGGGACATGGAAAGAAAGGTCTTTCTTCACACCTTGAGCTTATAGGGCTTTATCAGTCAAATTTAAAAAACCAAGAAAAATGATTTTGATTTTAAGGCACAATTACAAATGTGTAAATTCTTCCTAAAACCATGTGTACTTGAAGGTAATTGTTAACATTTCCTTGAAAAATAGAATACTACTAATAAAAGCCTCAAGTTCTCAGCACAATTTCTTTGTGTAGGATAAGCATAAATGCTTATACATAGGATGGTAGCCTTTTAGAGATGCACTCAACTTCTTAATATTAATGTCACATTAAAAAATCAGCATTTATTCGTACATATTGACTTAGTGTCATATGCACCTCTTTTTTCCCAGTAATAAATACTTGCCATCCCAACCCAAATAAATGGACATTTACATGTCAATGTGAAGCTGCATATTTCTTGGATACAAGTTGATTTTTATCTACAATGGACTTGTTTATTATAAGAAGAAGATGATAGAGATCAAAATGGAGATAAAACTGGGGGAAAAATTTATAGCCATTTTTATCATCTAGTAGCTATTTTCCATTCCACATTCTTGTGCATGACTGCATACTGAACCTGAGTCTTTGATTACCAGTTCAGTAGCTTTCAATACACCTTTCTGTATAGAATATCTTATTGAAATATACTAGTCAACCAAAAATTTAGATTACAAAATGGAACCTTGACTTCATGAAGCTCATTTCACTCCATCATTTAATAAGACACTTAATAAGATATTTAATAAGACATTTAATAAGATATCCTATCAGGGTCACTGGTGACTGTCCACAGATCAGGTGCCTAAATGTCCTTGTGGACCTGATTCCTATTATAGCATTCACCTACTTTAATCCACTGAAGCAGAAAGCTGAAAAATCAGTATTCAAAGTCCTTTATTCCTAAACAGTGTTGGTGGAGCAAAGGAAAAAGAATGGACAGTAACTATAACGATAGATAGGCAGAAGTAGCTTACATTGGAACTATGGGTCAAAGGATTAGTATCCAAGCATCAATCCAGATTTGAGCTTCTTCATCTTTTGAAAGGTAGTCTACATGTAGGGTTAACTGTTAATCTTCTCCCTATGTTTCTAAGGGTACATTGCTTATTGCATGCTTTTAGCCTTTACATACCTGCTTCTCCCTGATGTTATTATTCTTCTCTGTCATTATTATTCCTCTGATTTCTACTCTCCTTACTGTTTCAAAGCATTTTCTATTTTGAGTTAACCGTTACTTTAAATTTACTGATTTGGCATATAACCCTTGAACTCTTTAGGATAAAACCCTACCCAAATCTAAAAGGTGAGAAATATTTTTAGCAGGCAGGCAAATTGCTCTCACTACACAGAAAAACATTTGCTAAGACTTGTTTTACAAACAAATATAGGCATTCCTAGTTGATATGATTATGTGAGAATACAGCATGAGTTTATGTTTATAATCACCCTTAATTTATGCAATGCAGTCTTCCAGGCAGGAGGGAAAATATGGCTCTGGAAACACAAGTCAGACAAGCAGACTGGGAAAGACACCTTAAATACTACACTGTATAACAAAAATGTATTTAAAAGAAATAAAGAGAGACCTGGACAAAGAGATTGTTAACAGAATCATCACTTGAAATAAAGAGATTGCATACAATAATTTCTTATAAATTTTATGATCAACAGAAGTTATTTTCAATCTTCCACATTTTAGATACTATTCGAAAATTATATTTTAAAAATTGAGAAATAATTTCAAAGCAGAAACTTGTAAATATTTTCAAAACCATTCTCAGTAACTATCGACTATAACCGGGAGCCTCTGTGTCTAATAATATAATGAATCAGATGTGAAGAGAGGAAAACTGAGAGTAGGTGGAGGATAATGGAGCCCAGAGCAGAAGGCAGCTTTGGGGATGGATAAAGGACAAATCATTCCAGACAAATGTGATCACTCTTTTAAATCGCATTACGAGATTAATGGATGAAGGGAATGCACTAGAGGTAATATATATGGATTTTACTAAAGCATTTGATACACTGCTCCATGAATTTCCACTTGCAAAATTAATTCAAATTGGGTAGAATATGTGCATGGTCACATAGGTTGAAAATTGGCTGAAGGACCATAAACAAAGAGTAATGACAAACGGTGGTCCCTCACATTTAGGTGGGAGACAGTGTCCACCACAGCCCTGAGGACTAATGCCCACTTTGGTATCATATAACCACCTCACTAATGATCTGGGGAAAGGGAAGGAAATTAAAGAACTCACAGAGTTTGACATAGGAGGTGTTACAAACCAGGATACAATTAGAGCACAACAATGAGTTAAAAATAAAAGTGGAGAGTAAAATTCAACACAAGTGATACTTAACCTCTTTTCATGACTAAAAGGACAAAGGATTACTAGGAATATAGTTACATATAATTTTCATTTTAATTCTTAAAATGCTGATTAGTGAAAGTCCATTTAAAACCATACTGTCATTAAATACAGTGGTTCTTTGTTCAGTTAGAATATGAAATGTTATGCTGCTGGTTGCTCCAAATTTGAGTTCACATAAAGAATTCACAGACAGGCTGAACAAGCAAGAAGTTGATTTCTGAGAAAAGAATTTAATTATATCCACTTAAGTGCATAGCTATATATTAGGGTATCAGTTATTTCCGCACATACCTGGTGAGTTCACGGCAAATAATCACCTTGAGTAAACTTTGACTTACTATAAGAATTTTTCTGATATAAATGTCTCCAAACACCAACTTCTAGGACAACCTTCCTGTTATTTCTGATGTTGTTGAAATTGTTGAAACCGTGTAAAATGTCATTGTTTAGAAACTGAATGATTTTCCTGTAACATAGAGCAGGATATTATTTAGAATAAAAGCCCTTTCACATTTACCATCTCATCCTCTTAGCCACCCTGGGAAGGAGGTATCCCCAAATTACAGATATGGAACCTGAAACTCAAAAAGAATAACTGACTTATCCAAGACTGCACTATTTTTAATAAATGTCAAAGCCACTTCTAAAACCTACACTTTATCCCACAGTTGGGATCTTTCCACTAAAGAACACTGTTTCCCATGAGTACACCATGAAAGAGACCATCTCGGAAGCCATGTACCAGGATCTGACCTTGACCTGGACTGTTATTCCATGCTAAGTTAGAAAACATAATGGAAAGCACCTAACATGGAATCTGGGCTATGAAAGTCAATAATGTTCAGCTCCTTTGCTTCTTACACTATTTATTCTTCATTCAGCAGACAATTATCAAGTACCTTAATGGGTGCTGGGCACTGTCCAGCTGCACACATCTTAGTTTTTCTTCTTAATCATCTTGGTTCTTCCTCTTAAGCTAACATCTTCCAAGTTCACCCAAAACTCCATGAGAAAAGACCCCATGTCTACCTGTTCACTGCAATGTCCCCAACACCTAGCAAATACACAAATGTACTTCCTGAGTTAGAGAGAAAACATCCAGCCTCACCCCTCCAAAGTTCCCCTGAGCTCTGGCAAGGCTTATGTGCCTGCTTCCTTCCCACAGCATCAAATAAAACAACCCACAACCCCCTAAACATACTGAAAGGGGGAGGGAGGGAGACAGTCCTGGATAGGGGTAGGAGGAAGCTAGATAATGAATGCATTTGTCAAATTACTTTTACTTCTCTGGCACCAAATCACCCCAATTGCCATGAATGATAACAAGTAAACCACCACACTAAAATAGTTGGCTACTGGGACACCCTTTGCTGAACAGTAAGAGACAGACATTCTGCTGCTCCTTTGCCCATTGCCCAGCTGCTCCTAAAAGCCCTGCAGAGGAGTAGCAGGAGCCCAATGCTCTGTGGCTTCTGGACAATCTTTTTTCTTGCAAATTTGGAAGGAAATTTTACAAATTACAGAAAAGCTTGGTACTCCTTTGGTGAATAGGCCAAGCCAAGGACACAAGAAGGGATGAATAGCCCAGGGTCAAGGTAAGGACCTGACCAGGGTCACCTCTTCTGCTGGGTCTGCAGTCGGTTCACATTCCCACTAAACAAAGGCAAAACATGCGCATCTGCTCCACTCCTGCCCTTTACCCAGCCCTGCCTGGGAATATATTACATCACAGGTATTTCCGCCCACAATTGAATTAGTTATATTATTTTCAAAAAGAATATCTTTGTCATTTCCAACCCTCTTCTTCTGCATTAGGCTTATTACAGTTGGGTGAGTGCACCTGAAGTCTTCAGTGAAGTGTCAGGTGTAATTTAGCACTGGGAGATGAATTATGGGATTGCCCTTTAGGAAAAGGCTGGGAGCTCAGCCCTGCCTGTCAAATAGGTCCCTGCCTTCTAGCGAACTCTGCAGGTGAATGAATCAGTATTTGGCATATCAGCATTTCATAGAGCCTCCATGCTAATGTCTTTTTGAAATGAAACCGAGAAAGCTGTTAACCTCAGTTAGCCGTGTGTCCCCTCTGTGACCGGGATAAATCATCAATGTGGAGGCAGAGAACTCTGTTCTTATACTTTAGGGAATGAGAGCTGGGGCTATGGAGAAGCGGGTGGAAAGGGCCTCAAATCTCGGAAAACTGAGGATTTTTATCTCCCTGAAAAGGAGAAATAAATATTACTTCTCCTCACCTCCTGATTTAGCTGTTCTAAAAATATTTTGAATAATTTGATTCAGTTAGATAGCATATCCTTGCTTATCCTTATTTCTAAGCCTTTGATCCCTCCTCAGTGAAGCCCCCAAATATTTGTATTATCCTGTATATAATTATAGTATATGTGTATAAGTATAGTATATGTGTGTATAAGTATATGTGTGTATACATATATGTGTGTATATGTATAAGATATATACATATTTATGTATATATGTATATTGCTGTTCTTTTTCAGTCGTTCAGTCATGTCCAACTCTGCAACCCCATATATATATATATATATTTATATATGTATTAAGCACATAATAATTAATGAATGATATGTTTTATGATAATATATAATAACATGATTATATAATAGATATATAGATATTATATGTATATGGGAACTCCTAGAATCTCTTGCAACTGAAAACTGGTGTTAACTACCAGAGTAGATATGTTCAGGTGACTAGGGATTCTCTGCGTGTGTGCTGTGTGCTCAGTCATGTCTGACTCTGCACCCTGCTGGTCTGTGGCCCGCCAGGCTCCTCTGTTCATGGGATATTCCAAGCAAGAACACTGGAGTAGGTTGCAATGCCCTCCTCCAGGGGATCTTCCCAACCCAGGGATAGAACCTGCATCTCCTGCACTGCAGGTGGTTCCTTTACCACTGAGCCACTGGGGAAGCCCAGGGATTCTCTATTCTCTACTAATTTTTGACTGATTTTCCCATGGTTCAGATTCAACATCTATACAAAATCCTCACATCAACCTTGTGAGGCAGGATTCATTTCTGTTTTTACATTTGAAGAAACTAGAATGCAGAGAAGTTAAGGGAGGGAAAACTTAGAGTCAAACCCTGTCATCTTTTCCTCAGTCAGTAGACGCCATGCAACCATCAATGGTCAGTGCCCAGGGGGTGTAGCAGGGGGTCTAGGGGTTAGGATTCAGTGCTCTCTAACCATCAGTAGACAGATGTGGCACTGGAATTCTTTTCCCATAGATACAAACAGATATGACCTAGGCTTGCAGCCTCCATCTTATCTTAGAGACTCTTGACTGCTTCCTTCTCCAGGTTTCCCTAAAGGAAGGCTATTTGATTACCACATATGTCTTCAGCCCTTGGTATTTATAATCAGTTATACAATCACTTTTATTAGTTCCAGTGTGCATGTTATTCCCTTTCTCACTTCCTTTGCCTGAGCTATATGAGCTGGAAGAGAGGGAGGTGACTGAGGTTAAGGCCCATGACGTGGGGCACAGAGCAAGACTCTAGGTGGATTACCAATCAGCAGAGAAACAAAATAGGTTACATGGACTGGAAGGTTTTTATAAGAGTCATGATAAGATTTACTCTCCAAAATTTCTTACATCCTAGAAAAAAATTTTAAGCGTAAATGATAAAAATGGTAGTAGAATGTTCATAGCATTCAAGTATTGTGCTTGGGAAAGACACTTTCTTGCATGCTCCTATCAGTCTTTGGTTGGAGAGAGGAGGGATCAGAATACGAAGGAAACTGGTTTGTATGGACAGAGGTCAAACACTGACGGGATACAAAATAAAAAAGTGTTTGAAGTCCACCATTGGGTGCACTTGTATCATTTCACAATAATGAAAACTGGGGATCTGAAAGGTTAACCAGTTTGCTCGAGGTCACAAAACTTGTTAAGTTGAAGAATTAGGACTTGAATGCAGGTCTTTGGGTGAGAATCCGGCAGAGGTGGTCTAGTGGCTTGCTTTCCTTTGTTGAAATTCCCACATGACAGTCCTGAAGGAAAGAGGGGACAATGACCATCCAGTGTTACTTTATTTCCAGGCTTGTTTTTTACTTTTGTTTACCTAGACCCAGACCCTGCCCACCCACTACCATGCGCCACCCCACCCCCAGCCTTCCCTAACCTCCCCAGATAAACCTAACCATGTCTTTCCCTATGCTATGTCTTTGAACAAACCTCTGTAGTTGCACAAATCCCCAGATTACTCTATGTATTTGTTGTGTATATTCAAATTTTTTTTTTGCAATACATAACCTCAGGAGAGAAAGAGTTGTACGTTTGAAAAAGATTGCATCGATACTATCTTAGAGACTTATGTCATCGTTATAGTCATGTCACTTTCATTTCTTCATCTATAAACTTTCTAAATGTGGCCAGGTCTCACCTCCTACACAACCAGAGGACAGATATTAATCATAGCTCTACAGGGATTTAGTTTTACCAGGAGAGTTTTCCCATAATTCTCTTAGAGTAATAAATAAAGAACAAAACAGGTTTCTTGGTCTTTCAGGGTCTTACCAAGAAAACAAAGTACTTTGAGTACTTAACAACAGAAAGAATTTAATGCAGGGAATTACATGGGGGAGCTGAGAAGCCCATGTGGGTGGTGAAGTTAACAACCATGGAAAGCCTCTACCCTCCCACAGAGACAAAAGAAGGGGGTGATGCTACCAGAATCCAGGGGCCAGTGTCCCCTCAAGTCCAAGCTGCAGAGGAGATACAGTCACCACTGGAGTTGCATCTCACAGCAGAGGGAAGGGGGAAATGTGCCTGGTTTATCTCTCCCACTGTCCTTTCTCCTTCTAACTCCCCCCATTGGCTAAACCTCTCTGGTAGGCAGTTGACTTTGGAGTCTAGAAATGCAGCCTGTGGGGATTTCCGCTCCCAGCCACACAGAGCAAAATAGGGAAAGAATGAGGAATGGAAAACATGCCCAGAAACAGCACAGAAGCCTCCCCATAGAAAAAGACCTATACTTTGGCCTCTTGTGGCTCAACTGATAAAAAAAAAAAAATCTGCCTTCAATGTGGGAGACCTGGGTTCGATCCCTGGGTTGGGAAGATCCCCTGGAGAAGGAAAAGGCTACCCACTCCAGTGTTCTGGCCTAAAGAATTCCGTGGACTGTATAGTCCATGGGGTTGCAAAGAGTCAGACATGACTGAGTGACTTTCACCTTGGCCTCTAGTTATTATTAAGTTGTACCTCTCAGCTATGTGACTTGAGTTCTTTCCAGTTCTGGTTAGAATGCTCATGTCAGTACAGTAACAAGATTGCATACCAATGATGATAAACATTATTAGATTCTGTAGGATATGTAATGAAATTGAAGACAGAATCCCTGATTAGATGTAGTTTACCCACACATTTATAATTAATTGGAGAAGACTTCCTGAAAGGTGAATCCTAGAAGAGGGGGTAAAAAGTTTCCCAGAAAGGAGGTAATAGAGTGTTTTAGGCAGAGTGAGTAACCTAAAGAAGTGGGAAGAACATTTTGAATGGCACACAGATATCTTTAGCTGGAATAGATTCTGGGTGGGCTTGAGTAACAGAGAAATGAACAGAAAACTTTGGAGAACTGACAGAGAACTTTAAATTTAATCAACAGAGATCACAGTAAACTTTCCATGTGAAAAATGGTGTTGCGTTCAGCTAATCTTAGAAAGAGTACTAGGAAGCTGTTGGCATAATCTAGCTATAAAGTAGAGAAGGTAAAGCAAGTGGTTGATGTGAAGGGGAATCATAGTAGGATGACTAAGACTATAGGTGCTGCAGCAAGATTTCCCGGCTTCAGATCCCAATTCTACTACTTTCTAGCTCCTTCTTTGGGAGACAATAAGAGAACTTACCCTGTAATGTTCCAAGCTTCAATTTTGTGCTTGACACATGATAAATGTTAGCTATTATTGAAATCATATTAGTGGATGAGCTTACCAAGGAAGGAAGGGAGAAAGAATAAAATGCCCTTCAGGCAGCTCCAATGAATATTTGGAACCGTTTGTAATCTAAATTGTAGTTGAAATCACTATGAATGCATAAACTGCCTGGGTGAGTTCAGAGGAAAGAAAAACAGAAAGCCCAGGATGGACAGAGGACACAATAGAAAGAGCAGTCAAAAAAATAATAAGAAAACTCCATGGACCAGCATATTAAAACCTCAGAGAATAATAGTCGTATGAAACAATGGTCGCTCAGCAGGATATTGAAAATCCTGGATGAATGTCTTGTTTTCAGTTTGCTGAGTTGGTTCTCTGCTTGCTCTGGCCTACGTATTACCATCATTTTTGCACTTTGCAGCATTTTAAATGGTGTTACTGGAGTAAGAGCCAATCACAATGTTGTATACGTGCCTGTCATCAGCGAACATTAGAACTAAGTGATACATTATTTGTCCGTAAGGAATTGAGTATAATCTCTAAATCTTCCAAGGAGACTAATTTGGTGATGACAAGAGCACATTTTTTCCCACAGGGTACCAGATCCACCCTTGGCTGATACCAATTTCCTTCCTTTCCAGTGAAGGCTGGAGACAGTAAGGAGAGGGAGCTCAGGAAATGAAGCCAGGAAGTGCCAACGTTGCTGCAAATGGTCTAGCATCAGTCCAATGCCTGCTCCAGCTGAGGCTGCACGTCTTGTGACAGGTGGTTATTATGCCTGAGGTTTGGAGTGAACGGTAGAGCACTGGCCTAGGGGTGGAGATAAAGAAAATAGATAAGAAAGAGAGACGTGAGAGGACAGACTCTCTGCACAGGCTTCTCATTGTGGTGGCTTCTCTTGTTGTGGAGCACAGGCTCTAGGCACGCGGCTTCAGTAATTGCAGCACGCGGGCTCCACAGTTGTTGCTCACAGACTTAGTTGCTCTGCCACAGGTGTAATATTCACGGACCAGGTATTGAACCTGTGTCCCCTGCATTGGCAGGTGGATTCTCATCCACTGAGCCACCAGGGAAGTCCTAAACCTTCTGTTGATACAACGAATACTTTCACTGGGACAACAAGCGTAAAGTGGGTCTATCCCAGACTGATTGGAATATGTAATCATCCTACTCACAACCCATTTCAAAAACTTTTTTGTTCATGTAGCACTGTGGTTAAAGTGCAGACTCTGGAGCCAGACCCACTAAGTTCAAATCCCAGTTCTGCTGGCAACTAGCTATGTGACCTTGACACATCACTTAACTTCTCTGCAACTCAGTATATTCAGCAGTGAAATGAGGCATAATGATTACTCTGACATCTGAGGGCTAAAAGTACTAAGGGAGTTAGTGTGCGGACAGGCACTTAGAACAATTCCTAGTAGATAGTGTGAGCCGAGTTCTTATTGTTCTTGTTATTTCAAACTCTAAGATAAGGAACCTAATCTTACAGACCTGACACCTGCCTTCTTGCCCCATGCCCTGACATGGATTTACATTCAGCAAGAGTCTGTTGAATGGTTGGACGAATAAGAAAAAGAAGGAATGAATAAAAGAAAAAAGGAACACAATTTTTATCCTTGACTTTCATTTTTTTCTTGATTCTTTATTCCCTCACTATTTTTAGGTTACTTTGTAGCACAAGGACACTGAAACGCACTCAAACAATCTTTCAAATGCCTGTCTAACCTAGCCCTTACTGTACCCTGGAATCCCTTGGTCTTGAGCTTTCCTGTTATTACCTGGCCTGTAACCAACACTGGCCACTTCTCACAATCTGCTCTTTCATCTGCCTGACTCTACCAAGCTTGGAGACCTTGCTCTAGAAAGTTACATCCCCTCCATCTTGAGCCTCCCTCCGACCCCTCTAGGTCATCACAGAGCTCTAAGCTGAACTCCCTGTGCAACAACAGGGAGTTGCTTCCCAACAGCTTCCTGCTAACTAGCTATTTGACACATGGTAGTGTACATATATCAGTGCTACCCTCTTAATTCACCCCAGCCTCTCCTTCCACACCCACAGCCCCCGCCATATCCACAAATTTGTTCTCTACATCTGCATCTCTATTCTGCCCTGCAGATAGTTTCATCAGTACCATTTTTCTAGATTAATATTTATTTATTTTATTTGGCTGTGCTGAATCTTAGTGGCAGCACACAGGCTCTTTGATCTTCACTGCAGCATTTGGGATCCTTAGTTGCAGCATGCAACATCTTTTCTTTTTTTTTAGTTACAGCATGCAGATTCTTTAAGTTGCAGCATGTATGATCTAGTTTCCTGACCAAGAATCAAACCTGGAACCCCTGCATTGGGAGCATGGAGTCTTAGCCACTGGGACTACCAGGGAAGTCCCTACTATTAACACTTTAATCCCTATATCCAGTGACTTCTTCTGAGGCCTTGTCCTCCTCAGTCTCCCTATAGCATGGTATGTTGCTGATCACCATGTCTTTCATGAAATATGTTCCTTAGCATCCTTAACTTGGGTTCATCTTGGTTACCCTTTTGCCTCTTTAATATGTCTTTGCCTCTTCTATCTGCCAAGACAGAGGTGCTTCTCCAAAGTTCAACTCTTCCTTTATGATCACTCAAGTCCTTTGATGATCTCAAACATTTCTAGGCCCTTGACAATCTCAGTGCAGATGGCCCCAGATCTACATTCCTAGCCCAACAAATCTCCCATGCTTCTAGTCCACATTTTTAGCATTCTTCTGGACTTCTTCATTTGCTACGAACTAGTCTCTTCTCAACACATACTCCCAAACCAGTTCTACCTTCTGGGTTTCCTGTCTCTGATAATAGCATCTTCATCTTCCCATCCCCCAGACTTCAAAGTTCAAATTACTTTTATGTGTCATTCACCTAATTAGTCTCCAGATTCCATTAGTCTCCTAATTAGTCTCAATTCTACCTCTGTCTCTCTCAAATCCATACCTTCACGTCCATAACCACTGCCGCTAGGCAGGGTGCCATCTCTCATCTCACATAGCACACCAGCCTGCTAACTGCTCCCATTTCTTCCCCTCTGTTTTCCCAATTTACCCTGAATCTTCCACTACTCCCTTTCCTAGTAATGTTTTATAGACACAAAAACACAAAGTCCACAATCTAGGCACTCTTATTTTCCCCAATGTAATTTCTACTGTTGGTCTTTATACACACTGCTCTCCAGCTGATCAGAACTTCATGCTTCAGGATTTCCTGGTGGTCTCAGTGGATAAGCACCCCCCTGCAAATGCAGTGGACACAGGTTTGACCCCTGGTCTGGGAAGACTCCACATGCCACAGTGCAACTGAGCCCGTGTGCCACAACTACTGAGCTGGGGCTCTAGAGCCACAACTTCTGAGCCCGCGTGCTACAGCTACTGAAGCCTGTGCGCCTAGAGCCTGTGCTCCACAACCGGAGAAGCCCGCGCACTACAACGAAGAGTAGTGCCGTTCTCCACAGCTAGAGAAAGCCTCTGCCCAGCAACGAAGGCTTAGTGAAACCAAAAACAAAAATAAATAAAATTTAAAAAAAAATGTTTCAGAATAAGTCCCCCACTCTCCACTTCTGAACCACATCTTCTTGTATTAGTTTCCTAGGGCTTCTATAAGAAAACACCACAAAATGGGTGGTTTCAGACAACAGAAACATATACCTTCATAGTACCAGAGGCTAGAAGCCTGAAATCAAGGTGTCAGCAGAGCCATGTTCTCTGTAGAGGCTCCTGGGGAAGAATCCTTTCTTGCTTCTTCTGACTTCTGGTGGTTGCAGGCAATCCTCCATGCTCTTTTAGCTCGTAAATGCTTCACTCCAATCTCTGCCTCCATCTTCATATGGTCTTCTCCTCTACCCAGGAGAGGGTCCAAATTTCACTACCCAATCTGTGTCCAAATGCCCTGCTTCTTATAAGGACACTAGTCATGGAATTAGGGCCAGCTCTAATCCAGTTCAACCTCATCATAACTTGGTTACATCTGTAAACTCTATTTCCAGATGAAGCCATGCTCACAGCTTTTGGTGAGTAGAACTTCAACATGCCTTCCAAGGAGACACGGTTCAGCCCATAACACTTTCCCACAGAGATGGATTCCTCCGTCCATCCAACCCCATCTGTCAAAATCCTTCTACTGCTTCAGAGTCTGGTTGATTTTCTCCTCTTCATTAAGTTGTTCATAATTCCTTTTCACCCCCTCCCTTAAAGTAATAGTGTATTTTGCCCCTTTTACCAATTCAGTTCAATTTTTTTATGTTCAGTTCAGAATTTTTATGTTTTAAATATGTAAATAATTCTTCACTGTTAGGTTGTTAAAAAGATATGGTATTCCCAGTCCCATATTGGTTTCTTTTTGATTCTTGCAAATTTTAACTTGGAAAAAGATGGAATAACTCATGAGTATGTATGGATGTGAGAGCTGGACTGTGAAGAAGGCTGAGCGCCAAAGAATTGACGCTTTTGAACTGTGGTGTTGGAGAAGACTCTTGAGAGTCCCTTGGACTGCAAAGGAGATCCAACCAGTCCATTCTGAAGGAGATCAGCCCTGGGATTTCTTTGGAAGGAATGATGCTAAAGCTGAAACTCCAGTACTTTGGCCACCTCATGCAAAGAGTTGACTCATTGGAAAAGACTGATGCTGGGAGGGATTGGGGGCTGGAGGAAAAGGGGACGACAGAGGATGAGATGGTTAGATAGCATCACTGACTCGATGAACGTGAGTCTCAGTGAACTCCAGGAGTTGGTGATGGACAGGGAGGCCTGGTGTGCTGCGATTCATGGGGTCGCAAAGAATCGGACACGACTGAGCGGCTGATCTGATCTGATCTGATCTGATGTACTCATATCTTAATTAGAGTAGGTATCTATGCCAGTTTATCAGGTAGAGTTGAAATATATATTCATGTGTTTGTCTATGTGTGTATGTATATGTATTCATGCAATGGCTGAAATCTGATTAATCTCCTAAATAGATTGAGCACATGCTCAGTGAGAGCATTCTGACCCTGGGTTTTTAGTCAAGGACATGGTTCTCTTTAATGCATATTTGGGACTGACAGAATTACTAAGGATCAGCAGTCATGGGGAGAAAAGGAAAAACCAGTGAAACAGTAGACTGAAATGGTATTTAAGGGCCAGTTTCTATGCATGCACTCACTCTACAGAAAAGATCCTAGGGGCTATGGGGAAATAGGTGGCCTCCGGGCTGTGAGCTAACGCTGCACGGGCTGCTGTTTGCATAGCTGCACAGCCCTAGGAGAGACCTGGGAAAGCTAGCTTGAATTCCAATGAATATTTACAATTACACTGCTCCAGAGCCGAATGCAATCACAGTGCTCCAGTCTACAGGTTTTATGCATCAAAAGAAAATGAGAGGAGAGCAGCAAAGATGGAGTTGCCTTTGGAGCAACTTATAAACACAGATCTCACCGCTTGTGGCAGAACTAAAATGCTTTATTTCTGATAGGAGCAATTTATTCTTCAGGCACCCGCCTTGATACTAGAAAGTGCCTGACTGGGTTTTGAAGTGAGAAAGTCTTCAGTAGATGGTTTTTAATTCCGAGCAAAGGAAAGGTATGGAAGGAATTGTATAATTATGGTTTTGCTTCCTAACAGAAGACCCCAACGTAAGTGAGAAACCCCCTAAGCCCATCACAAACTCCCTCTTCTTTCAGTCTGTGTTTTTATCCTGGTCTCATAACTCATCCTTTCTTCCCAGGGCAGCCCTGGGAAAAGCTACCACCATTTAGTGTCCCCAGTTTAAAGCCTTTGGATATTGATTGTCAGTAATGCATGCAACCCCCTCACTCATTTCATCTCATGAGTTGTTGATTCACACCAAGGATCTGGAGAAAACTGGATGGGAAAAATTAGTCAGAGCCTCTTGGACCCAGCAAGGCAATTTTTAACTTTCAGAGGTGCAAGACTGGGTGAAATTGAATGTTTTAAAAGGACTCTGTCAGAACCTGGTTTTATGGCTCAGCTGACTAATCTCTTGGACTATTAAGATTTATATTGGATTACTATTTTTGCTAGCAGCCTGGATTGATGCCCTTAGCAGAAGTCCTCTCTGCTATCCATCCATACTTTTACCCACTTTGCCCATTTTTCCCATCAAGATGCTGCTGTCTCACATCCATTCACCTTCTTGCTGACCCCTTCTACCACTAATCTACACATCCTTTCACGTAACATCTCTCCACTTGTGGGTATATACCCAAGCTTGGAGCTAAGGGAGAGCAGGGTCATGTGCCTGTATTTGTGTGACTAGCTATTGGTAAATCTGAGAAAGCATGTTTCCTTCTCAAATTATAATTCTTCAGATTCTTAGTTGGTTCTAGACACAGTAGAATTACCAAACCACTGGGAGGAAAAAGAAGCTTCAGGTCCCCATGGTGTCCATCTGCCTTCCCTTATTCTTTGTTGCAGATAAATCGTATTTTTCCACCATATGTAAGTGATATGCAAACACAGCTTGAGGGAATTCCTCCTTTTAACAAGATTGCTCCCTCTAAACTTTCCTTCAAGGAAATTCTGTAGCCACTATAGTTGTCATTCAGTAAGTCCCTACTGTGTACAAAGCAGCATATGGTCAATGAATGTACAATACATGTGTAAAAGTTTGTTGTAAAAACCCATGGATGTAGGGTCACTAAATGTATGACAAAGAATCACCTTAAAGTAATACAATTGATTGGGTCTTTACTCTTATGGCCAAAGAAGTACTACACATCAGCTTAGTAACCCCAGGAGGTAAAGATATCCAACATTATTAGTCTCTAGAGAAATAGAAATCAAAACCACAATGAGACACCACTTGATACCCTCTGTGCTGTGCTGTGCTTAGTCTCTCAGTCATGTCCGACTCTTTGCAACCCCATGGACTGCAGCACGCCAGACTTCTCTGTCCATCACCAACTCCCGAAGCCTACTAAAACTCATGTCCATCACGTCAGTGATGCCATCCAACCATCTCATCCTCTGTTGTCCCTTTCACCTCCTGCCTTCAATCTTTCCCAGCATTAGGGTCTTTTCAAATGAGTCAGTCATTCACATCAGGTGGCCAAAGTATTGGAACTTCAGCTTCATCATCAGTTCTTCCAATGAATATTCAGAGTTGATTTCCTTTAGGATTGTCTGGTCTGATCTCCTTGCAGTCCAAGGGACTCTCAAGAGTCTTCTCCAAAACCACAGTTCAAAAACATTAATTCTTCAGTGCTCAGCTTTCTTTGTAGTCCAACTCTCACATCCATACATGACTACTGGAAAAACCATAGCTTTGTTGGCAAAGTAATGTCTCTGCTTTTTAATATGCTGACTAGGTTGGTCATAGCTTTGCTTTCAAGGAGCAAGCATCTTTTAATTTCATGGCTGCAGTCTCCGTCTACGGTGATTTTGGAGTCCAAAAAAATAAAGTCTCTCACTGTTTCCGCTGTTTCCCCGTCTATTTGCCATGAAATGATGGGACCAGATGCCATGATCTTAGAATTGAGTTTTAAGCCAACTTTTTCATTCTCCTCTTTCACTTTCATCAAGAGGCTCTTTAGTTCTTCTTCGCTTTCTGCCATAAGGGTGGTGTCATCTGCGTATCTGAGATTATTGATATTTCTCCCAGCTTTCTTGATTCCAGCTTGTGCTTCATCCAGCCCGGCATTTTGCATAATGTACTCTGCATATAAGTTAAATAAGCAGGGTGACAATACACAGCCTTGATGTACTCCTTTTCCTATTTGGAATCAGTCTGTTGTTCCACGTCCAGCTCTAACTGTTGCTTCCTGACCTGCATATAGGTTTCTCAAGAGGCAGGTCAGGTGGTCTGGTATTCCCATTGGTATATATTGGTGTATATATAAAATTAGGAATAGGTAAAATATAAGATGTGTGTGTATGTGTATATTCAGACTCTGATTTTTAACAGGACAAGTAGAAGGAAATGCAAATAATTTTTTTCTACTTATTCAACAGACACTTACTGGACTCTTAAAATATGGTACGAGTATTGTATGACAAATTTTTCAAGATAATCCCTTATCTGATTAAACGGGGATAATCCAGATTTTTTGTAAATTCCAGAATTTAGACCAACAGGAAGAGACCAAATAATCCACCACTGCTTAAGAGCAAACTTTGGGGACTTCCCTGGCAGTCTAGTGGTTAAGACTTTGCCCTCCAATGAATGGGGTGAAGGTTTGATCCCTGGTAGGGGAGCTAAGATCCAAGATGCCTGGTGGCCAAAAAACTGAAACATGAAACAGAAATAATATTGTAACAAATTCAATAAAAACTTTAAAAATGCTCCACATCAAGAAAAAAAAATCTTAAAAAAAAGAGCAAACTGTGTAAGATAATCAACAGAGACTAGTATAGTATTCCCCTGAGAAGTTCTTGGTCAATTTTTTTTTTTTTGGTAATTATTTTTTAGAGTTCCTAAAAGTACCTTTGACCAAAAGTGGCATAATTAATTGTCTAGATAATAATTTGTGTATGGTGTCCATTGACCTACAGAGAAGAATCCATCTTCAACTCTTCCATTAATTTTAGGTCCTCCAACACTAGGTACTATGTTACATTTTATGAAAATGGTTCCTGTTGGCCTTATTAACTGATGAAAACTGCATATTAATACAAAAGAAAGATATTATAGGTGTTGGTGGTAACTTTGAAATCCTGTCCACTGTGCTAATGATCTTTGGGTAAAAGAAGTCACTTGTGTATTTCTATAGAATTATTTTAGGTTTCTGTCATTTTTCCTTCTGCTAAAAATGTACTAAGTAAAGTCATAATAACTAGCTAACTAATTGCCTCCCCCACTGATGTTCAACTTCTATAGCAACTGGTTTCGAGTGGAAATTTAGCCAGAAAATTATTTCTGTGAACTCAAGTGAAACTCTAATGATACCACATAAGAGAAAGACTGCTACCATCATACAAAAAAAGTTAGTGCAGAGCACATTGATATCTAAGAGAGGCCCTTTCAACCCTGCAGGCAGTGGTGTTTTCAAAAGTTTGCAAGCTGACTATTTTATCTGGTATTGTTTGAATGTTCAGATGTCCCCCAGAAGGACAGATAGCATTTTTTTCTAACCTTGAAATAGACATTCAATGGAAATGGGAAATAATGAGATTCCCCTGTACATTTCTGCTAATACATCAGTTCTCTCTAAAGGTTCATACATCCAAGATTTAGTTCCTTGGTCAGTTTTGATCCCCAACCCACCTTCCAAAACTATTAGTTTGTATTGATGATATATGACTTTTACTTATCAAGGGAAAAAAATGTTATTTATATACAAAGTTATAATCTACCTGGATTCCTACCTCTGGATAACTATTGGTCAGTCACATCACCCTTTTATGTTTATGAGTACATTTATAAAACACACATAGAATACACAAAATGATACCCAGAGGAATAAAGGAACCAACATTTGTTGTAAACATACTTCATGCCAGCCGTTGTACTTGATGTTTCATTTTAGTCCTCAAAATAACTTTACGATCAATGAGATTCCCATGTTACAGACAAGAAAATGGAAGTTCAGAGACACTCAGCCTGTTGCCTTTGACGAATGGTGGTACAAAGATTCAAATCCAAATGGAAAGTCAAAATCTTTTAAAACGTTAAAGGTCTTACACACACACCCCTCCCACACCTTATATCTCAGATATCATTATCTCCTCTCTTCCCTGTCCTCCAATCCTGCAGAGCTGCTCCCACCTCAAGGTCTTGCAGTGGCTGTTCTAGCTAGCCGTATCTAAATGGCTCATCCCCTCACATCCTCATGTCTTGACTCAAATATAACCTAATGAGTAAGGTTTCTCCTGATCATCCTATTTAAAACCACAGCCCACTCCCCAGTTCCAGTCTTTCTTAACTTTCCATTTTCTTTTTCTGTAGTGTTTTCCACCTTCTAATGTTATCTTTATTGTTTGCTGAAGACCCAGAGAGAAGGAAAGTAGCTCTTTGTTCTCTGCCTGCTTGTAGCCTCCTAGGCCCAAAGAAGAGGTCTGTGTTCTCTTTGGCATTCGCAGTCTTGAGGGATGAAAAGTAAATCTGAGCTTGGATTACATTTCAAGTTGGTTAAAATTCAGAATTTCATAATGAACAGTCACAAGGCTTAATGGATTGTGTGCTCTGCTCTCACTGTTAGATATTTGTTGAAATTCAGCATGGAACTAATGCATCTTTGAAAGTCATCTTAAACTTTCTAATAACCCCTAAGCCTGTTGGAAGAAAGGCAATGACAGAAAACAAGTTCTTATCACTTCACTGATGTAGTTCTTTGAAGATCTGAAAAGAACTCGCTTTTTTCAGTTTATTAAAGATATGTAATTTGGGCATGGGAAAATAGTGTATCAAAAACTTTGGAAATGGTTAAGTAAACAAACCTTCTTAAAAATCCACAAATTGTCTCCTTTCAGACTTTTTTCAATGTGTGTGTGATTATATACTAGAAGGAAAGTTAGTGAGTTATTATTTCTGAATTGGTGATCATTATTTTCTTTAAAGCCTTTGACTGTATAGATCACAACAAACTGGAAAATTCTTAAACAGATGGGAATACCAAACTACCTTACCTGTCTCTTGAGAAGCCTGTACACAGGTCAAGAAGCGACAGTTAGAACCAGACATGGAAAAATGGACTTGTTTCAAATTGGGAAGGGAGTACATCAAGGCTGTATATTGTCACTCTGCTTATTTAACTTATATGCAGAGTACATCATGCAAAATACCGGGCTGGATGAAGCACAAGGTGGAATCAAGATTGCTGGGAGAAATATCAATAACCTCAGATACACAGATAATACCACCCTTATGGCAGAAAGTGAAGAGGAATTAAAAAGCCTTTTGATAAAGGTGAAAGAGGAAAGTGAAAAAGCTGGCTTAAAACTCAGTGTTCAAAAAACTAAGATCATGGCATCTGGTCCCATCACTTCATGGCAAATAGATGGGGAAACAATGGAAACAGCGACAGGCTTTTTTTTCTTGGACTCCAAAATCACCACAGATGGTGACTGCAGCCACGAAATTAAAAGATGCTTGCTCCTTGGAAGAAAAGCTATGACAAACCTAGACAGCATATTAAAAAGCAGAGACTTGACTTTACCAACAAGGGTCCATCTAGTCAAAGCTATAGTTTTTCCAGTAGTCATGTATGGATGTGAGAACTGGACCATCAAGAAAGCTGAGTGCCAAAGAATTGATGCTTTTGAACTGTTGGAGAAGACTCTTCCGAGTTCCTTGGACTGCAAGAAGATTCAACCAGTCAATCCTAAAGGAAATCAGTCCAGAATACTCATTGGAAGGACTGATGCTAAAGCTGAAGCTCCGATACTTTGGCAACCTGATGTGAAGAACTGACTCATTTGAAAAGACCCTAATGCTGGGAAAGATTGAAGGCAGGAGGAGAAGGGAATGACAGAGGATGAGATGGTTGGATGGCATCACCGTCTCAATGGACATGAGTTTAAGTAAGCTCCAGGAGTTGGTGATGGACAGGAAAGCCTGGTGTGCTGCAGTCCATGGGGTTGCAAAAAGTCAGACACGACTAAGTGACTGAACAACAACAAATTTTCTTTATATTTGAAATTTTTCAAAGTTTTTTTTACCATAAATTTGTATTGTTTCTATAACCACAAGATCAACTAACTTTATTGCTCGTGTTTGGAAATTATACATCATTTACTTTGAAGATCTACAAAAGATATTCCCTATATTCATCATGTTGCTTTGAATCTATTTGCTCTCTCTTAAGCCTTGCCATGACAGTAAAAGCAACAAAAGTTGCATTTACTAATTAAAAGACTTTCTAATAGTTTTTCATGCTAAAAACCATTTTTAAAATCATGAAGAACCATTAATTCAGTGAGCTTTTCTTCTTCTGGAGCTAATGAAAACACACACCCAGATGCAGTAGGTATGTTTTTCAAACTTTGAAGAATGGATCCATAGCAAGTGGTGCCCTCATCTCCCACCTCCCTACACATTCATCTACTTCAAATTTTCTTTAATTCCTTCATAAATTTACCAAAGGTCCTGGGGTCACATCTAAACTACTTGTCTCGTCAACTTAACAGATGAAAAAAAAAAAAAAAAAAAGACCCAGCCAGGAGAGACTGAAATGGAGGGACCTCGTTTCAAGCCGGGGCTTTCAGAGAGGTAAACCACATACCTAATCCTCCCTAATAGATTCCAGAAAGAACATGGTTGAAATTTCCCTTGATCTTATTTTTTTTTCTTACACAAATTTAATACTTTGATCGCTTATAACCAAAAAACAGTATTTAAAGAAACAGCACAGGTCACTTTTATTTTATTCAGCACAGTTAGCAAGATACTACCTTGAGTAGCTGTTTAAAGGGATCACACTTCAAAAAGTAACTGACCTAAACTCTCCTTCCTGCTCTGCTCCCCAGTGAGTCTTGGCCATATGCAGCCCTCCCCTGTGTCTCACACATGGAAGAGATACAGTAGGGTCCTGGGAAGCATGAGAATCTAGGCCACTGTGATTAAAACCAACTCAAACATTATTTTAATGCCTGTGTTTAGTTTGCTAAGAATTCTCAACTTCAGTGGGCGCCTAAGGGCTGACAGCTCCACTCTGAAATGAATCAGATGTTGATTTATAGGGAAGAACACTTGAAAGTGATTACACCTGCCCTGGTCCCATCTGGTTGGGAGATGATGAAATGGAGTTCTGTGTCCCTGCTTTCAAAGTATTTGTAATGATTTGATCATAAGCAACATTACAAAACATATATCTGAAAGAAGAAACTGTATCATGAGTAGCCTAATGTTACCTAATTTCTTTTGTTAATCCCACCAGGAACACCATTGTAAGAACTCTTGGGGGGCACATGGTCACAAATTCATTCACCTTATCTGGTGATATTCACATTCCAAGGTCATTTCATTGCTTTGCCCCCATGTTGTGGTTTAGTTTGTAAATTATCAGCCCGCAATAGTCTTAGAATAAGTGTGTAACTGGCTAATGTTTTTTACAACCTGCAGGAGCACCAATTTGAATTTTTAAATATCCAACGCATAAACTGGTTGTAGAAATTCTGTCAGCATCAACTAACCACTGTTCCATACATTTTTGGCAAAATGGAATCACCAAACATCTTCGTACATGATCTTCCTGGAGTGTTTTTGTGGCTTTCTCACATTATTTTGGAAAATAATGTTGTTGCTATCCTTTCAGAGCATTTACAGAAGCAGACTTGGTATTGAAATTCTGATTCATTTATAAAGCCATATGTTACAAATCACAGCTTTCTGTTTGGTACGAGGTGGATCATGGCAGATGTTAAACTGGAAGATTTTTGTATTCCCTGAGGTTCTGTGCTAGCAAAGAAAGGCACAGAAACCAAATTTCTAACTAACATTCATATTTCTTGTATGTGTCATTGTATTAGCAAGTGTTCTCATTGTGTTCCTCAAACAAAATCATAGCCAACACCCTTTAAATTATTAAATTAAAGAGGATTAAAAAAGAGATATATACTTAGCCATCGTTTCATAAAGAGTGAAGAAAGCAAAAAAAAAATGATGAAATAGGTATATGGCTGGGGGACAGAAACAAAATCAAGCTCCTTGAAGCCTAATATTATATGAATATGAGCAAAAACCCATATGAAGTCACTTAATAATGAGGTCAAGAATGCTGAATAATTTAACATACCCTTGGATCTTGATTTGTGACTGTCCCAAACTAATATTTCACAAGCCACATTGCACCTTGTCACAGAGTCCTATTTCTCCCTCAAGATAATGCCCAAGTATTAATGGACCCAATTTGGTGGAAATTACCTAATTGGCTGCAGTCACTTCAACTTGAATGTGACATTTTGGATTGTTCTGTAGTCACAAGGATAAGTTAGAAGCTTGAGCAGCAGAATTGCTCTTTGTGATAATTGTAGCAGAAGCTTGTGTTATCACCGAAGCTTATTATTTTGCAAGTTGTACACTCAGCTTTTTGTAAAAATTGTACTGTAAGGGAAAAATCCCTGAGGAGGCTTCTTTTCTCTTCTGGTTCCTCTAATACCCCCAGAGGAGGATGACCAAACAAAATGCTATGTGACTGTGTTTAAGTGCTCTTAACAACATGCCACCTGATAAAATATCTTAGTAGCATGAATTAAACAGTTGCTTAATTCTCTGTATTCTTTAGGGTTTTGTGCTTATTCAGCCACCCAAATTACTGCTAGTGAATGACATCTGTAAGGGCACTCTTTCTGTCTCAGGGAAATTGTGTACCTACCTCTCCGTCAGACAGGTAAATGATGAGTAAGAAGTCTGCTTCTTACTAGCATTGCCATTGGCTTCCATTTTGTACACAAGCACAGTGAGCATAAAAACAGTAAGCTTATTCCTGCACAAGGTGCGGCCACCAAACAGAGGACATCTTTCTCTGGTTAGTAATTCTTTGTGTCAACTTAAAAAATATTCACAACCCAAAAGTTGAGAGTTGTATTTCGGACTTCAAGTCTCTTGAGACAGAATCTCAAGTGACCCCGAGAGAACTGCTCTGAGGAGGCAAGGGGACGAGCCAGGTTATATAAGAGTTTCACAACAAAGGGCAGGTAGTCAGAACATCAAAAGTTTATTTTTTTTTTAATTACTACTAATTAAAGAATACCAGATATGTCAAGTTAAGGAATTTTCACTTTTCTATGTGGGAAAATGCAAGAATCTGAGCTCACTGAAATCATTCTTGTGATACGTTGCTCAGTTATCTGGGGCCAGTATCCTGTTTTCGCATCCTGAGTTCCCTCAGGGCTCACCGTAGGGAGTGGTTGCAGCCTGGTGGCTGTTGGATGGCCGGTATCCTCTCCTTCCTGACTTTCTTCAGGGCTTACAGCTCACCATCCACGGTGGCTACAATTACTGGGGACTGTGACACCTTTATTGATATGGCAGGAAACATTCCATTTCTCATTTGTTTTTCTATAATGCTTTATAGTTGCTGGAGGACATGTCTTCCCACCTCCCTCTCTTCCTTCCTTCTTTCTAAATTCATTGAGTAAATAAAAGGATCCAGATCCTGTGTTGGGCACTGAAGACACAAAGATAAAGGAAACATAATCTCTGTCCTCAGGGTGCTCCCTGGTTAAGAAAGTGAGAAAGAAGAATAACCAGTTAATTACAAGCCTGTACAGTGAGTGCTCTAACCTTATGTACTTCAGAAAATGCTAAGAAGTCAGGAAGCCTAACAGAGAAAGTTACTCTGGGGCCAGGTCTTAAAGGATGAACAGGTTTTGCAACTAGAGAGGATGCAGTGATGAGAGGGGATTAGTGAAGTGATTACCTTAAACAGAAGAGACAGCAGGTGTGAGGACGTCAAAGTGTGGAATATGTGGCAGGTGAGGCCACATCAGAAAGGTTCATATATGCCTTTGTGAAATAAAAGAATATATATTCTATTATTTATTGTAGAATTTATTATTTCATATGTGTATCTGCCCCCTGTTCCTGGCACAGAGCTCCTAAATCCCATGAAATTCCCTGGGTTATAGGAGTGTCTTTTGTTCTAATACTGTGACTCTCAGTGGCCTCTTAGGTAGCTTCAGCATGGGGGCTGCTGCTGCTGCTAAGTTGCTTCAGTCATTTCCGACTCTGTGTGACCCCATAGAGGTCAGCCCACCAGGCTCCCCCATCCCTGGGATTCTCCAGGCAAGAACACTGGAGTGGGTTACCATTTCCTTCTCCAATGCATGAAAGTGAGAAGTCAAAGTGAAGTCACTCAGTCATGTACAACTCTTAGCGACCCCATGGACTGCAGCCCACCAGGCTCCTCCGTCCATGGGATTTTCCAGGCAAGAGTACTGGAGTGGGGTGCCACTGCCTTCTCCGCAGCATGGGGGCACTGATCACCAAAAAGACCAAGCCATGATTAGAAGCTTGGAACTTTTGACCCAGGAAGGGGAGAGGGGCTAGAGTTTGAGTTAATGATTGATTATGTATTATGTAATGAAGCCTCCACAGAAATCTCAAAAGTATGGAGTTCAAAGAGCTCCCAAGTCAGTGAACACAAGTGTGTGCTGGGTGTTGGGTGGGGGGTGGGGAGTCCCAACTCCATGGGAGCAGAAGCTCCTGTGCTCTGAGTCCCTTCCACACCTCACCCTGTGTATCTCTTCATCTGGCTGTTCATCTCTTTACTCCATCATATCCTTTATTACATAATAAACCAGCAAACATGAGTTCTATGAGCTATTCTAACAAATAATTGGACCTGAAGAAGGGGGTCGGGAAATTTCCTATTTTAGCAAGTCAGGCTGAAGTTTTGAGTAACCTGGGTACCCTCGACTTGCAATTGGCATCTAAAATGGGGAGCAGTCTTTTTGAAGAAGCCCTTAACCTACGGGGCCTGTGCTAACTTTGGTTAGTATCATAATTAAATTGAATTATAGGACTGGTTTGGTGTGGAAAACCTTTCCTAGGCAGTGGATGCTATTAGCCAATGAAAGCTAATGTAACAAGCTTTAACCTCCTCTCTCAACCAATAAGCATCAGTGTACCACTCTGCAAACAGTCTTACCCAATGAGCATTCTACCACACTGCTGGAGTTGAGTGCCTTTTGCAATGCTGGTGTTTACTCCGCCATGATCTCTCTTTTTGCAATTTATTTTTGCTCAGAGTAGCAGTTTTGATCCATGTGGCCAACAAAAGGTGTGCAAGTGCTGGTGCTGGAGCCAAGAAATAAAGACTGTCATGCTGGTTGTTCGAATACAAGTGCAATAGTAGCTCAAGTGAATTTCAAGGAAATGGTTGGAGAGAGCGTAACAATCAGCAGACAATAAAAGACTGGTGGCGGTCTAACTTTGGGAGGACACCATATAGAGCAGAACATCTTGGGAAGACTGCACAAAACCTGGCTGCAGGGACCTGGGGACCTCAGGGAACCCAAAGGGAACAGAGTGGCCTTTATCAGCCATTGCCATAATATTGGGAACACATCTTTGCAGAGCTACATTTTCAGGACCTTGTGCATCACTAATTCAGGAGAAGGATCCCTTTTCTGAAATGAGTACAGCTTTGTACAAAAATGAGTAAATGGGGAACTCATAGCTTATTAAGGTGTACCTATGGGGCCAGGCCATCTGGGTTTCAAACTCAGCTCCATCATTGACCAACTGTATCACCTTGGATATTTAACCTCACTGACCTCAGTTTACCTCTCTGTGAAATGGGAGTAGCAACACTGCCTACCAAATGGTGTTACTGTGAGAACAGAATAGTTCTTGTAAAGTGAAGTGAAAGTCGCTCAGTCATGTCCAGCTTCTTGCAACTCCATGGATTATAGCCCACCACACTCCTCTGTCCATGGAATTCTCCAGGCAAGAATATTGGAGGGGGTTGCAAAACTTCTACAGGGAATCTTCCCAACCCAAGGATTGAACCCAGGTCTCCTGCATTGCAGGCAGACTCTTCACCATCTGAGCCACCAGGGAAGACCACCAGTATTTGTAAAGTGCTTAGAATATTTAAATGCTTTAAACTAATAACTCCTATTATTACTGCTGTTATTGTTATTAGTTTTTTGTCTGTAAAATACAGAAAATTGACTAAATGATCCCTGAGATCCCTCCCAGTTCTAACATTACCTGAATCTGCCAATCCATTTCATCCTAGGAAAAACACTGTAACTCAGAGATTTTGACTGTCCCTATTCAGGATATATAGGGAGCAAGAAGTGCAAAATCAGCACAGAAAACCAGGTCTACCAGCCCCTTGATGCGCCAGAGCCTGACTGTAGTGTCACCCTGGGGGATCCCTCAATCTTTAACTTCCCCCTCCCTTGGAATCACAGAAATTCAACCACTCATTTTTTTCAATTTTTATTTTGCTGCAGCGGATCTTAGTTGTGGCACAAAGGAGCTGTAGCCACGGAATTCAAGCTCTTAGTTGAGGCATGTGGGATCGAGTCCCCTGGCCAGGGATCAAACTCCAGCCCATTGGGAGCTCAGAATCCTAGCCACTGGACCACCAGGGAAGTCCCCACTCATATGTTCTTCTTTTTTAACCCTTTCCATCCCTCTGTAGATCAAAATGGGAAATGGTGAGCCAGGGGAGAAAAAGAGAATTTGTGACCTTTGAAGATATCCGACTAATGTTGGAATATTCCTCCCAGCATTTACACCCCAAGCCCCTGCTGTTGGTCCCAGTGCAGTAAGGAGATTGAGCATCCTTGCAGGGCAAGAGGTCCATTTTGCATCCAGTTCACAGAAAAAATGAGTCTTTAGATTTGGTCCTTAAACTACCCTTTGCTCCTGTTTTATCTGGCTAGAATCCCAGCCACGTTCCCCTTCTGTCCCCTTCTGCCACAGTTCCGGCCATTCTGCAACAGCTAAGTAAAGACAGAGGGAAGCAGCGGGAGGGGAGCAGGGGAGGCCGAAGGAGAAGTGGAAGGGGACATACTTTCAGCAAACTGATCCATCCTCCGGTCTTGGTAAATTTTGCTTCTGTTTTCTGCAAACTGATCCATCCTTACCAGTCTTGGTAAATTTTGCTTCTGTTTTCTTTCCTACCCTTTTGAAACCTCCTCTCATGAAGCAGAGACTCTGGCCTCTCACTCCTGGGAATGAAGCTTCCCTCTTTTGTTTATTATCTCTCTTTTTCCTTGTCTCTATCCATTTAAATATTAGAATAATCATTACCCTTTTAACAGCTAAAATGTCTGTGCAGATTTTTTTTAATAAGTATTTTTCATTTGACTGAACTGATTTCATCAGAGGAGGTTAATGTGATCATTTTAATTTGCAAAATTTCTTCCTCTTTTCACTTCTTCCACATTTGATTCTGAGTGCACATTTAATAATTTCGGAGGGTTTGTGTTTCAGCATCAGCTGGATATGCAGACTAGGCTCTCTACAGTCTCAGAATTTGATTATGACCAAGGAACCACTATTCTATAAACACTGAAAATTGGAAATTATCTCTAGAGCTGTTTGTTAACGAAGTGAAAGGCTAACCTTTCGGACTCATTAAAATTCCACTGATGAAAACTCTCTCGCATGTCTCTCTCTCATGAATCTATCCCCGTTATGAGGGTTGGTGTGTGGAAATTGGTTTGGGTCCTCCCCTTCCACCCTCCCCTTTAATCTCTTGGTCAGGTTTAGGTTGAGATTTTTAAAGCTTATAGGTTTCTCTTTCTCCTTGCTCAGAGTGTGTGTTGTGAATCCAAACAAATATCAGTGGGTCTCTGAATGTGTAAAACTGTTCCTGAACCCCTCTGACCAGGCAGTCCTGCTGAATCTACCTTCTTCCATCAGTAAAGGAATGAGGCCATTTAGGGGTAATTAAGAGGGGCAAAAAGGAGGGAGATGTTTTCTATAGTTGACAGTAGCAATAAACATGGAGGCAGGGGAGATGACAAACCCCCATGTATAGTGCACAAGTAGTGGAATGCAGTGAGTTGTCTTAATTCATCTACTTGCTAAATGACAGTGAAAATGCAGATGCTTATCAAGAGATCCCTGCACGATGACAGCAGCCACTAACCTGTCCTGCTGGTGAATAAGACCTTCTATATCCTCCCAAAGTGCTGCAGCATCGATGTGCAAAAGAGCACTGGAATTCACTTGGTACATCTCTGTGAAGGAAAGATGCCATGGATGGCATACAGCATCACTATTACTGTTGCTAAACAGATGGAAAATAATTGTTTATGGAATTTGTGTTTTAATCGCATTAATGTATTTGGCAGGGAGATCCACCTAAGTACACAATTCAAAGCCTGTCTTTGATCTGGGCCCCTAAGGGGTATTTTCCATGACTGATAAACTGCTCCTCTGAGTTCATAGGCAAATGATAAAAGTGATAAGAAGAAGAAAGCCAGGCACCAACCTCCCGTTTGGGCATTTTGTCTCCTTGGAGAATCAGACAAGCTAGCCAGGCTTGCAGTCATGCTGACGACTCAGCACACATCTCACCCGGTGATACACCCATGCAGGGCTCAATATGAATGCCCTCGTCTCTCACCTCCCCCTTCTCCAGCTCCCTCCGCCCCTTGCACACAAACGCACACACATGCTTAATGCAAGAATTCATATGCTCTGTATTTTCAAAAGATTCCTACTCCCTTTTATATGAGCCAGTTTAGATGCTTATAAAGTATTTACCAGTAATAGCCTTTTTACACATATTTTCCCCCTTTACCCATCACACATTTCTCGGTTAGCACTATAACATGAAGTGATAGAAATCAGAAGCTTTCCTTTTAATGAAAATGAATGTTCTAATTATGAAATATTTTGTCTTGTAAATATTCAGCAGCGGATCAGGCTGAGTGCAGCCATAGGCAAAACCAAATGCTGTTAGCTTATCAATTTCCCCCTTACCGAGACCCAGAAAACGGAATCTAGTGTAGAAAATTTGATAGCTGCTGAAAGAAAAGGTTCTATGGATTCCCATTTCAGAAGCGCAATCCCCATCTTTCCTCCTCTTGAGATGGTTGATCAGACACTTCCCTCCCTTCTCAGAATAAAGAGATCTGAGGAGGTTTTAAATTCTTGGATGAAATTTTTTGTTTATTTGTTTGGTGGATTTTTTCTTCTCATTCTTTCTCCTCTGCAGAACACAACTAGTAAATGATTGGATCTTTGACAGAACAAAGGTATTTTTGATGGGCTCTGTAATCGAGTGCGCTAATGCGCCCAGTCCCCTCATTGTCTTGCTGTCTGATCCCATCCCTTCTGCCAGACAGTCACTGCAGGATGAGTCACTTTTAATGTCTGATAATCAAGGTGAATTTTCAAAAAGCTGCCATTTTGGAATTATGCACTATATCACAGTGTCAGGAACGAGAGGAGGAAGGGTGAAGGAAAGGCTAAGATAGACACCTACTGCACATTCGGAGAACTGCAGGACACAGATAGCTCTGCGCCAGACAAGATGTGTCCGGAGGGTCTAAGTCGATCAAGGCATCCATAATAAGGAGACTATGTTAATTATAAATTAAAAATAGCTTCTGTGATAATAAAGATTATATGCACAGGAGAAAACGGTCTTATTTAAAACAGACTGGAGGAATGGAATTAAGCACCAGCCTTTTGGGGGTATGGATTCTGTACCTACTGAGTATAATGTGGTCCATTAAATAACCTAATACAAACTTACATTGGAAAAATAATACAAGTGAATCGTGGCTGTCTCCCCGGATGCCGTATTGTCTGCCGTCCTTATTTAAAGCAACATCAGCTGAGGGAGGTCACCTAACAGATGAATACAGCCTCCCTTCAACTGGGGAGACTGGATATTTCTGGAATCACTTAAAGAACTGAAACCTTTTTCCCCCATGAAATGGCAAGGGAGATTTCGGAAACCCGGGTAAACAAAAGCCAATCAAATACAGTATTCTTGCAGGACATCGGCTATTCAAATATGCATTGGTCATTGTCTTCTCAAAGGTAATTAACTAAACCCACTGTTACGTTTTGTGGTTCTGGATTTTTTTTTTTAATTGCTGGCATTGTATTTAATAGTAGGGTAGTTGAAGGAAAATGATGTAAGAATAGCCTGCTATTCCTGTTTGTTATTCAGATAAGGAACGCCTATAAATAGAACCAGGATGTTTTGACTAGGGAAATGCTGTGCTCATTATAGCTCGGAGATGCTGGGGTGTTTTAAGCTGAAGCTTCAAAGCCCAGTCCTGCTTTATAAAAGCATAAGGGTTTTCATGGCTGTTTCACTGGCCAGTCAGAATCTGCAGGTGCTTCATCTGTCCTGGGGGAGGGAGGGAATGACATTTTTGGGAATGCTATTTTTTTTTAATCATGATGAATGCTTACATATTTCCTCTAATAGAGGTATTTAAATACCTGGGTATCATCTTCAACACAAGTTATATTTCAGATTTTTATACCTTGTTATTGTCTTCCAAAGTTAACTAGTCCATTCTCTCCCCATTATCCACTCCCACCCTCACTGCTATTATACACACACAGGATACACAAACACAACAAACTGCAAAATAAGTGAAGAAACAAAAATATTTTACTACCATGCAACTATTCTTGTATCTATAAAAGAAGATTAGACATAGAGAGAGAATATTTGAGATGGAAATGATCCCTTGGAGATGTTTTGGTACAACCCTAATTCAACTGAAACAATAGAGAAATGACTTGTCCTAGGACTCTCAGCCAGAGAATGGCAGATACCAGGCTAGCATCCAGCCGTCTAACTAGCTGGCTGACATGCTTTCCACAGTGGCGTGCTCTCTTCCCATTAAAAGAATCAGGTCCCTGCAGCTTGGCTAAACAATGATTAATGCACAGATGTCACCATGAAAAAAAAAAAAAAAAGAAAAACCTGAGAAAGAGATAAGAATCATATACATTTTCAACCTTGATACAAAGGAATAAAATGGAAAATGGTATGAGATGAAGAAAAGCAAAATGTTAATAGAACATCTATCTAACAAAACTATCTGCCTAGTCAGGAATTCTATTAGAAGGCAGAATTATCCTTTGAGGAAAATAGTAGAGACATTTGGAACTAGCCAAGAAAGCAAATGCTGCTTGCACAAGTCACGCTCCTTTATTTCTATTTTCATCTGAAATATTAGAATAATTCAGTCATATTTGAACATGGATTCTCACTGTAGTCTTTGAAATCCTGCCTGACTCTGAATGAGACAGCTGAAACTAGGACTAAACCCACATTATTTCCTTCTCTTCTTCTAGAATTTAGATCCCTGGAGGACATAACCCTGCCTTGCTCTCTGAGGAAAGGTCTACCTGACATGAACTGATAGGTATTTTTGCATCTAGAATTTCCTTTTTGTTATATTCTGTCTCTTGCTTTTGTTAATCTCTGTCTGCAATGTTCTGCACATTTTTATTAAAATATCTCCTGAGTGCTTGAGGACCCTGAGGTCTTTAGCATGAAACCCTTGCATCCTCAAGTATATCCTCTATTTTAATGTGAAAGCTGATGGATTTTCTTTGCAAACACAACAACAACAGGAGCATTCTTGGAGGCACTAGATAATGTAATGATAGATCAGACATTATTATAAACCAAACCAGAACAGGTTTTCCCAAATATCTCTGCTTTTCCTTTAAAAGGGTCTAAAAAAGGCTGCACTAAGAATTTAAAAGGAGAGAGAAAATTTGTATCAAATTTTGAGGATGTATTTTAGCATGGTAAAGAATCTTTGGTAGCTTAAAAGGAGGATCAAAAGATCAGGTGTTTCATTAAAAAATATCAACAAATAATTCGGAGGGTGGAGATGTGATGATCAACAGACAATGAAAGGGTTAAAGAAAATTGTGATTCCTTCAAGTATCAAAACAAGTGGGCTTTCATAGTCTCTCTGGTCCTACTTTTTGCTTCTAGGGAAGAAGAAATTGAAGAACATATAATACATCTGGCTGGTGGGATAAACACAGAAACATGGGTGTGTGTTTGCTTTGGGTAGCTATCCAGAGTATTAAATGTGTGTCAGTGTCTTGTTAGGAATAGGGTTTCCCAACCTAAGCACTATTAACATTTTGGGCTGGATAATTCTTTGCTGCGGATAGGGAGCAGAGGCAAGAAGAGGTCTGTCTTATGCATTTTGTGTTTGGCATCATCCCTGGCCTCTACCCACTAGAGGCCAGTAACACCCTCCCAAGTTCTGACAACAAAAATGTCTCCAGACATTGCCAAACGTCCCCTAATTGAAACTCCCACTGGAGTAGAGGGAATGGTTCTCATTTTGGAAAATAGACTCAGTTGTCCAGCATTTTGGAGACAGCCTTACTTATACAATAAGACCCACATTTCTGATGATATGTTCAAAACATAGTAGTCATCTCATGATTCCCTGTTGTTGCCCATGGATTGCCTGATGGCCTGTTATCCCACAGAACTCAGAGCTCAAGATACCTGTAGTCAAATCTAGAGCAATGCATGACTCCAAAGAGCTGAGCAATTGATTATTAACATATGGAGTTGACCAGGGTCAAATAAATACAAAGCTAGCTACACTTTTGAAGATACAACGTTAACAAAACATTTTGAAAGAAATCAGAGACCTAAATAAATGGTCATGGATTGGAAGATTTAATATTAAGACTGCAACACTTCCCAAAGAGCCACCAACATAGATTTTTAAAAATATGACTATTTGGGACAAAAATGACATTGAAGTTCCCAGTCTTCTATAGGAAGCAGGCCAAGCCACTCTAGAAAGCACATTTTTCCATACCCTTTTCAGATGTGGCCAAGGAGGATAAAGGGGGGAAAATGGGGCCTCTCGGAGTCATGGAGAACATTGAACTGTCCCTACCTCTAAGGGAGCCCTCACCATGTCATCCCACAAAGATTTCAGGATTGCTATGAATCAGGAATGCTGCATTATTTCCACTTGCCCTTTCTAAATGGGAGCATTTATTATAGTTACCCAGTCCCTCTACCACCACCATATGATGAGCATGTCAGGGACAAGTATTGATGCCTATTCATAAATGAATGGATCGAGAGAAGCCATATGACTTCTCTTTGAGGTTTAAGCCAAGTAGAGCCCATCCTCTTCATCCATTATTATTTGCATTTTTGTGGATCCCTCCAGTGCTTATTCAAAATGATCCTCCTTGAAGAAGAATTTTATTAGATGGATCAGGCTCAGGGATAGGAGTGTTGATATGTGTACATATAGTTTTTAATGGAGGGAAGATGTTTTAACCTGTGTCCACAAAGAGTCGGACACTACTGAGCAACTGAACTGAACTGAACTGAACTTACAAGTGAGAAATTTATATACACATACTTAACTGAAGGTGAATTCAACGTTATGTTTCCCCTTAGTAACTTCTAGTAATGATTTACCTTAAGATTTTGGGAGTCACTTTACCAATATAAATTGCTTTGTAACCTTTTCTATTCTCTTAGCAGAATTCTACCTGATAGAGTTGATCACTCTGTCATCTGTACAACATCTGTACCTTGTACAGATTTCTATTTCTATCTCCCACCATTTTATAATTACTTGTATATATGTCTGCCTCTGATGCTATACCACGAAAACAAAAACAGAATTTTATAAATTTTGCATTGCCACTGTTTAGAACATGTTAGATATGTGCTTGCCATTGTGAACTCATATTTCACCTTCTCGAAGGTTACTTCCCTGAAGTCTTCTCTCCTCCAAACTCTGTGTATCAGTCCCCTCAAATTATAGGTTGATATATAAATTAATGCATTTATCCTATTTTTGCATCATATCCATTTCCTTATTTCTAAAGTTATCACTAAGTATCATTTCACCATAGGCCATATGAGAAACAGCCCATGAGAGTCACATTAAATGTGACTCCTAATGGGGTTTCAAAGTCACAGTATGAGGAAGGCTTATCTCTGAACAAGTCTTCCCTGTCCTTTACTATCTCCTGGAGTTTGCTCAAATTCACGTCTATTGAGTCAGAACAAGATTTTACATTTGAATCAGTTCTAATGAGGTGGATGAAACTGGAGCCTATTATACAGAGTGAAGTAAGCCAGAAAGAAGAACACCAGTACAGTATACTAACGCATATATATGGAATTTAGAAAGATGGTAACAATAACCCTGTATACGAGACAGAAAAAGAGACACTGATGTATAGAACAGTCTTTTGGACTCTGTGGGAGAGGGAGAGGGTGGGATGATTTGGGAGAATGGCATTGAAGCATGTATAATATCATATATGAAACGAATCACCAGTCCAGGTTCGATGCATGATACTGGATGCTTGGGGCTGGTGCACTGGGACGACCCAAAGGGATGGTACAGGGAGGGAGAAGGGAGGAGGCTTCAGGATGGGGGACACGTGTATACCTGTGGCAGATTCATGTTGATATATGGCAAATCCAATACAATATTGTAAAGTTAAAAAATAAAATAATAAAATAAAAGATTTTAAAGGTAAGAAATAAAAATCTCTTCCCATCCTTTCTTTTTACTATCCTTCCTTTTTCAATATTTCTTAGCCCTTTTACTAATAATAAAACAATAGTAGATCTGAGAAGCTGAGATCTTCCATCTGCTGTTTAAACACAGACTATGCAAGTGTTTTCAGAGAGAGACAGCTGCCCTTGTATTTAGAATAAGGACAACAAGAAGCCTGCTTATAGCTTATGCTTGATGAATATTTATTGTTCAATACAGGCTAAAGAAATCTGCCCTATAACTAGTGTTATCACTGTGACTATCAAACCAGACGTGGTGATAATTGATTGAGATCTGGGTGGGATGGAGGGACATTCTTAATGGTTGATTGAAAAATCCATCACTAAACAATACAGTCAGCATTATAGTCATAGCTTATGTATTTCTGATGAGAGTGTTTAATCCACACAGGCATTGTTTTCCTGGAGGTTGACTTGAAGCTCACTGTATTGATAGGTATTTTCTCGAAAAGGTTTGCCAACTTGACCTGACCAGAGATGGATGTTTTCCAAGACCCAAATAGCCCAGGTGTTTTTAGATTTGAAAGAAAGATGGTTGCTGTTTTGTCGCTAAGTCGTGCCAAACTGTTTGCAACCCCATGGACTGTAGCAGCCCAGGCTTCCCTCCTCCCACTATCTCCCTGCTCAAATTCATGTCCATTGAGTCAGTGATGCTATCTAGCCATCTCATCCTCAGTTGTCCCTTTCTCCTTTTGCTTTCAATCTTTACCAGCATCAGGGTCTTTTCCAAAGAGTCAACTCTTCACCTCAGGTGGCCAAAGTATTGAAGCTTCAGCATCAGTCCTTTCAGTGAATATTCAGGGTTGATTTCCTTTAAGATTGATTGGTTTGATCTCCTTGTAATACATGAACATTAATTAACAGATTAATGTCTTCCCAAGAATATATCTTTGTGATAAAAGTCTTTGCCATTTATCTTGAATAAACCCTTCAAAACAGTGCTACTCAGAGTATGGTCCATGGACCATTGCCAATCAGTGAACAGTGTTAATGATTCATGATCTCATAAATACAAAAATTAAGAATAAGAAAATTTAGGACTTCCTTGGTGGTCTGATGAGTAAGATTTCACCTTCCAATGCAGAGGATGCAGGTTCCTGGGTTCCCAGTAAAGAAGCTAGGATCCCACATGCCTCTCAGTCATAAAACCAAAACATAAAATGGAAACAATATTGTAATAAATTCAATAAAGACTTCTAAAATGGTCCACATCAAAAAAAAGTTTTAAGAAAAGAATATGAAAAATTTTTAGCAGCTTGACAGAGTAGTTTTATGTCTGGGTAATATAGTCATAAAAATAGGCATGGTATTTTATTTCTTTCATATCTCAGTTTTCTAGTATTAATTTTATTGTATTTTTAAAAAGTATTAGTCTATGATGATTTGGATATTTTAAAAAACTGTTCTTTACCATAGATAGTTTGGGAAACATAAAAATACTATGTCTCATTTCTACTAGTTTGCAAGTCTTATTTGCTTTATTCCAATCTCCAGACTTCATTCCATTTTGTAGTCTTTGCTATTTTCTCTAAACATGCTAAACTTAGATGGTTTCCTCTTTTTAACTTGAGGACAGTAGATGTGTTACAGGCTCAAGGTACTGCTAACATCCTCGCTTAAAACCCTTAGTATCTGGGGGCTTATTGTGGTTATAACACTGAAAAAGACCCCTGCCCGTCTCTTTAACAAGGTATTTATCATTTGGGGGTAGAAAATATGTTCCTGTTTGTTGTGACTTTGGATCCTGGAATTATCAAGCTCTAATAGTCTTTAGTAAATGATCCTTTCCCTGCCATGTTCACGAAGACCCTGTGGCCCTTGCAATGCTGGAGAAGTTCATCTTAATCCACCATGCCCTTCCAGTGTTACTAACCTCCACATCATCTCTGCACAATCCAATAAATGTCGGTTCTCCATGAGTATTATTTCAAGTGAACTGATATATTGTTCATTGTTATATTTCATTTGATTCTTCTGCTGAGCAGTCAACCTGTCTCCAGGAGAACTATGTTTAACTGATTATGTCTTAACCTATGACATCATATTTTTTAAAGAACATGATTTGAAGACATTGATATCTATTGCCGTTTACAGCTCCCTTTCATCCAGATTGATTGTATGCTCAGGACAGAGATGTGAGTGATGGAGTGGAGAGAGCAAGACCAGAATCAGGGAGACCAGTGGGAAGGTTACTGCAATAATCCAGGCAAGAAAAGTAATGAGAGACTGGCTCAGGTCAGTGAGAGTGGTGATGGGGAAGAAAGAATGAGCATGAGAAATATTTAGGCATCAGGACAAGAGGATCTGGTATCTAATTAGATGTAGAGGGTAAGAACAAGAAAAAGGTGATGATGACTCCCCAAGTTTTGCTTGGGCTACTAAATAGACAGGAAGACAGGAGGAACAACAAGTTTGTAGAAATATGGGGAGAGAGGAGGTGATGGATTCAGCTTTGAGTGTCCTGAGTTTACCAGCTTGACATCCAGGGACTTGGATGTATGAGTCTGAACTCAAGAGAAGTCTGGGCTACAGATATTAATTTTTGAAGTCCTGAGTAAGTAAAACTATAGAATTCAATAAGAACATAGAGATGTATAACATTTTAAAGTGTCTTAAAACAATTTCATTTTATTCAATGTTCCCTTAAAACTTAAGATTGTGATAATAGTTTATCTTCCATGTGATTAAATAGGATAAACCAGTTATAGCTTACATATGGGCATTATGGAATTCTATGAAAAACAAAGCTAATCAAAGAGATCAGTTTCATTACTTCCTAAACTTGGAGTGCTACCTACCTTTTGCTGTAGTCCAGATTATCCAACTCCCCCTCGTCCAGCTCCCCTCATTAACAAGTAGTAAAAATACACAAATGTATGTGTGTATGTGTGTTCTTAGTCCCTTCAGTCCCATCCAACTCTTTGCAACCTTATGGACCGTAGCCCACCAGGCTCCTCTGTCCATGAGATTCTCCAGGCAAGAATATTGGAGCAGGTTGCCATTTCCTCATCCAGGGGATCTTCCCAGCCCGAGGAACAAACCCATGTCTCTTATGTCTCCTGCATTGGCAGATGGGCTCTTTAGCTTCCTAGCACTACCTGGGAAGCCCACAAATGTATTAGGATTTTGTGTGTGTCAGACTATTTAATTCAATTTAATCATCACATGACACCCCCTCCCACAAGAGATATCAATAAACCCATATTACATGGGTGAAAAGTGGCTAAAGTCACCATACTTTAGCATTGTGAGTGTCCAGTCATCTGATGAGGTGAGCTATTGGGCAGCAACATAGTTAGAACCCTGTTCTGTACTGGTTACCCCAAATGCTGGTACCTCTGTCTGGCATCAGAAACAGTCAAAAAAATTTGTGGTTCAAACGTTGGCTTCTTTAGCTGTACCCCCAACACAAATAGGAGATACTAATGGACACAGGAGAAAGAGTTGTGTTCCAAATGAGTGTCTTACCACTTTTTTTTTTCAATACAACTTACCAAAAGTGTCTCAAGAGACATGGAAATGTTCATGCCTTTTCACCCAGTAATGCTGCTTCTGCAAAACCATTCTAAGGAAATAATCAGAGAGGCACTTCAAAATTTATTCATCACAAATAATTTTAGTGAGTATATACCAGTTCCAGACACTATGCTGAGAACTGGGAATACATCTCTGAGTTAGACACAGTCTCTGTCCTCTAAGAGTTCAAAGTTCAGAACATCAGGGGATGGGGTACCCACAATGTTAGAGAACTTGGCTGGGTATCATGGGGACAGGGAAGAGGGGGATCTCACCAGCCTGGGGCAGAGAAGACTTCCTAGAAGTGATGTTTTGGGTTGAGTTGATCCTTGGGAAGATAGCAGGTAAGGACATTCCATTGAGAAGCAACAACATAAGCAAAATGCTAGGGGAAAAAACTACATCAGGGTCTTTCGGGAATGGACAGTTTGGTGATGTCATATACTATGTTCTGGGGCCTCACTTTCATTCTGTAGGTCAGAGGTTCTCCCATTGTGTCCAGAGTAATCCTGGTGTTTCTCAGGAGCTTCAGGAACCTTTCTTAACAGGGAGGTGGGGCAGGGGGGTGGGGGAATTGGTCCAGGCTCTGATTGCCACCCTTAGTCCCTAGGAAACTTTACTTAAGATATTTTTAAAAATTTGTTTATTATTTATTTTGGCTGCCTTGTTCTTCGTTGCTGCACATGCGGGGGTTGGAGGTGCTACTCTCTGGTTGCGGCGCACGTGTTCCCCATTGCAGGGGCTTCTTTTGTTGCACAGCACGTGGGCTCTAGGCTCTTGGGCTTCAGTAGTTGTGGTGCATGGACTTAGTTGCCCCACAGCTTGTGGAATCTTCCTGGACCAGGGATCGAACCCACGTCCCCTGCATTGGCAGGCAGATTCTTAACCACTGGACCACCAGGGAAGTCCTACTTAAGATATTTAAAAGAAGGTTTCAACTGCTGAAAAGAAAGTTGGAAACATTTGATGAGTTATTGGAGATCTTTAAGCAAGAAAGTGACCAGAACAGACGTACATTTCAGGTAGATTACATTGATGGCTATGGAGACACTACCTATCTCATATTTATTTATAACTAGAAACACTCTAAATGGTCAATAATGAGTGTGATAAAATAATAGCAATAATAAATAGCTACCGTTTACTGAATGCTGACTGTGTATAGGCACAATGCTAAGTGCATGTATACTCTAAACCATTTAACCTTGATAGAAATCACATGAAGTGAATATTATCAATATTTTGCAGATGTAAGAACTGAGGCTTACTGAGGATATGTAGCTGGTTTTGCATCACCCAGCTATTAATGGATGGGGTCAGAATTTCATTCTAACTCATAAGGGCATGCCATTCTACCTCCTGAGCTATGATAAATCTACATAGGTAATATTATTCAACCCTTTAAAATCATGTTTTCAAAGACTGTTCAATTATATGGAGGAAACATCTATAGAATAATGTCAAATTAAAAAAACTCAAATACAAAAAAATATAGAATCACTCCAATTTTATTAAACATATTAAAGTGTTCAAAACATTTATCATCAAGTGTTTGAACTGTAGACAATTTTAACTTTTATTCTTCTATTTTTCTTACAAATTTTCTAGAATGAGTGTATGATTCTTTGATCATTAGAAGCATAACAAGAAGTTTTATATATATATATATATATATATATTTATTTAAACTTATTCAAGATGAATTGCTGTCATTACTCATTCTCACCCCAGACTCAAGAGGAGGGATCCGTTACTTCTTTAACACATCCTTCAGAACAACAATGCAAACTATCATGTGTGCAGGATGTAAGGGAAATCAATCTATGCTAACTACTAGTCATATATCCTTGAAGTTAAATTCTCTGGATCTCAGTTGCTTTGCCTGGAAAATGAGAAAGTTAAACTAAATACTCTTTACAATTCCTGTGCATGTGTGTTTGGTCATGTCCAACTCTTTGCAACCCCATAGATTGTGGCTTGTCAGGCTCCTCTGTCCATCGGATTTTCCAAGCAAGAATACTGAAGTGGGTTACCATTTCCTCCTCCAGGGGATCTCCCTCACCCAGAAATCGAACCTTTATCTCCTGTGTTTCCTTCATTTGCAGGCGGGTTCTTTACCAGCTGAGCCACTAAATTTCATAGCTTTTTTCTTTAGTACAAATGAAATCAAATGGGAGCATAAAAGTAATATATTAAATTCTTTTTGCTTTAGTTACATTTTCATGGTCATTTAGGGTGGCTTCTTTGAGTCTTGGCTATCTGGTAATATAATAGTATGCTCAGATGCATATTAAGCCCTGCTCCATGCTTTCACAAACATTTTTCTCTTCTCATCTTCACTAACACCTTTCGTGGTGAGCATTATTATCCCTATTTTTGCTGATGGAGATCAAGGAGCTAAGGAACTCACAAAAGGTTTTTCATGCTATGTTGTGGCTAGATTCAAGCATAAATGCTTCTTTGTAAATTCCTAGAATTTGTTCATTCAGACATGGAATTACTTGTTTCTTACTTTGTTTATCATTTCAGTTGCCTACTGTATTGATTGTGGAAAACAAAGTTCCTGTCCTCAGATATTTTGTATTCTAAAAGACAGACAAGGTTCTTTTAAAGAAACAATTCTGATATTAAAATTAAGAATGATACGTAATGGGGACAAATGGAGGCTTTCGGCAATGTCTCTATACCCTGTAGTGAGAAGCAAACAAAAGGACATTATTATTAAATTGCAAATGGGGGCAGAAACAGTCACTTGTCATTAGTGTCAGGGTCATTTTAATGAAAATTAACCCCAGAAATGCTTGACTAAGCAGAGGAAACCAAGGGATCATTTGGACCCTGACAGAACCAGGGCAGTTAAATCTTTCCTACCTGCGTATGAGCTTAAGAGACTCAATCAGTCCAAAGTCACTGGCCATGCTAATCGCTCTAATTATTATTGTAGGAAATACTAGATAATACCTATAAGGTATAAAAGAGAGCCACAGCCCAGAATAATCTTGTAAACAAAGAACTCCCAGAGGAACACACAGACGGTGCTCACAAAGCCTGGACCAGCCCAGATGGATAATAAAGCATAAAAACATGTAGTTTGACATAAAGGATGGATTCCGTAGCACAGGGTGTAGTCTCCTGCTGGGGATGACCCTGTTCAGTGAAAACACAGCGCTGACAGGAAGAAATTGGGTAGGACATTTCAGAGTCATTACTGGTAGCTTAGAGACACTTCGGGCCCTGAAGATTGACTCTGTGTGTGTGTGTGTGTGTGTGTGTGTGTGTGTGTCAGAATACATGCATGTGCACACATGCGCATGTGGCCTCAGGTAAAGGAACAAAATGTGGTAATTTGTTCATCTGCAGCCCAGCCTTATTTCTTGAAATGTGACCACTCACCTAGCATTTATAGGCAATACGAAGAGGATTACATCCAACTAAGAGTTTCCAGGATTTTGTGAAGGGCTGTCGACTTCCTGAATTCCCCCCTGTTGTGAGATGAGAGAGTGAGCCAGGGTGGTAAGCCTGGTCTTGGGAGAGTAAGTGAAAACAAGGTGTTTTGTGTGTGATTAGCCCTGGTTTATCATCTGTACATCATTCAATGCATGGGAAGGCTGTGCGGTTCATCATCACTTCTCAGTTATCTTCTTCTAGGTAAAGTAAGTATTGTGAAGTGCTCTAGTTCTTTGAGAATGTCAATATGTGCATAAAGAATGATGGATAAAAGAGCCCTGGACCAGAAGTGGGAAGTTGGCCTCAGCTCCATCACCATGTGTCACAAGTAAATTAACCTACACATGCCATTAATCCTCCATTATCAAGAGCAGAACTGTATGTTTATTTGCATAAGTAATCGAAACAAATGAAATAATATGCCAAAGCACTTAAATTTCACTGTAAGTAAAGTATAACAAAATTTTAAAGAGTCCTCACTATGTGCAAGGTACAGATTCAGTGAGAGACACAAACTAAATATGGTTCATAACTTTAGGAGGCCTGGAATCTAGTGAGGTGACAGACCAACGCACATACTACAACTAATTGAGGTGTAAGAGACATTGTGTTATTGTTCTGAGAAAGTTTATTCAGTCGTTCAAAAAGTATTGGAAGGCATCGTGCACACTCTAAAAATAAACTACTTCTTTCTGAGGTTGGGAGAGGCAACGTCATATAGCTTTATGGAAATGAGCATTTGGACTGGAGTCTGAATAAAAGATTAAAATTTATTCGCCAGAGGTGAATTGTGGCAGTGTGACAAAGATAATGGGGGAGTGAACGGCATGGGAAACATACTGGGTGTTTTGGGAAATAATGAATGATCCGGTTGGGCAAAAGTCAAAAACACGCAATTAGAAAAGGAGGAAGCAGTGAGAGAGCTGACTAAAAAGATCACTAGTGGCCAGATTCGAGGTGAGCAAGTTGAAAAGCTGGAATTTTATTCTGTAAATATCAAAGGCTTGTATCTAAGCTGTAGGACAATAAGTCTGTCAATGAAGTAAAGCACTGGAGACTTGAGGAAAGTCAGTAGAAGGTTTTTGCAAGAGCTTAGACAGGAAAGAGCCAAACTCAGGCAGAGGGGGATCAAAAAGAGAGATGGATGCAGAAGATATGGCAAATGCAGAATCCATAGAATATGATACCTATTTGGACATGGGGCCAGGGAAAGAAGACGGAGTTGAAGATAATACTTCTCAAGAAGCTGTTTGCTTTTTTTTTTAAGTTTCAGAGATCTCAGTGTAGTACCCTTCCATGGCTACCATGGCATGTATGCTTACTTCCTTTCCACTGTCAAATTCTGTCAATTAGGATAGATGTGAAGGGACTTCCCTGGCAGACCAATGGTGAAGACTCCATGCTTCCACTGCAGGGGACCCAGGTTCAAACCCTGGTCAGGGACCTAAGATCCCACATGCTGCATGACCAAAAAAAAAAAGCTGGAATGGATGTGAAACTCATCCTGCTTGATAGGAGCTTACAATACTACCCTTCCCAGGTATTTCTCCTTCAACAAATTTCTAAGTTTTAAGGTAGAGATTTGTTATTGTTCAGTCACTCAGCCGTGTCCGACTCTTTGCAACCCCATGGACTGCAGCACGCCAGGCCTCTCTGTCCTTCACCTTCTCCCTCAGTCAGTCAGTTCAGTCCCTCAGTCATGTCCGACTCTTTGCAACCCCATGAACCACAGCACGCCAGGCCTCCCTGTCCATCACCAACTCCCAGAGTTCACCCAAACTCATGTCCATTGAGTTGGTGATGCCATCCAACCATCTCATCCTCTGTCATCCCCTTCTCCTCCTGCCCTCAATCTTTCCCAGTATTAGGGTCTTTCCCAGTGAGTTGGTTCTTCGCATCACGTGGCCAAAGTATTGGAGTTTCAGCTTCAACATCAGTCCTTCCAATGAATATTCAGGGTTGATTTCCTTTAGGATTGATTGGTTTGATCTCCTTGCAGTCCAAGGGACTCTCAAGAGTCTTCTCCAACACTGCAATTCGAAAGCTTCAGTTCTTCAGCATTCAGTCTTCTTTATGGTCCAACTCTCACATCTATACTTGACTACTGGAAAAACCATAGCTTTGACTATATAGACTTTTGTTGGCAAAGTGATGTCTCTGCTTTTTAATATGCTGTCTAGGTTTGTCATAGCTTTTCTTCCAAGGAGCAAGCGTCTTTTAATTTCATGGCTACAATCACCATCTGCAGTGATTTTGGAACCTAAGAAAAATAAAGTCTGTCACTGTTTCCATTGGTTCCCCACCTATTTGCCATGAAGTGATGGGACTGGAGGCCATGATCTTAGTTTTCTGAATATTGTATTTTAAGCCAGCTTTTTTCACTCTCCTCTTTCACCTTCATCATGAGACTCTTTAGTTCCTCTTCACTTTCTGCCATAAGGGTAGTGTCATCTGCATATCTGAGGTTATTGATATTACTCCTGGCAATCTTGATTCCAGCTTAGAAACCTTTAAAAAGGAAATTTCTAACAAAAGTATTTTATTTTCAAGTTTCATATTTTTCAAACTTTGCTTTGGTCCAGCCTTCTTTATTGCCAGGGGTGTTATTAAAAATACTGAATAACTCCTTACAGCAGTCACTGTTCGTGGTCCATGAAGAACACAATCAAGGGCAACTGTTAGGAACATATCAGAACATTTGGCTGAGTGTCAGCTTGGATATTGGCATCTTTGGGCTTGTTATTAATACAAATAAGGATGGGCCAACAGGCCAACAAGTCAAGAATTCTACAAAATCTTTTGAAAACTAAATTAAAACCAAATGAAAAATAAACAACAATTGACTGCAGTGTTACTGAATTTCCAAAGCCTACTTTCCAAAGCCTAATGCCAGTCCACTAACTAATGATCCCATTTCCCAGGCAAAGTAGGAAGGAATTATGAAAATTCTGTGACATGACACACCTTCTCAACCATAACCTTTCTCCCCTGTGCGTGGGGCTTTTTTTTCCCCCCTACCTGTGAGATGCCTTAGAGGAAAAGAAGGAAAGCTGCCTCTTGTTCCTTGCCCTCCTGCATTCCATACTTGATTCTGCATCCCAGAGCAGCAGACCCTGGGCCCAGTGAGGCTGTCTGGCATGACAGGCTCTTATTATCCACTCAAGATTATTCACTCCCTCTCTTATTTGAAAGACCCAAATAATTTTAAATACCACCCATAAGGCTGCAGCTGTCCCCAGAAATGGAATTTTGATTAAATTCCTACTGCTCCTTTAAGAACCAAGTTAAATGTCACCTCTAAATAATAACTGCTGACATTTACTCAGTGCTTACTCTGAGCCAGGCACTTTGCTAAGGGTTTCTAATGGATTTTCTCATTTCATCCTCAAAATAAATCCCTAGGTTAAGTACTAGTATTATCCCCATTGTACAGATGTGGAAACTGAGATGTTAAATGACTTACCCAAGGTCTTGTAGTCAGTAAGTGGGAGATCCAGCAGTCCCACACCCAGCCAGGCCCTCAGTGCTGATACATGGTAGGCATTCAATCAATGACCCAAATGATAGACAGCCTCTGCTTCCCTTTGCAGTGTTCTCAGCATGTCCTTTGTAGCATCCTTCACATTTGCAATGACTTATTCAGTGCTTGGCTTTCCAAACTCAACAATGCCCCCATTATTATCCTGCAAGACCTGGGACCATGCCTGGCATATTGTGGGTGTGCAACAAATAATTGTGGAAGGAGAAGATAAAGGGAGGAAGGAAGGGAAGAACAAAAAGTCTTTCTAGTTTGAGGGTTGAAAAACACAGTGACCCAATATGTACTTTTGGATGAAAAGAAGCCGTGTTACTGAGGGCTGCCCAGGTCTTAGATTTAAAACACCAGGGTTGCAATCCCAACTCTGCCTTTTCCTGACAAGTAACTGCCAAGCATCGAGCTTTACTCTAAGCCTCGGTTTCTACATCTTGTAAAATGGTTTTCTTCTTTGGAGATATGAAAGTTAAATGAAATCACATACATCAATTGAGACCAGCAAGGTGCCCGCTACTCAGTAATCTTTGGTTGTATTGTTGAATAGAGATACACAGAAGGGATTGACATATTTCAACTCATATAACAGACCACGTAGTCATCGCTGATACATAACATATTGCAGGAGACCAATAACTGTTTTGAGTGATTAGGCCAAATGGCTATATGTCTAAACATTAAAGTATGATATATGCTAGTATCATTAGGAACATCTACTTTATGTCTCAATGCCATCTTTACGGGATGTGGATTTGTTTATATTTATAATGCAAATATTCTGTGCTCTTCCTGGTCAGAAGAGTTCAAATGTCCGTTGTTTTTTCTCCCACCCTCCACCCTGTCCTTCCTGCCTCCCAAGCAAACATATGTATTTCTTCCCCACGCTCCCCCCCACCAACACCCTTCATCTGCCTGTCACTTTTCAAAGACATGCTCCTCAGAATGAAATCTCTGCTTTCTTTGTTTTCCTGGTTTCCATTTTGTATCCTAAAATATTCACTTCAAGTTCCGCTTGACAGACGTCCCTAATCTAATCTCCACGTCTGCTTTCTAATTTTCACAGTCAGGATAAAACAAATAGGTTGGAGTTAATTGCCGGAGCAGCAGGCCGGAGCTCTGAGCTGTGATTTATGAGCTGAGTGCAGGCGCTCTGCAACACATTTTTCTTAATTTATTTTTAATGAGTCTCTCAATTAATTTTCTTGGAAACATCTTAATGATGTTGGAGGCGGGTGTTAATGAGGTCTGCACCAGCTCCTAATTCTGCATATTTTAAAGTGCCTAATGTCATCCTGCACCCTTTCTTTCCATTTTAAGAGGAGTTGAGGGAGGGGGAAGATTATTGTTGAATGGAGAATTTTCACTCTTCATGCCTCAGTCTTGGCTTAACCTCTCAGACTTTATGGGTTTATGGTGTGTCTCAGAGCAATTTCGTGCTTCCTGCTCCCCTCCCCAACCTGCTCTGGGCTCGCTGAGTCTGAGAAGCCTGTGCAGGGAAAGGGGGAAATGACACAAGCGCAGGAAACTGCGAGTTCACCAGAACCATCAGTGGGCCTTTGAGGGTGTCCAGAGGTGACCTAATCTTTCCTAAAACAGACAGGGGGAAGTACCAGTGGAAGAAACTCAAGGGGTATCTTATTAGCATCTAGCCATTTGTTCAGAAACCTGGTCCCTCCTAAATGTCTCCACAGAGCTTGGGGCATCAGACCAGCTCTACATCCTTAGAGACCCAGAGCAAAGTACCTGCGTACAGTCTGAGCCCTCTCGACTACCTTTCAACTTCAAAGGCAGTCTTCACTCAGTCCTCATTGGTCTTCGTTATGTATTTTCTAGTTAAAACTTATTTTTCTGATTAAACAGTCATTAAATGCTTATGATAGAAAGTTTGGGAGATGTAAAAGGACAGATCAAATAAGGAAAACCGCATTCTAGTGCTGAAAAACAGCCACTATTAAAACAGTGGTGTTTGCCTCTAGATGTTATTCTTTTTTTCTATTCATGGGCCTTTGGTTTTATTTTATGCAGTTGTGGTATTACTGAATATTGTTTTTCCCAGTTAACATAATAATATAAGTAACAAGCTTCTTTCAAACATTGTTTTTAATGACTGTTTAATATTCTGTCTAGCAGATTTGTCATAATTTACCAAAATATTCTGCTGCAACTGGGCCTCCAAGCTAATTCTCAAACTGTTATCACATATACTATTGTGATAAACATCTTTGTACAAAATGCTTTGTAAAATTAGGGATTATTTCCTTTGGAATCGCCTAAGGAATTACTAATTTAGAGAATATAATGCTTTTTAAGACTCTTGAGATATACTTCCAAGTAACTTTCCAAAGAGGTATGCTGTTTACTTCCACTAGTAATACATGCTGCTGCTGCTAAGTCGCTTCAGTCGTGTCCGACTCTGTGTGACCCCATAGACAGCAGCCTATAGACAGGCTCCCCCGTCCCTGGGATTCTCCAGCCAAGAACACTGAAGTGAGTTGCCATTTCCTTCTCTAATGCATGAAAGTGAAAAGTGAAAGTGAAGTCGCTCAGTTGTATCCGACTCAGCGACCCCATGGACTGCAGCCTACCAATCTCCTCCATCCATGGGGTTTTCCAGGCAAGAGTACTGGAGTGGATTACCATTGCCTTCTCCAAATAATACATGAATGTGTCTACGTCTTCAATCTTGCCACAGGATAGAGTATTACAGCTGTAAAAAACCTTAACTTATCTGGCAAATTTAAATGTGTTTCTTTAGTTTCCCCACCAAGTTTGCTAATTTGGGTAATGTTTCAGTTAAACTAAAGGCTGCTTTTACTAGGGGACTTCCTAGACCATGAACCCCGATGTGGCCAAGGTTCTCCTTATAACATGTAGTAAAGACTTAAGAAATGTTTGTTAAATCAACCTATCCATGAAATGGAAAGTTGAGGATGTATCTCTGAGTGCCCTATTTCCACCCATGTGTGCCCAGTGGCCTCTCCAGCTCAGTTTTTCAAAACTGAAATGTAAGTCTCCTCACACAGCTTTCCCACCTTGAGGTGGCCCCCCTGAGCCGTTCCCATAGCTCCAGACACAGGAGTCCTCTACAGTGCAGCCCTGTTCACACAGCCCCCAGTACACGCACGCTCAGTCAGCCAGCCCTGTGGATGTGACGTATCTCCTCACAGGTTCACGCCTCTTCCCCTCCATTCCCACGGTCCTGTTTCATACCCCTGTCTCTCACCTAGACTAATGCTGTCTCTCACCTTCCAACTGTCTTCTGCCTCCAGTTTCCCTCAGCATTTTAGCCTTTAAAGTGCTGACTTTTCTGACACAAACAAAAACCCTACAGAGATTCCCTCCTGGTATGTAGAACATAGTCTGATATGTCTGAGTCATCAGGGTCTTTCATACAATTTGGCCCCCTCATACACTATGCATTTCTCAATGCATAACTTTATTCAGGCCATTTGCTATGCCTAGGATGCCCTTTGTGCACTCCCCACAGAGCAGTTCCATGTCACCTCCTCCATGAAGGCTTAGTCACCACCTTGGTGACTAAGAGTGTGCATTCCTTACTCATGGTAGACGCCTAGTGAATGTCTGGTGAATGAACAAGGCATCTGTAGAAATGTGTTTCCTCCCAAACTGTTACGCACTGTACTTTCTGGACTGTTTCACACTCTAGGTTAGATGTTTATATTTGAAATTTTAAAGAATCCTTTAACCTGGGGTTGGATGTTTACATTTAAAAATTTTAAGAACTCATCAGCCTGGGGAAAGAAATAGTTTCTCAGGGCATTTCTGTTTTCTGGTAGAGTCTATTGATTTATTGCTAGACATTTCTTAATTTTCGTTATAGTACCTTTTGAGTGCTTTTCTGACTGATTACTTGTGCTTAGTGTAAGTATTGATAGAATATTCCCTGAGAAAAGATCACAGATTCTAACTTTAGGGGATAATTGGTTGAGATAAGATTAGTACCCAGATTCAGACTTTAATATCTAGTGCTATTATCATTAAAAAGGGGCTTCCAGGTGGCTATGGTAAAGAATACGCCTGCCAATGCAAAAGACACAGGAGACGTGGGTTCAATCCCTGGGTCGGGAAGATCCCCTGGAGGAGGAAATGGGAAAACCCACTCTAGTATTCTTGCCTGGAAAATCCCAAGGACAGAGGAGCCTGAAAAAGTCTTCCATGGTGGCTCAGTCAGTAAAGAATCTGCCTGCAATGAAGGAGACCTCCAATGCAGGAGACCCAGGTTTGATCCCTGGGTCAGGAAGGTCCCCTGGAGAAGGAAATGGCAACCCACTCCACTATTCTTGCATGGGAAATCCCATGGACAGAGGAGCATGATGGGCTACAGTCCTTGGAGTTGCAAAGAGTTAAACATGACTTAGCGACTAAGCACACACAAATAGTTAAAACAGAGTCTTTCAACATTACCTTAAAGCTGAAGGATTTTTTTAAGCCTCCAACCAATAGCAACAATTTACCTACAACTCTGAGATTCTGGTCTTTGAAAAATGAATTAATACTAAGTGAACCTCTGACATCAGAGATGTCGTTTTTTATATACTTTTAGTTCTGAATTTATAACTGGGAAAGAACAGAGATCACTAGTGGATGAAAGCCATGATGAACAAGCAAAGCTAATAACAATAGTTTAGGATTTGGTGCTGAAGATGGCTTGCATTGATTATGTTTCATATTACTATTGCTTCTAACATTGACCACTGTATTCTAGAGTTATTAATTTGTTGTTGTTGTTCAGTCACTCAGTCGTGTCTGACTCTTCATGACCCCATGGACTGCAGCACACCAGGCTGCCCTGTCCTTCACTATCTCCCAGAGTTTGCTCAAACTCATGTCCATTGAGCTGATGATGCCATCTAACCATCTCAGCCTCTGTTGCCCTCTTCTCCTCCTGCCCTCAATCTTTCCCAGCATGGTCTTCTAGTTTATTTGCTTCCCTTTCATTTCCATGAGCCAATAATTTGCTAGATATGATTTTCAACTGGGCCTCATAGCTCTGCTTTGTTGTCCTCAACACCAGTCTCCATCAATTCAGAGGCACTGGCTTGAGACCATCCAGAACCATCAATGGGAATGCCATACCTTCAGTCTGGTCTTTGCCACAGGCTGGATTGTACTGTTCACCGGAGGGTTTTACCAGGTCTCTGTTACATATCCTTTACTCTTGGGGTCTGAAAGCAGTGACTTCTTTAAACCTTTGGCTATGCAAATGTCTTGACTCTTTTTATTCTCATTGATTTCTGTTTGTAGACCTGCCAATTCTCTCCTGAGCTCATCTCCTCATAATACCAGGTCAGCAAAAGAAGCCAATGAATAACAACGCACATTACAAATAGTCTGTTTTCTACACCTTCCCTCTAGAGCTGCCTTGCTCCATTTCCTTCTAACATCTAGCATTAAGAGGTCTGGTCTTGGGACTTCCCTGGTGGTCCAGTAGTTAAGACTCTTTGCTCCCAATGCAGGGGACCTGGATTTGATCCCTGGTCAGGGAACTAAGATCCTGCAAGCTGCACAGTGCAGCCTAAAAGAAAAGTGAAGTCTGACCTCTCATTCCTCTGTAAGTGACCTACTTTTCTATCCCTTCTGGAAACTTTCAAGATCTTCTCTTTATCTCAGACATAGTAAAGGCTAAGCTTCATTTCTTGGTCTGGATACTCCATGCACCTTTTCAGCCTAAGATATATCACCCTCTAAATTAACTTTAGGCTGTGGCCTTCTTTATTTCCTAAGTGAGTCATCTCATTTAGTCATCTGCTTTTTAACTTCCAAAAATCATTGAATCTTCTTATCTGTTCAGTCACCTCTTTCACTGTCTTTCTATAGTGGATTTGTATCTTAAAAAAAAAAAAAAAAAAAACACTTCTGTACAATCATTTTAATAAGATCTCAGATGTAATCAGAGATAAACTCATGTAGTTAATCTACCATATTTAATCAAGAATCCTATATGTCTTGTTTTAGGATTTAAGATCACCTTGGATGAATGGAATGCCATTTACTGAGATCTGGAAGGCTAAGTACTCTTCAGAGTGAGTGATGTGAGTGAGGATATTCATTAGGTAAAAGCAGTTCCTCGCTCCCAGGACAATCTTTCACCATTGAGTGACACAGTGTAGAACGTTTTTGCCTGCTTTCCTGGTGGCTAAGTCGGTAAAGAATCCATTTGCAATGCAGGAGACCTGAATTTGATCCCTGGATCAGGAAGATCCCCTGGAGAACAGAATGACAACCCAGACCAGTATTCTTGCCTGGGAAATCCCATGGACAGAGGAACCTAGCAGGTTACAGTCCATGGGATCTCAGGAGTCAGACATGACTTAGCAACCAAACCACTACCACCACCAAGACAGTCATGAGCAGGAAACTGCTGACTGTGACCTAACTATTCTATTTAATACCTAAATCTTATGTAGTCCACTCCAGCCACCTAAGTTGATGTTTATGTGAACTTCTGATACCACCCTTAAAGTGAGAGGAAATGAATACTTTTTTGCTGAGTTTGCTTTGCAGTGAGATTTACTTTCAATATGGCTACCATTTTCATAAAGCACATTTTTTAGAAGATTGGATAGAGTATTTAGGTATTTCATGGTATCCTCTATACCAAAACTTTTGTGAAAATCAAAATATTTAACACTTCAGCCTTTAAAAGGAAGAAAATTCTGACATATGCTACAACATGGATGAACCTTGAGGACATTATGCTAAGTGAAATAAGCCAATCACAAAAAGATAAATACTGTATGATCCCACTTAGATGAGGTACTTAAAATAGTCAAAATCACAGAGATAGAAAGTAGAATGGTGGTTGCCAGGGGCTGGAGGGAGGGGGAATGAGGAGTTACTGTTTAAGAGTGTAGAGTTTCAGTTTTACAAGATGAAAGGAGCTCTGGAGATGGATGGTGGTGATAGGTGCCCAACATTGTAAGTTTATTTAATGCCACTGAACTATACACTTAAAAATAGTTAAGATGGAAAATTTTCCAGGTTTTTCAAAACCAAGAAAAATTTGGAAAAATATTTAACACTAAGATTTATATTATATCATTATTAAATTCATATTATATCAATACTAAATTCACTCAGTAAATACTGATTGAATACTACTATGTACCAGGAACTGTAGTGAGCATTGAGGAGTCAACAGTGAACAAAACAGACACAATCTCTTTCCTGGTGGAGCTTATATTACAGTCAAGAAAGATAAACTAAGTGTTTAAAATGAAGCAGAGTAAAGGAAGATGAGTGACTAGCATGCTATTTTGTAGGGTGATCAGGGAAATCCTCTCTGGTTATGTGGCACCTGAACAGATACCTGAATGATTGCCATTTCCTATACCATTTTTAAAGAGGATTTAATTGTAATTTAAGCAAACACCCTCCCCCACCCCAACACACACACACACACACACACACACACACACACACACAGAAGAACTATACCTGGAGAAAGCTTTTAGATTTCAGTTACCCCTTGTTCCTATGGTTGATGGTTTTGCTATCTGAGTATTCACCTATGCATTCTCTTCTGCTTTTGTGTGTGTGTGTTAGTCAGTGATTTCATTGCTTATATTCATGTTAATAATTGTTAATTCCTGACATAGACTGAATTTTTTATCCAAAGAGAACAATGTGCTTGAGTTGACTGTCTCTCACCCACAAGGACAAGGTGTTGTTTTCATGTTATTTATAAGGACACTGAAATCCAGAGACCTAAAATCACACAAGAAGTTTCTGGTGAAGCCACACTCAAACTTAAGCCCTCTAGCTCCAAGTCCAGTTTGTTTCATAAGACCTGAGTCACCATGTTGCTGTGGGGATTGAAGGGACACCTTCTCTGAAGGCACTTAGTATGCTTTTCAATGCATTGTGGAAATTATTTTTTCTTCAACATCTTTTAACTAATAACTGGCCCCTAGAGTGATAAAACCACCCCTTATCACCACTCCCTATCTAAAAAAGGACTTACATAGCAAAGGATTCGCTTGGCAGGCATTTTTATTTCTTCTTTGATTGTTTCTAGCTTCTTCCAGCATATGGTAGTAGGTATCTCGGTAATCTGGGGGGTGGGGGGGCCACAGGAAAGAGTTGGCTGCTGGGTCATTTTAGTAAGACTGGCCATGAGACTAACTTACTGTGTCCTTAGGCTGTGAACTCCTGGAGAGCATTGCTCCTGCTGAAGACACTTCACTTCCTCACCACTTTGTTTTGCTTTGGATCGACCACTGGGAGACTCAGCCATGGGAGTGAAATTGCCCCTGGTTTCCTCACAACCTGTCAGTCTTTGTTAAATCAGACAAGGCTGAAAAATGGATTCTTTTTTGTCCCTGTCCAAACGTGGCAGCTGTTTAATTTCAATTAGTGAAGCTTGAAAAAGAATATTATGCTAGGACTAATTACAGCAGGGAGGGCTCCTTGCTCACCTCCACTCCCTCTCTTGACTGAGGATCTGCAGTGTCCCCCAGCACGGCTATGAAGTTTGGGTTCTGGGAAATTCTGATGCCTGGGGCTTTGATGTAGCTCTCTTTTCAAACAAGTGATAGTTCAGGAAGCACAGGCTTCCAGGAAGGATTCATTTAACTTTTAAAGTCTAGAAATTAGCTGTACAAATCAGACTTTTGTGTATATCCAAACACCAACTTGTTCACATCAAACTCTTGCTTTTTCCTTCTCTGTAAATAGACTCTCTGCTTTCAAAGTTCCTCCTCTCCTGCTGGGGAACACTAACCTCCTTCTCCATGAAACAAGTATTTGTTCTGGTCGACGCATTAGAATCTCTACCAAGAAGCAAAAGAACCCCCTACCTGCAACTTCTTAAGTTTCATTGCATCTGTCAAGGGTCCCCGTGGGAAACAGAATTCACCACCTGCCCACCCCCCCAATGGTACAGATGAAGAGAATTTAAGGAAGGGGTTACTGACAGAGGAGGGGACAGGATTAAAAGAACAGTCAAGGATAGGTGGGACACCCAGAGACTAGTAACAGCAGAAAGCTGCTACTACCCCTAGTTCAGTTCAGTCGCTCAGTCGTGTGCGACTCTGCGACCCCATGGATTGCAGCACACCAGGCTTCCCGGTCCATCACCAACTCCTAGAGCTTGCTCAAACTCATATTATTGAGTCGGTGATGCCATCCAACCATCTACCTATCTACTACCTATCTACCTACTACCTGTCTACCTACTACCTTTCTACCTACTCAATAAATGCCCTTATATTACTTGAGTATAATTATTATAGTGTTAAAAATAATTGAAAAAAGAGACATCACTAGTTATTATTATAACGTGTAATATATAGTGATATTTCTTCACTCATCCCTTTGTATCTGTGAGGGATTGGTTCCAGCACCCCTCACAGATACCCAAATCCACCTCAAGTCCCTGATAAAATAAGGTAGTATTCGCATATAACCTATGCACATCCTCCCCTATTCTTTATAGCAATCCATCACCTCATTCACTTGGCCACCTCATCTCACCTCCCCTATACTTTAAATCATCTCCAGATCACCTGTAATACCTAATAAAATGTAAATGCTATGAAAATAGTTGTGAATACAATGTAAATGCTATATACATAGTTACTTTTTGGAACTTTTTGAAATTTTTGATATGCACTTGATTGAATATGAGGACCCTGAACCCAGGGGATTCAGAGAGCTGACTGCATTATATATATATATATATATATATATATATATATATATATATAATTAATTATTGAGATATAGTTGATATATAATATTGTGTAAGAGTAGTAATTTGATACATTTATATATTACAATATGATTACCACCATAGCATTGGGCTTCCCAGGTGGCGCTGGTGGTAAAATACCCTCCTGCCAATACAGGAGACGTAAGGGACACAGGTTCGATCCCTGGGTCAAGAAGATTCCCTGGAGGAGGATGTGGTAACCCACTCCAGTATTCTTGCCGGGAGAATCCCATGAACAGAGAAACTTGGTGGGCTACAGTCCATAGGGTCACAAAGAGTCGGACACAACTGAAGCAACTTAGTATGTACACATAACATTATCAAACACCTCCATCATGTCCCATAATGTTATCATTTCTTTTTTGTAGTAAGAGCATTTAAGATCTAGTTTCTTAGCAGTTTTGAAGTATATCATACAGCATTATTAAGCATAATCCCTTTTCTTCTATTTATTTTATACTATGACAATTATTGTTGTTCAGTCACCCAGTCGTGTCCGACTCTTTGCAATGCCATGGACTGCAGCACACCAGGCCTCCCTGTCCTTCACCATCCCAAAGTTTGCCCAAGTTCATGTCCATTTTATCAGTGATGCCATCCATCCATCTCATCCTCTGATCCCCTCTTCTCCTCTGCCCTCAATCTCTCCCAGCATCAGGGACTTTTCCAGTGAATCAGCTGTTTGCATCAGGTGATCAAAATACTGGAGCTTCAGCTTTAGCATCGGTCCTTCCAATGAGTACTCAGGGTTCATTTCCTTTAAGACTGACTGGTTTGATTTCCTTACTGTCCAAGGGACTCTCAGAGGTCTTCTCCAGCATCACAGTTCAAAAGGCATTAGTTTTTTGGAGCTCTGCCTTCTTTACTGTTCAGCTTTCACAGCTGTACATGACCACTGGGAAGACCATAGCCTTGACTATATGGACCTTTGTCAGCAGAGTGGTGTCTCTGCTTTTTGACACATTTTCTAGGTTTGTCATAGCTTTCCTGCCAAGAAGCAAGCGTCTTCTGATTTCATGGCTGCAGTCACCATCCACAGTGATTTTAGAGCCCAAGAAGAAGAAATCTGTCACTATTCCCACCTTTTATCCTTCTGTTTGCCATGAAGTAATGGGGCCCAATGCCATGATCTTAGTTTTTTTAATATGTAGTTTTAAGCTGGCTTTTTCACTCTCTGCCTTCATCCTCATTAAGAGGTTCTTTGGTTCCTCTTGGTGAACTATAACAATTAATTATACTCAAATAATCTAACAAGTTGAGCTATTTCAAATCCTGAAAGATGATGCTGTGAAAGTGCTGCACTCAATATGCCAGCAAATTTGGAAAACTCAGCAGTGGCCACAGGACTGGAAAAGGTCAGTTTTCATTCCAATCCCAAAGAAAGACAATGCCAAAGAATGCTCAAACTACTGCACAATTGCACTCATCTCACACGCTAATGAAGTAATGCTCAAAATTCTCCAAGCCAGACTTCAGCAATATGTGAACCGTGAACTTCCAGATGTTCAAGCTGGTTTTAGAAAAGGCAGAGGAACCAGAGATCAAATTGCCAACATCTGCTGGATCATCAAAAAAGCAAGAGTTTCAGAAAAACATATATTTCTGCTTTATTGACTATGCCAAAGCCTTTGACTGTGTAGATCACAATAAACTGTGGAAAATTCTGAAAGAAATGGCAATACCAGACTACCTGACCTGCCTCTTGAGAAATCTATATGCAGGTCAGGAAGCAACAGTTAGAAGTGGACATGGAACAACAGACTGGTTCCAAATAGGAAAAGGAGTACGTCAAGCCTGTATATTGTCACCCTGCTTATTTAACTTATATGCAGAGTACATCATGAGAAACGCTGGACTGGAAGAAGCGCAAGCTGGAATTAAGATTGCCGGGAGAAATATCAATAACCTCAGATATGCAGATGACACCAGCCTTATGGCAAAAAGTGAAGAGGAACTAAAAAGCCTCTTGATGAAAGTGAAAGAGGAGAGTGAAAACGTTGGCTTAAAGCTCAACATTCATAAAACTAAGATCATGGCATCTGGTCCCATCACTTCATGGGAAATAGATGTGGAAACAGTGTCAGACTTTATTTTTATGGGCTCCAAAATCACTGCAGATGGTGACTGCAGCCATGAAATTAAAAGACGCTTACTCCTTGGAAGGAAAGTTATGACCAACCTAAATAGCATATTTAAAAGCAGAAACATTACTTTGCCAACAAAGGTCCATCTAGTCAAGCCTATGGTTTTTCCAGTAGTCATGTATGGATGTGAGAGTTGGACTGTGAAGAAAGCTGAGCGCCGAAGAATTGATGCTTTTGAACTGTGGTGTTGGAGAAGACTCTTGGGAGTCCCTTGGACTGCAAGGAGATCCAAGCAGTCCATTCTGAAGGAGATCAGTCCTGGGATTTCTTTGGAAGGAATGATGCTAAAGCTGAAACTCCAGTATTTTGGCCACCTCATGCAAAGAGTTGACTCATTGGAAAAGACCCTGATGCTGGGAGGGATTGGGGGCAGGAGGAGAAGGGGATGACAGAGGATGAGATGGCTGGATGGCATCACCGACTCAATGGACTTGAGTTTGGGTGAACTCCGGGAGTTGGTGATGGACAGGGAGGCCTGGCGTGCTGCGATTCATGGGGTCGCAAAGAGTCGGACACGACTGAGCGACTGAACTTAAGTGAATCTAACAAGAGCAATGATTGAGCACCTTTTGTAATATGATAATAATATAGAGTAATGTATGAGGTATCAAGATAAACCAGTGAATGAGTAGGTTTCAGCCAGAGAGGACCCTCTGTTAAATAAAAGGACTCCCAGAAAACTGAGTTTTGCCCTTAGTGAAACATCTTTATCCAAATTCTATACTTTGCTTTCATTTGGCTGCACAATTGATTTCTCAAGGAGTTCATACTTTCTTAATGTTTAACTTTCTCTCCCTAAGTTGTATCTACTTTTAAAATGAACCTTTGTTTAAAAATCTTTAATCTAGCTGATTTCTCAAAATGAAGCGCCCAGGTGAAGAGTCCACCAGTTTCTTATAGGATAGGGAAAAATCAGGGTTGGTGCATCTCCAGGGAGCTGCCTTGTCACTGCTTGGTTTTTCACACCTTCTCAAGTTCTCGTGACCCTTGTACTCATTTAATTTCGCATGATTTCCTACATCATCCCTTCTTTGGCTGTATTATCCCCTTGATGTATTTACCCCTTTTAGAGAGTTACAAACATGGAAAACACACCTGAGTCTTGCAGTGGTGCGTTGTAGCTGCCAGTTTTACCTTCTTAGTACACCTTACAGTCCTTTGATCCATATACAGAATTTCTTCCTACTACAATTTTGTGTCGCTGCTCTAAATATGGATCCAAGTTCTGTTAACTCTGTAATCAGGAAAAGTAACCTGATTTGTGTGGTATAAGTTCTTAATAAAGAAATGCTGTATAAAAAAATAAAATAAGTAAAGACAGTAGAGTCAACGAGAGATGACAGTTAAAGCACGTGTTGGGCCAGGTCCAGTATTGCATATGAGTTTCCGGATGCAAGTGCTATTTGAGAGGCATTTGTGTGGTCTTTTTGGAGATGTTAAGTGGCAAGAGGAGAGAAATGCAGTTTCCAGGAAGAAGGCTTATCAGGACTGAGTGGCCAGACTCAGCTAGATGCGGGATCTATTTAAGAGTAGAGATGGAGTTGAGGAAACATGGAACTCAGATTCTAGAAAATTCTCCAGCAAAATTTCAAAAAGAGTTTTGTCACTACTTAGCCTTAAGGTATTGCAGAGTCTGAATTCCTTTCTTGAAAGCATTGTGCTCTCTCTCACTCTCTCGCCACCTGGTCCATCTGACAAAACTGCAAATTCATCCTTTGCTCCTTCTGACCCATCTAACATTCATGCTTGAAATGTGTATTTCCTGGTGCTTAAATAAATGCTAAGGCAGTCATAATGGTGGTAAGAAACAGACCCATTTTGCATCGATGACGAAAATCCACAAATAACATGGAAAAATTAACTTCGATTATTCTGGTAAGCAGTGTGCACCTTTATCCACAACACATTTCAGATCATGGGCTGAATTCTTCCTCTGCCCCAGATCATTTCTGAACCACCTGCTTCTGCCAAGAGTTGACTGCCAGAAATGCAAACAAACTTAAACTTACCTTTGGCCAAATATGCTTAGAATAGAAAATTGTGTATTCAACTTAATAACCTTCCAGAAGGCCCAGACGGGTTAAGGAGATGGAGGCAATGAATGTCTGTGTGAGTTAGCAAAGAAGAGTCATGTTAAAAGATCTCCTCCATCATGTAAATAAATCTTGGTTGACCTGGCTGGCCCTTCAGGTTAGCATGTGATTTTTCTCCTTCTTTGGGCTGCCAGCATTCCCAAGTAGGTGGTTTTGTCTTCCTACTTCCTTTTCCCCAACACCCATTCCTTATTTGGTTCCCAAAAAGCTGACTCCATGACACTTGCAATGGTTAATTTTGTGTGTCAACTTGTCTGGGCCACGTGGTGCCCAGACATTTGGTCAAACATTATCCTGGCCATGTGAAAGTGTTTCTGGATGAGATTAACATTTTTAAAAATTATTCATTTATGTTATTTATTTGCCTGTGCCAGGCTTAGTTGCAGTCTGCAAGATCTTTAGTTGAGGCATGAAAACTCTTGGTTGTCACATATGGGATCTAGTTCTCTGACCAGGAATCAAACCCAAGCTCCCTGCATTGGGAGTACAGACTCTCAGTCACCTGGACCACTAGGGAAGTCCCGAGATTAACATTCAAATCCATACACTGAGTAAAGCAGGTTATCTTCCCCAACGTGGGTGCTGGTGGTAGTTTTAGTCACTCAGTCGTGTCTAACTCTGTGCAACCCCATGGACCAGGCACCTCTGTCCATGGGATTTTCCAAGCAAGAATACAGGAGTGGGTCACCATTCCTTCCCTATGGGATCTGCCCAATCCAGGAATCAAACCCAGGTCTCCTGCTGTACAGGCAGATTCTTTGCCACTGAGCTACCAAGGCCTCATCCAATCAACTGAAGCCCTGAATAAACACAGTCTGAGTAAGAGGGAATCCCTGCCTGAGCTGGGACATTGGTCTTTTCCAATCTTCAGACTCAGAAACATCTGCTCCTCTTGGGTCATTATGAACGCATATTGGCTTTCAAATTGGAACTTTTACCATCAGCTCTCCCAATTCTCAGGTCTTTGTGCTTAGACTTACACATCAACTTCTCTGGGTCTCCAGCTTGCCAACTGCAGGCCTTGGGACTTCTTGGCTTTGATTCCTTATAATAAATCTCTTTAATAAACACATGCACACACACGCACATACACGCACACTACTGGTTCTATTCCCCTGGAGAACCTGACTAACACAGCACCACTGAAGCCATACTTTCAGATGTCACCAGCGCTCTGTCCCTGTCTGGTTCTATGGGCTGATCTCCATGCTCACCCCTGTTGATGCTGACACTCACTGGTCTGCCCACCTCTCAAGGTCCTCCTTCCTCTCCTTTTCTCTTTGTTCTCAGTCCTTTTCTCATAACTTTCTCCAGTTCGCACCACTGCAATTCCCATTTCTCTACTTAATCATAACCCTCAGTTGTCCTCTATCTCCAGCACAGTATCTCCTGCCACCTATTAGCCATTGTTCCTCAGTACTCCCATCTCATCTAAAACTCAGTGTCTGAATCGTCTTTCCCTTAAAATCATTCTTTTCTCCTCTTAACTGTTGTGGCTGAATACCTCTGTGTCTGTTTCCCCCACCCCAGGATCCAATAATCACCAAGTCTTGTTAGTTTTTCCTTTCCTCTCCAGACATGCCTTCTTTTCTTTCCCTCTGCTTCAACCCTAGCCCAGCCCTCATCTCCACGTGCAACAGCTTTCCTGGTGGCCTCCCTGCCTCAGTCTCCTTTGCTTCTTCATCCTGCACACCACTGCCAGATGGACTATAGCAGAACATTATTTCACCACGTCTGTCCCCTCCTCAGTGACCTCCAGTGACTCAAGGCAAAGCCCAGACTTTGTTCCTGAGCCTTGAAGCCTCTCCACCATCTAACCCACCTTTCTAGAGTGGTTCTCAGGATGAAATAGAACTCCAGGCATTGGAGCCATGTTGCATAGTACTGCCCTCCTGATACACTCTGTACTCCTTCTAACACTGAAAAATATAGAATGTAAATGACCTATATTTTTCAAAGTCCCCTTCCTTCATGCATTTTAAAACTATTTATTTGGCTGTGCCAGTTCTTAGTTGCACACCAGTATCTCTGATCTTTGAGGCAGCATGTGAGCTCTTGTAGCATGTGAGATCTAATTCCCCCAGCAGGGATTGAACCTGGTCCCCTTGCATGAAGAGTGTGATGTCTTAGCCACTGGACCACCAGGAAAGTCCCCATGCATTTTTTTTTAAACTTTGAAATTACATACAATCTGTGAAAATATGATTTACAAGAAGTTCACTATAAAACTTTAGGCAGATAAATGTTTCCAACCTGCTTTACATTTCTTACCATTAGCTACAATCATCATGGTTGCTGCACTCAGATGAGGCAGTGATAATGTCATGAACTCTCAAACCAAACTCCCTGGGTTTGAATCCCAGCTCTACCACCTACAGGCTGTGTGTGCTCAGTCACTCAGTCGTGCCCGCCTCTTTGCAACCCCATGGACTGTAGCCCACCAGGCTCCTCTGTCCATGGAATTTTCCAGGCAAGAATCCTGGAGCAAGTTGCCATTTGCTTCTCCAGAGGATCTTCCTGACCCAGGGATCGAACCCCTCTCTCCTGTGGCTCCTACATTGGCAGATGAATTCTTTACCATTGGCGCCATGACTTGGGCAAATCCCTTAACCTTTTAGAACCTCAGTTTCGTCATCTGTAAGATGGAAATAGCAATAATCACATTGATAGGACTGTTTCAAGGCTTTGTAGAAAGTGATTGCGTGCATGCAGCTAAGTCACTTCAGTCATGTGAAGTCTTTGCAAAAATGGTTAGGCCAGTGTAAATGCTCACAATAGAGGCTGAGCTTTAGCACTCATCACATTGTTGTTGCTGTTGGTGAGCTGCCAATGCAGGACTGGAATTACCCCATGGAGCTGCCCTCCTGGAATGCCAATTTTACAGCCAGGAATAAGTGGGCATGCTGCTGCCCCCCATCTTGGCTCACCTTCAAAAGTTGTAAGTATGTGCAGGTCATAAAGACCTCCTACCTGGAGGTACCTCTGCTTCTGTCTGTCAGACACTCTACAAGGACTATTACATGCATTCTCATTCCAGCCTCTCAATCACCCATAGCATGAAACTGAGGCTCTCAGAGACTTGGTTATGTGCCTAAGGCTACACAGCTAGGATTTGAGCTGAGCTCTAGCTGTGCTTTTTTCTCGTACCTCTCTGGGTTTTTTCCTGTCTCTGTCATACCATCCAAGTCACTCTCATTCACTTACCCAGACCCCTCCACTTCATCTTCCAATAACAATTGTTATCTAGTCAGTACATCTATTTATTTTTAGTTGATTCAAACAGAGGTAAAGCAGTGAGATGTCTTTTCTGGCTCTCTGATTATTGTATTTGAAGCTTTCGCCTTCCTAAGCAGTGGCCCTAGAGCAGCAGAAAAAGACGAGACCGAGGCCTTCAGGCACCTGTTCCTTCTAAAGCTTTCCTGCTTGTATTATACCATGGGGCATCAAGGGTGACAGGCAGGGCATCGAGACTGAGCTGCCGCGGCTCCAGTTTAATTGTTCTCATGCCGAGGAGGCTCAGAGAAGCAATGAGAATGAGAAAAACATCCCTGGACTTCAGTGTTAAGCTCCAAATCTGAGAGCAGTCTTCCTGGTTGTGCTGAGGTCCTCAGTGAAGGCATCACAATGACCTGAAGATGGATATGAATTCTGCTGTAGAAATTGTGCTTACTTGTTTTTGCAGCTCAGATGGCATGATTATCCCAACATTAGCAAAGGGAAGAAGTTTATAATCATTCCACGCAGCATTACAAGGGCATGCAGTGCGGTCTGAGAAAGCCTGTTTCTGCTGTGCTGAAACTGTACTGTCATTACCAATTTAGTCAGGATAAGATCAACTAAGCTGAAGTAACAAACCCTGAAATCTAGCAGCTTAATACAAGAAAAGCTGCTTTCTTTTTCATGCAAAGTCTGAACATTAGGACTCCTCTGGGGCATGCCTTGGGGATCTGGCTCCCTCAGTTTAGGGACATTGCCATCTCAACAGAAGGCTTCCAGAGTGACCATGGCAGGAAGGGAGAGAACACGGAGGTGGCACATGGGCTCTCAAACGCCTTAGCCTAGAGCTGACATGTGTCACGTCCACACATACTTTGGAGGCTGGAACTCGTCACATGACCCTCCCTACTTGCAGACGGGCGGAGGAGTGTCATCTCCTGGGTGACTAGGAAGGAGAGGAGAACAGGATATGAAGCACACTAGTAACCGCTACCATATATTTACATGAGAAGCTATCAGAAACATGAAAACAAGAGTTCTCCAAACTTGTCCTGCTGAGAATACACTTTTTTAATTAACTACTTATTAAACTACAAAAGTAATACATTTTCATGATAAAAAAAAAAAATAATTCAAAATGCATGGGAAGATACCAGGTGAAAAGGAATATTCCCCCTCCTATCTTACTTTTGCCCTCTCCTTCCCAACCTTCCGAGAAGTTTCTTACCTATCTTTCCTGCTATTCTGTTTTTATGCAACAGTATGTCTTAGATAGTTTCATATCAAAACACATAGAGCTACCACCCTCTTTTAAATCCTTACATGAATTTAGTACAAATGGCTGAACAGCCCCTTTGGGTTTTTTCTCATTTCTTGGTCTCATAAACAATGTTTTCTTTGCATAGTTTAGTTGATACTGTACATCCTAAGAGAAATTTTTACACATAGAATGCAAAGTCAGAGGGTATAGACACTTTAAATTGTGAAATCTACTGCCAAATTGCCCTGTCTAAAGATGAGATGCACCAACTTGTACATAGGTGTACCTGCTATTTGTATATTGATGATATTAAGAAAATTTTCTGGATTTTGTTAGACATGACAATGACACTTTTTAAGTTCTTTATTTATCAGCAATAATTAGTGAAGTATTTGTAGAAGAAATGATCTGATGACAAATTTGCTTTTTTAAAAAGCTAAAGCACAGACATGTATATCAATGCAACAGAATAGAGAGCCCAAAAATAAATCCCCAAGATTATGGTCAATTAATCTATGACAAAGAGAGCAAGAAAATGCAATGGGGGGAAAGAGTTCGTCAATAAAATCGTGTTGGGAAAACTGGACAGCTACATGCAACAGAATCAAACTGGTCTACTTTCTCAAACCGTATACAAAAATAAAATGGATCAAAGACTTAAACATAAACCTGAAATTATAAAACTCCTAGAAGAGAACATAGGCAGTATGTTCTTTGACATGGATCTTAACAATATTTTTTAAGCAATATTTTTCTTTAATCTACCTCCTCAAGCAAGGGAAACAAAAGTAAAAATAAACAAATGGGAGTACGTCAAACTAAAAAACTTTTACACAGTGAAGTGCACCATTGACAAAACATAAAGGAAGCCTACTGAATGGGAAAAGATATTTGCAAATGATGTATCTTATAAGGGATTAATATCCAAAGTCACAAATAGCATGTACAGCTCAACATCAGAAAAATAAACACTCAATTAAAAAATGGCCTGAAAACCTGAAGGTATATTTTTCCAAAGAAGACATACAGTTGGCCTACAGACTTGTGAAAATGTGTTCAACATAACTAATAATTGGGAAAATGAAAATCAAAACCACAGTGAGGGCTTCTCTGGTGGCTCAGTAGTAGAGAATCCACCTGCTAATGCTGGAGATACAGGTTCAATCCCTGATCTGGGAAGATTTCACATGCTACGGAGCACTAAGCCCATGAGCCCCAACTATTGAGTCTGTGCTCTAGAGACTGGAAGCTGCAACTGCGGAAGCCCTTGCAACAAGAGAAGCAGTGAAAAGCCTGAGCACCCCAACTAGAGAAAAGCCCGTGCAGCGATGAAGACCCAACACAGCCAAAAATAAATTGATTAAATTATTAAAAAAAAAAAAAAAAAAAACACAATATCACCTCACATCTCTCCAGAATGGCTATTACCAAAAAGACAAAGAATAACAAATGTTGCGAGGATGTGAAGAAAATTAAAAATAGAACTACCATATGATCCAGCAACTTCATTTCTGAGTACTTATTGAAAGAAAACAAAATCACTAATGTGAAAAGATATACAACAATATTCCTTGCAGCATTATTTACAAGAGCCAAGATATGGAGCAACCTAAACATCTGGTGAGTGGATAAAGATGTGGTATATACATTCAATGGAATGATACTCAGCCATTTTATAAAATGAAATCTTGCCTTTTATGACAACATCGACGGACCTAGAGGGTATCATCTAAATGAAATAAATCAAAGACAAACACTGTGTGATTTCACTTATATATGGAATCTAAAAATCAAAACAGAAGCAGACTTAAAGAGAACAAACAAGTGGTTGCCAGAGGGGAGGGTGTTTGGGGGTTGGGCAAATATGTGACAAGGATTAAGAGGTATAAACTTTCGATTATAAAATAAGTAAGCCCCTGGGATGTAATGTGTAGCATAAGGAATATTGTCAGTAATATTACAACAAGTTTGTCTGGAAAGAAATGGTTACTAGACTTACTGTGGTGATCACTCATTTCCTAATATTATGTAAATGTTAAATCACTATGTAGTTCGCCTAAATCTAACATAATATTTTACAGCAAATATATTTCAATTGTATAAATAAACAAATGAATGTTTTAAAGATTAAAAAGACTCAAACAAAACAAATGGACTAGGAATGGATGAAACAAGAATGACAAACTATTTATTGATCATTGTTGAAGTGGGTGATTCATTCTACTCTTCTCTGACTCTTCTGTATATTTTATATTTTCCATAATAGAACATTAATTCTTTAGGTTGACTCTAAGAGGAGAGTGTAAGGCCCTCATCGCAGCACATTATTAACTTCCTGGTTAAATTCAGACGGGCCTGGATGAGACCGCATCTCACAGGGTCAGCCAGTCAGGAAGAGTTGGAGGGAGACAGAGGTTCAGGACAAGTAAGAAACTAGAGTTGAAAGAGAAGGAGGAGGAGGAAGTTGAAACATGAGAGAGGTTGCTGTCCTCTCCGTCCTCCCCTTTAGGCGAATCACCCAGAAGCTCCTGCTTTCAAGGGTGGAGCTGCACCTGGGCTCCTAAGACAGTGCACAGCAAGGGAGGGTGCACGCAGCGGTAAGGAGAGAGGAGCAGGGTGAGTGGGAACAAAGGGAAAAGCTCACCGAACGTGTGGCACCTCCTCCAGTGGAGCCATTTACTCCAGGGGGGAAGGCCCTGCGCTTTCCACTCAGGATTCCAGATTCAGATCCCTCCCTGAATCAAGCCAGCGTGCTTGTCTTCCCAGAAGTCCACCCAAAATTGTTTGCAGGTCAGCCAGAACCAAGCCAGTATTAAGATGATTCCCCTAGTGCCACTAAACTGTGACCATGGATATACGACTGTGTGCCTAAATCTGTGTGCCCAGCAGGAAAAAAGAAATAGTATATGTGAGAGAATTCAGAAAGAGGAAACTATTGTTTAGGTAAGAACATGAGCACTTAGCAGAGTGAAACCAAGTGTGAGTGTGATTATATCCTCCTCTGGCAAGTCCCTGGTGGCTCAGATGGTAAAGAATCTGCCTGTAATGCAGGATACCTGGGCTCAATCCCTGGGTCAGGAAGATCCCCTGGAGAAGGGAATGGCAACCCACTCCAGTATTCTTGCCTGGAGAATCTCATGGACAGAGGAGCCTAGCGGGCTACAGTCCATGCGGTCACAAAGAGCCGGACACAACTGAGGAACTAACACTTTCACACTTTCTGGCAAGTTCACTGAAGAAGTGACTAAATCCAAGAACTGGTTTCTCTCAGGATCTGAAACCCTGATCTCTAAGAATTCTATGAAAGAGATCACTGTAAGCGAAAGGGCCCTACACGAACATTCTTAGAACTTCATGGACGGGAAGCACTCCATAGACAGAGGACCACGTGTCCGTCCGGAGCAAATACCGTGCTCTGTGTCTGCCACAGTGATCCCAGTCCTGTCCTGGCATCATACCCTTTCCTGTATGTGTAGCAAGAGCTATCAAAGTTGGGATCAACATACCCACAGCAGTCCAGGATGCCCACAGGAGGTGGTTTTCATCCTTGACATCCAGATCTAGTTTGACATACACTTGTGGTTGCTGTAGAAGATGCCACAGAGAGGAGGAAAGTCTTGATGAGAACGTGATTATCCTTTCCAAAAAGAATCATCCATTCAGCATCAATTCATGGGAGGAGATCCACTCAACACGTAGCCAAACAATTCTTCTAGCAACTTTCTGCCTTTCTGCTCCCACAGCCCTGCACTTCAATGGGGCAAGATGTAGGAAGAATCATTTGCTCTAAAGAGTCGGGTCACTTTTTTAAATTATGAAAAAGAGTGTTTGAAAACGGTCCCCTGTTTATAGAATCTTTGATGAAGCTTCCACTTCTCTGTCTTTCTCTTAAGCTTTAAACCTGGTCCATGGCCAGAAAGACAAACTCCCGGCCCACTAAATACCAGAATGACATCCACAGCGTTCTGGCCTCCTGTGACAGAATGAACAGTTAATACAGACTGGCCTGTGTGCCAGTTAGAACAGTATGGACTCTTCTGTTGCAGCGTCCACTACAGCAGCCAGTAGCCGCTATGGCTCCTTCAAGTTACATTCATTAAAGTTAAACAAAATTTTAAAATTCCATTCTTCATCCACACTAGCCATGTTCAAGTGGTCCAAAGTCACCTATCCTAGGGACTATCACACTGGACAGTGCAGATCTAGAACATTTCCACCATCACAGAAAGCTATGGGGCAAATTTACTCCTCTCACACCATCATTTAAATCAGCATGAGGCCTTTGAAGGGCCCCAAAATCCATGAAAAAACAAATGATGAAAAAAAAAATCATCAATTGGTTGCTTGCCGGGGAGTATAGCTAGGCACAGACCCTCTCCTCTGGTCTTTCCTTCCTGTCTTGAATGTTATCATGCATCTCCCAGGGGTGGGGGTTCTCAGGATCTACCAAAACAATTCAGATTCTGCTCTTAAAGGACTAACAGTCTGATTCAGGAGCTAAGAACTTTTACAGAAGTAACGATAATACCAGTAGAAAGTGATCCTTTCTTTGGAGAAGTGTGCTGACTGTTCATAGAGTTCAGAGAAGCAAAAACTACTTCCAGCTCAAGAAAAGAAGTGGCTGTCAGAGCAGGAGTAATGTGGTGGTGAAGGAAGGACTCCTGAGCTGGAGGAAGCGTCTGGGCACAGGCACAGAGGGAGAGAGCTTCTTCCCTTGGCAGAACGCTAGCCTCCTCTCTCCCAGCCTCCAGCCTGAGGCGGACCCCTGCCGGCTAGCTGATTACCTCCTCTCATCCCCACCAAGCAGTGGGGGGGAAGCGTGTCTGGCCCAGTTGCCCTCTGTTTTGATTAAGGGTCAGTCATAGAGAAGAGAATTCACTCTAGCAAGTCAAAGCAGGATATTAAATGATTTACAAAATTACCAGCGAAGCCAAAGACACAGACACTAGGTGGAGTTTTCAAGAGTGACTCTGAGCACCAGACCACAGAAGGGACTGCTGTCTGGTTTGTGACCAGGAAGCCACCCTAATCAGGAAGTCATACAGTGAGGAACCTGCCACCATGGGAAACCCCAACACGGTGGCAGTGGTGCCCCTGGAGAAACTGGCCCCAGAGAACATGGGCTTCCCCCGCCCCATGCCACCTTCTGCGTCTCATGCAGGGTCAGCTAAGTGGCAGGACTTAAATCACATTCAAAACCTTAGGTGCAAAAACACCTGGTAAATAAAAAATAGTATGGAAAATAATGGTTGCTAGTTTTCCAGGCTCTGAAGCACAGGAAGGAATGTTGGGAAAAGTGGGAATTCGTTCCACCTCCAACTTGCCACAGCCTCATACCCCCAGTGATGGGAGACTTAATGGACAGTCGTACTGCCTGATGATTAGAACAACTTTCAAAGGTCAGAAACTAAGACCTTTGGGAACGCTGCCAAAAGCAGAAAGCAGGAGACAACACTCATATAATCACATTAACAGGGAAGAAAAATCTAGAAAAATTTTAAGGCAACTGCTTTCCAGGCGGCACTAGAGGTAAAGAATCCACTTGCCAATGCAGGAGACACAGGAGACATGGGTTCGATCCCTAGGTCAGGAAGATCTCCTAGAGGAGAGCATGGCAACCTACGCCAGTACTCCTGCCTGGAGAATCCCATGGACAAAGGTACCTGGTGGGCTATGGTCCATGGGGTTGCAAAGAGTCACGACTAAGTGACTGAGCATGCATGCATGGGAGTCCTTTAAAAATCAAGAGTTCTAGAACTATGCAATCCCTTTGCTTGGATGTAGCCACTGTGATTTCTAGTTTTTTGCAAAGAACTACAGGAACTGGTGGAGTTGTACAACATCTCACCCAGCCACACACTGATGAAGACTGAGGGAGGCTCTTTTTAGGGTGAATTTCCAAGTCTGACAAATGCTAGCAGGAAGCTGGCACCCAGCTCCTGGTTTTGTTTGTCATATCAGTCCCTGCTGAGGAAAGCAAACAGCAGGTAACTGTAGAACACACCTGTCTATAGCAGCTGTTTGATGTTAGCAGGCTTTGATTGTCAACTGAGCAATTTGCTTAGAATTTGGAAACAAAGGAAGGAGACTGTCAAGAGCTGGAGGAGCAGGTGACATGTAGCATGCCTACGTGCTCCCAGCAGTCAGGAGGAGGGCGCGGGAGCAAGAGATTGGCACCAGAGGCGGTACACTTAGGGGATTGACAGCCTCCTATGGGGAAGTGATGGGATCTCTGCAACAAAGTGCCAACTCCCTCTTCCAATAAAGCCTTGATGTCACTAAAGACCGTGTTACTAGGGAACAGTTCTAACGAGTATCAAGGTCGGACCTAGGGGAGGAAACGTGCATGGGTAAACAACAGTAAGTACTCCAGAAGGATGCTAGCCAAAAGGGTCTATAGCTTATAGTGATTGACTTATTACTTTTTAAAAAGCATCTCAACCTGCCTGTCTGTCCTTCAAGATCCAGCTCAAGATGCATATCAATTCATTCACTCATTCATTCATTCATTCATTCAAGACTATCTATTCAACTTACATCACACCATGCTAATCAAGGTGTCCACAGGGAGATAAATGAAAGAGACAATCTTCTCTAAAGCAACTTCTGTCTAATAGAGAGGTAAGACACAAATAAGTAACTCTAGTACAGGAAAGCAGGTGAAATAAAGTTATGTGAACATTTGAGGATGAGATCGTTTACTTCACTTTGGTGAAGGGAAATGAGGAGAAAGATCTGGGAAACCTTCCTGGAAGAAGAAACCTCCATGAAAGCCTTCAGGAGCAGCCCTATATTTGGGGTTCAGCCCCTCCAAACAACCAGAGCACCTTGTCGCTGAGCTAGTACCTATGGTGTAAATGTAGTGGTCTGTCAATATATCTATTCTTCTAGTTATATGTGATCTAAATAATGCACTTTGAGTGTTTATTCATATGCTGTTCAGTCGATAAGTTGTGTCCGACTCTGCAACCTCATGGACTGTAGCATGCCAGTCTTCTTTGTCCTTCACTGTCTCCTAGAGTTTGCTCAAATTCATGTCCATTGAGTCAGTGATGCTATCTAACCATCTCATTCTCTGCTGCCCCCTTCTCCTTTTGTCTTCAATCTTTCCCAGCCTCAGGGTCTTTTCCAATGAGTCTGCTCTTCATATCAGGTGGCCAAAGAATTGGAGCTTTGGCTTCAGCAGAAGTTTTTCCAATGAATATTCAGGGTTGATTTCCTTTAGGATTGACTAGTTTGATCTCCTTGCAGTTCAAGGGACTCTCAAGTGTCTTCTCCAGCACCTCAATTTCAAAGCATCAATTCTTCAGTGCTCAGCCTTCTTTATGATCCAACTCTCACATCCATACATGACTACTGGAAAAACCATAGCTTTGACTATATGGACCTTTCTCTGCTTTTTAAAATGCTCTCTAGGTCTGTCGTAGCTTTCCTTCCAAGGAGCAAGCATCTTTTAATTTCATGGCTGTAGTCACTGTCCACAGTGATTTTGGAGCCCAAGAAAATAAAATCTCTGACTGCTTCCACTTTTTCCCCTTCTCTTTGGCATGAAGTGATGGAACTGGATGCTATGATCTTCATTTTTTTAATGTTGAGTTTTAACTCAGCTTTTTCACTCTCTTCTTTCACCCTCATCAAGAGGCTCTTTAGTTCCTCTCCACTTTCTGCCATTCGAGTGGTATCATCTGCATATCTGAGGTTGTTTATATTTCTCCCAGCAATCTTGATTCCAGTTTAGTCATCTAGTTGACAATTAATAAATATATTAAATAATATATTAATATATTGATAAATTATTTATTTTCTGAGATGGGAATGAACCCCAGAGGGAAAGAAAAATGTTATGATGGAATATCGGCTGGAAACGCAGGACAAGCCCTGGACAAACTTCAGTGTTAAGGATTGGTATTGGTAGCTTTGCTTGAATTCTTTATTATTATTTGTTTTAGAGCCAGTCCCTTCTATACTCTGGAAGAGTTCTCACTGTCATGTTGGAGAGAATTGCTCTGAAAATCGCTGTTTCTAACTATGACAAACAGAAGAGGCACACATGATTCTAATGAATTAAAAACCAGATGTAATGTGGGAAGTGTTGAAGATCTTTCTAACAACTGTTGGGAATGAGGAGTATCTATAATGAAAATGTGGACATGGTACTTTTGACTTTTACACCTCTCAAACTCCAATTTAAATTTAAATCCAAATGCTCTGTTCTAAGGGTATAAAATTTGAACTAAAATTAGCATAAAATTTGAACTGAAATTAGCATCTCATCACCCTCACAAGGGGAAGCCTGAAAACTGACTCAAAGCCCAGTGTTAGCTTTCCCATCAGACCCTTCCAGGTCATTGCTGAAGCATCACTGGAAAAGAGCTGGAAAAGCACTGGAAAAGCAAAGATGCCCTCACAAATCTGTGACAGTCTGGGGAGCTCTGTGAATCCATCCCACGGGTAGGGTGGGGACAAGGAGTTCTTCAGACTATGAAACAGAAAGTGGAGGCACGATGAGTGGACAGTCGTCCAGGGGATTGTAATGCAGCTAAAGCACCCAGTGTGTGCATGCTAAGTCGTCTCAGTCGTGTCCAACTCTTTGCGACCCCATGGACTGTTGCCCACCAGATTCCTCTGTCCATGGGATTCTCCAAGCAAGAATACTGGAGTGGGTTGCCGTGCCCTCCTCCAGGGGATCTTCCCGACCCAGAAATCGAACCCAGGTCTCATTATATCTCCTGCCTTGGCAAGTGGGTTCCCAGAGACCCCACCAAGGACAGTCTCCATGTACGTCTCCAGCAGCATGCAGAATTGGGGCCCATAGCCTACTCCCCACTTCCCCAGGTATCCTGCCATCACCCAAGCCCTGATGAAGAATGCCCAGCTAAGACACGAGCTGTTTCCTTCAGGCAAAGCCCATCACTAAGTGAACTGTTCCTTGCCTCCCAAATGCAGAAGAGGTGGGACGAAAGCACAGGGTATGGTAAATTCTGGACGTGCACCCAACTTCTACAGATGTTCCACGGAAGCTAAAAATCTTGTGCTGCCCACATACAAGAGGATGTAGCTCAGATGAAAGTTCCACACACTGCTGAAGCCAAGACATACCTAACACTGCGTGCTTTAAAACACTCACCTATTTTTGTCAATTCAGTAAGTCTTCTCATTGCAGCAATGCTTGTTGAATATAGAAGCATTTGTATCACAGGAGACTGTAAGAGTCCTTAATACTTAAAAAGTGAACGTTCTCTCCCTGAGTTGATAGGCAAGGTAAATAAACTGACTTCAATAAAGGGAAATGGTGCAGTAGTCAGGCCTTAGAGCAGAGAGAAGCTGGGGCTCTGGGATCACAGGGCCTGAGTGCAAATGCTTACCCTTCACTTACTAGTGTGTGAGTTTCGGTGAGTTTCTTAGTCTCTCTGTGCCTCAGTTTCTTCATTTGTAAGATGAGGTTGTGCCTGCTTCATAGGGTAATAGTGAGGATTAAATGAATTAAAATGTAGAAAGTGTTTAGAATGGTGTCTGGCACTCACAGAAGAGTTCACTGTTGCTGCTACTGTTTCTGTTGTGGTCATCGTTGTCACCTGGTTCCTATACCAGTTGAGTTTGCAACCCCTGGCCTAGAGCAGTGGCTCTCAACTAGGGACAGGTTTGCCCACCAGGAGATATTTGGCAACATCTGGAGACATTTGAGCTGTGACTGAGGAGGAGCTTGCTATTGGCTTTTAGTGGGTAGAGGTAAAGAACACTGCTGAATGTCTTAAATACACAGGAAAGTCTCACAACAATTATCTGGCCTAATGTCATCCGTGCCAACTGCGTCAAGGTTGAGGACGCCTCAGCCTTGCGTGTAGATGCACCCCACACGCACGGTACTCTGAGGTCTTGCCCCTCACGTAGAGGGAACCAGGGAACAGGGAATCAATCTCTTCTGCAGTCAGGATGCCGAGTTCTCTCTACTCTTCCTCTTCTCCTTCCCACTCCTCCCCTTTCACTCTTCCCAACTTTGGGGGAATCTCTTTTAGGCTGTCATCTTTCTGCCTTCATGTTTCTTCAAAACTCCTGCCCGTTCATTCACTGTTAGATGTTTACCATCCCCAGCTCCTTAGAGAACAAAGTGCCAATGATACCTCCCAGCCATTTCAACTACCAGTAACATTCAGGAGGGCCATTCATTTCCAACACCCCTTTTAGGTCTAGTGACACCTTTATCAGAACCATTATGCTAAGAAGTTAAGCTTTAGTATTATGGAAGTCAGAAGGACCTTCACCCTGCCTTACAACATGCCCACCTTGGAGGCAGAGACCAGACTACATGCTTGTAGAAAGAAAAGGAGAAGAAAGAGAAAATAGATTATGTCTAAATAATATCTGGCCACATTCAGGATACTTTCTGCAATAGATGTTCAGTGCAAGGATCCCGAGAAACTTGGAGCAGCACAGGGACCTTTTTTCCATCAGCCAGAGAGTCATCAAGCTAGATGTTTTCGTGGGGCCATTTCCATGAAGCTTCTTCACAACAGCCAGTGTGGAAACTCTGGGTGTTTGTTTTTTTTTTTTACTGCTAGTAATGTATCTATCAGACATCCCTAACTCTCAACCCATCACTGACCCTGTCCCTGTAGCACCAAGGACTGGGTAGGGAAGAGGGTGGGGAAGGAGGGAGGCACAGGAAAATGTCTATTTCTTCTGTTACTCAGTAACTGAGATGTGGTGGCTTGTGTTTCGGCAGTCAAAAGTGCTACATCAAAACCTCAAATGCCATCTTCACTCTGAGTCCTGCTGCTTATTAGGCACATTTGTGCATCAGGCTTCTTGCAAGAAGAATTAGACCCACCTCCTCATTTTCCACCAGGATTCACACTTCCCAAAGAAGAAGCTGGGTTGAGATGGGTTGTCTCTATTCAATCTGGAAGACCCTAATGAGCAGAATCTACACCAAACTTGTACAGAGGCACTGACCCTCATGTTCAACCCATAGACAGTGCCAACCCCTCTCCGTTTACCCATGGGCCAGTCCTTTCTGCACATAGAACTATAGCAAATTGTGCAGGGAGGAGCCTCTTTGGACCATTTTCCCTGAGAAAAGGCAGGTATTCTGGCTCTCAGCCTGGCCAGCACAAAGGGTGGTAGAAAGAACACAGCATCTAGTGTCCTAAGATCTAGACTGTGTCCTTACTCTGTGATTTTGTTCCAGTCCCAACTTTTGTAGCTCTTAATCTCTCAGCTGAAAACTGTGCCCCACCTACATTATAAGGTTGCTGTGCAGTTCAAATAAGGTAAAAGTCATGAAAGCACTTTGAAAAGCTATAAGAACTGTAATAATGTTATTCCTTGGCTATAGATTAATGAATATAATAAGACTGCTATTGCAGGTATTAGCATAATAGCACAGAATGTCCTTCCCTTTAATGAAATTCATCACAGATAAAGCCTCAGGCTCTTTTCTTAACCTTCTCTTGCCATCTTTGTTCAGTCAGAGGCCATGAGGTTCAGTGGTCCCCCAGCCAAGTACCTCTGTGTGGATAAAGTTTCCAGGCCACCTTGCCTAAACAGACATTGCTTAGGTAGATATTAGACAACCTCCTGGAACGTTTCAAGGCTCTGATTGCCTGAATGACTCTCACAAGAGGGTCAACAAGCATTTCTAACTAGTAAGTGTGGAAATGCTTCAGTACAAACCAAACCAACTTTGATTAGAAAACATGTTCAAAGTTGTAGATAACTGAGCGTTTTGCCATTTACAAAGACAGTGCTACTCCTTCCTAGTTAGAAGTACCTTGAGCTGATACAACTTCCCTGGTGGTCCAGTGGTTAAGAATCCACCTGCCAGTACAGGGGACATGGGTTTGATCCCCAGTCTGGGTAGATCCCACGTGCTGCAGAGTAACTAAGCCCGTGCACCACAACTTCTGAGCCTGCACTCTAGAGCCCACATGCCTAGAGCCTGTGCTCTGCAACAAGAGAAGCCACTGCAATGAGAAACCTGTCCTCCACAACAAAGAGTAGCCCCCACTCACCTCAACTAGAGAAAGCCTGCTCACAGCAGCGAAGACCCAACGCAGTCAAAAAATAAAATTTTTTTAATAAAAAAATAAATGAAGTCCCTGATAGAGGCTGAAGGGCTGGCTTGACCTGAGCTACCCAGACAAGTGGACAGGCAGTTGTGGGGCAAAGCTGTCTGGCAAAGGCCTTCCAGAGACTTCGGTGCAGTAGGGCAGGCACAGAGCCACGCATGCTGCCAATAGCTTGGCATGTGGTTTTCTCTCTCCAGATCCAAATGTCGCACTACTGATAGAAAATTCCTTGCAGTGCTTCTCTGCATTTCCTCTCTGGCTTCTTTTCTCTCACAGCCTCCATGGATACATCTGCAGTCATCAGGTTCTCTGTGTAGAGTCAGGAACCACCACCAACAGCTCGTCCAATTCCATGCTGCTGCCATTCTGCCTCTTCTCAGTTTCTCTCCATGTTTCCTGTCCCAGCATAGCATTAGAAAAACGGCTTGGTACTAGCTGAGTAAGTGAATTGTGACTACATTTTCCCCCGTATTAGAAGACCCTACCCTCTAAAGGAAACCACTTCAGAAACTATCTTTTTTTTCTCCCTTCAAAAGACCTTTCCATAATCTCCCTATATTTTTAAGTTTCCCATTGCTTGACCTTTAGAATGTGGACTGTTTCAGGCCCAGCTCTGCCTTGTCTTCATTTGGCTATTAAAGCTGGCTTTCTGTCTTTTTAAAGGAGATATTCATAAAGTAGAGAGATCATCCAAGAACTAGAGCCACATCCAAGAACTAGAGCAAAGACCATCAGCCTGGAGAATGCTATCTCCGGCCTGGGAACACAGGCAGGCTGCTGACAACACCTTGATGCAGGGAGAGGTGATCTTCTGTGGGAAAGAAAGGGCTGGGCCCCGGAAGCAGGCCTCTTAGCCCCCACAACAATACAGCCACTCACCCTGGGAAGAGCAAGAGTGCAGAAAACAAAGACTCATTTGGCATCTCTGATATCATCTTTGGAAGTGAATAAGACAAATAACTTAAAAGGGCCAAGGGAGATCGATGATGCTGCTAACTTGAGACTGTCCATACGAGAGTCTCTGATTTATCAGCCTTCATAAGAGCGGATAAGCTCTCGAAATGAGTGCTCTGTGATCGGCGGCTGGACCTCCTGCTAACCTGTGTCTCTCTCCTGGTTGGGGTTGTACATGTGGAGGGGGAGGTGACTGTCACAGGGATTGAAAATATGCACTTTGATTCCATTATTCACTGATCATAAGTTTGCCTTCTTACTCCGGGGCTCTTAATTGTGGCATTCCAAGGTACAAGCCAAAGCTGGCAGGAATTGTATTTCAGAACAGGTTTGGGATGGGGAAAAAAGAAAACTATTGCTGACAGAGAAGCTCTTTCTTTTTTTTTTTTTTTTTACCCCTATTATTATGAAAGCTGCGTTCCTTGTATTAGCAGAATGGAGTCAGAGAGACCGTGCAGCCATTCGGAAAGGAGGAGGGGAGTTCTCCCCAGGGCAGGGGGACATGCGGGACCCAGCAGGGGGAGGGAAGCTATTATGAAAAATAAAAATAAGAAAATAGAGCTGTAAAGTGGGTGAGTAACTGGACTGAATATTGGTGCTGAACAGCGTCTGAGCACTAGCTGGGCCTGCCTGAGTAAGATTAAAATCTGCAGGGAAATTTTGTTCTTTAGCACTGGCAGAAATTAGGAATAAATTCAATTGCATTCTGCACAATAGCTGGAAGCGATTGAGGTTAAGTGGCCTCGCTCTCTGATGTGTTAGTATTACTGAGCACTCTCTGCCCATGTGACTCCCTGCAATCTGCTCCTGGAACACGTCGCCATGGCAACTGATGATTTCTATTACAGTACATTCAAGTTCACATTCTAGGCCTGTCATATGCTTGGAAATTTCCAGTTAAAATATTTATTTATGAAAAAAGCAAAAAAAAAAAAAACACCCCCAGACTCTTTCAGGGATAGAAAACAAAAAGATGCCACAATGCTGCGTGATTTATCTACAGTCGAGAAGAGAATGTTGCATTTTCAACTTAGCTGTTTGTTGCCACCAAACAGAAAATTCCCGCGGAGTGGCTGACTTTGTTGGGGAGGGGGAAAGTTGAAATCTCACCTACTGTGGTTTGTGTGCAGGTGTGATGTTGGTCTGAGTGCGGAGTAACAGAAGTGGCCTGAAAAACCTGCAGATCAGAGGTTCTGCTTGGCTTTTTGAGACACATGGTTCCAACCTCAGCCTCCCACTAAGGTTCTGCATCTCTTTATCTTAGTCAACTCTCAGCTGGGAAAGAGCAGCACTCATTCCCCAGCTATGATGAAGGGGAGGTGGGATCCCTCATTGGGTGGGTCAATATTCTGGAGTCCTCAGGAGTTCTCAAGCTGACCCAGGAGAGGAGGAGGGCAGCCAGGAACGTAACAGGGCACACTGCTCTATCATAGAAGCTGTACCGTGTTCCACGACAAAGGTTGATGTGACCCTCTGTGTACACCTCCCAGGCACTACCCATAGGGCCCCAGGCACACCCAACTCTTTCAGGAAGACTTCTGTTTAGGCTTGATTATGCCAAGTGATTTCTCCCCAGAGAAGGACAATCAAGGGTTAAATAAGCCTTTCCTGGGAAAGAAAGCATTGTTTCCTAGCCCTGCGCTACACAAGGAGGAGTTGCTAACAAGGCCTCCTCTACTTCTTCCCCTTAGTCAAGCACATTAAATATGTTAATAAAAGAGTCCCCAGTGCTTCCTCCATCAGAATCTTCCAGGTAGCTACAATCACCCTAGGTGCCCAATTACCTGGTGAGGGTGTCCCACAACTCACAGATGGTTCTCTCTAGCTATTAACATCTCCAGTATCTTTTATTTTATTTTTGCATAGTGGCTTCTGCTGTGTCTAACTGGAATCATAACCTTGTTTCTAGCTAGAACCCACTTCGTTTAGTGGGGCTGTGTTTTCTTAACTTGATCAGCAGAGTCACTGGATTGCTTGTTTAAAATATATACTGCCAAGTGCACCTCAGATTTACTGAGTCAGATTCCCCAGGGGAGAGGTTCGGGAATCTGTGTCTTAAAATCAAGCACACTTGAGTCACGCTGCACTTGTATTGTGAGCGTATTGGCAGTGTGAGGGCTATATTGAAAACTTTCTGGTGACACACTCCTGATGTCTCTATGTAAGGTAGTGGACCAAAAGTCTCCTGGGAAATTCCGAACCATTATGGGTGTAAAACGTGATGAGAAGACTGAGCAGTATATTGAAGAAACATGAAGAATAGATGGATGGTTGTGGTCCTGGAGATTCCCCAATGGAAGCATGAATGAATCCAGTCCTAATGAAATGAAAGTATTTCATATGCAATGAAATACTCATTCCACGTGTAAGACAATGACTTTTTTCTTAAAACTCAGGTTGACAATGTGCCTACTGAGAAGCTCTAAGGATGGAGTACCGTGCATGCACAGCAGATAAGACTGCTTGGGGATGAGGGGTGATTTCTAGGGTTAAGTTTTTAGTGCCACTCAGCAGCTTTGTCCATGAGGATTTACAGGACAGGTGTTATGTTTACAGACTGCTGACTGCACACATGAGAAGGTAGGAGAGGCAGCATGAACGACGGCAGCGCTCAAGCCAGAAACCTGACCTGGGAGATGCATGTTCTGCGTTCAGCAGAGAGGACGCCAAGCATGACAGTGGCCCCCACACCCGATACTCCTTGTCTCCCTACACTCCTAACACAAGTGAGTGAGGCCTGGGTGTGCAAATCTATTAAGGGGCTCTAGATAAAGACCATGGTGCCGATACCACTCAAACTGATAGTTCTCCCATATTGTTCTGTTGATCTGAAAGGGTAAGTAGTCATGTGAGGTGGATGGGCAGACAGTTGGAGAAGTTAGAACAGATATGGTTTGTTTTTTTAATCAGTTTAAGAGTTTCGGAGAACTCCTTCACACACATTTCCATAAGCTGTAACAGAGAGAGAGAGATGTGGCATGCTCTTCTAGAGCCTGGTCTCATGGACCCAGAAATTACCTTTTCAGATTCTGGGGTGGATTACAGACATGTGGGCTCTATCTAACCAAGGAAACGGCGGACCCCCAGCCCCGAATGGCTCTGTCCAAGCCTAGCTCAGGCTGTCGCCTTAATGTGGGGCAGCAGCGTCACCTAGTGATCCTGTGGTTTAAGTACACGCTCTTTTCCTGAGAACTATCCAATTTGATCAAACTCTAATGAGATCGATTATTCATATTAATGAATGAGAGTAGTTGTATGTATAATCCCAGACTAGAGATGACCTCCAATTCTGTTTCCGTTTAGCTTGAAATATGTTCTATGACTCTGTAGCATTTGGATTTTCCATCGACTAACAAAGGAGAGTATGACTGAGCTCATGCCAAGGCAAGATGGGTGGGGCAGGCAGAGGGGTTGGCAAGGTTAAAGGGGGATTGGGTCCTTGTTATCAGTTCAGATTCTCTAAGAAGCAAATGCTGAGATAGAGTTAGACATACAAGTGACTTAGTGGTGTTATCACCTGTCAAAGGAAAAAGGGAGATGGATCACTGGTAAGCAGGGAGAACCTTCAGACCACCATGCTGGTCTGACATCTGTGAAAGAAGATGAGGTAAACAGAGCCTCGGGCTGTAGTATAGCACAGAGAAGGGGTTGCCAGCCCAACTGGGAAGTCTGGTACAAAAATCCAGAAAAGGGGGGGGTCCCTGCTCCCACCACTGTGCCTGGTCATTGAGTAGCAGCTGCCTTGGAGACATCCATAGCAGGAAGCTGCCAGCTAACTGCACTCCTGGGGACTGATCCACTCTGGAAGGGAGACCTGAGCAGCAGGACTCTATGGCTACCATAGACTGGAAGGGAAACTGCCGAGATCACATACTTGCCAGCAGATCCACATGTCCACACACAGACCCAGTCAAAAACAGAGAATGAGGGAACACTGTGGTCTGGTGCATTTAAATTGATGAGCATAGAATCTAGTACTTGTCCTCATTTCATTAATTAATGTAAACTAAAAAGTGGAACTCCTGGGAAGCATTTCTCAATCCCACCTTTCTAAATAGCAAGCTGTTTGCCATCCAATGTATGACATTGAAACCAAGTTCAATGTCAACAACTTGGAACACCAACAGTATTTTAGCTTTTTTTCATTGAGGATGGATTTGGGTCTGAAAATGTCTATATCCTGCCTAAGGCAGGAACAATGACCTCACATCTGTGCTGATTCTCTCCTTCCTGTAAACGGTCTTTGTTGCTGTTGACCATGAGACTCCACTGCCCTGGCAGTATGACCTGATCTCTATATTTAAAAACATTAAGGAACTTTCTCAAGTTCAAAGATTTTCAGAAATCCAATTTGGATGAATTAAGAAACCCAGATAGCACTACAGACAAGGGCAGAAAGTTTCCAAATAACAGTTAAGCCACAAAGGCCCAGGATACCTTGAATTAAAAAAAAAAAAAAAAATACAAGGAGCGCTTGACAAAGAACCTCGAAAAGATCTAAAGGTAGAAGAAAGCCCACTGCGGAAAAAAAGAAAGGATGAAGAAGAGCACACCGCCCCCACCACCATCACCACTCCAAAAAAAGAAAAATGGACGCACAACTCTCTCTAAGGCTCCTCAAGGAAAGAAAGATAAGAGCAGCGGAGAAGGCAGAATGCGTTAGTACCACCAAAGAGGTTGGAGGCAAGGAAAACAGGCTGGGGAGGAAGAAACCTGGGCAATAAGGAGGCTGGCCTAAAAAATGAGAAGGGGAGCGAAATTAATGATGACTCTGAGTGGCAGAGAGACCAAGCTGCTCTTTTAAATTGGTCTTTAACAAGAAAAATAAGGGAAGGGAGCATAGATAATTAGGAAGTAATGAAGACCTTTAAATATAGATGTGAAATAAACCAGGTAAGGGAATACTTGAAAACATAGAGCAATATGTACATCAGCAGGTCCAGATAAGGCACGTTCCCCAGCCTTAAGGGAATCATTAATGAACTTGTGCAACTACTGGCCATTATTTCCAAAGGCTCCAAGAGACCAGGGATTATACAATGAAAATATTTGACCAGTATTCTACCAAATTAAAAAAAAAAGTGCCCTTGATAATTACTATACCTGCCACTGAACACTCTTCCCACCTCATAGGAATGTCATAAAAATAGAAATTATGGAATTAGAAATATTAAACCACCCAGAGGAAAACATGGTGAGGAGGGAAGTAGCTGGTGGTGGTATGGATGATCCAGGCTGAGAGACCAGAGCTGGGACATATGATTATGTGCAGAGCTAATGCAGATTTTTTTTGTTTGTTTACTTTTTGTTCAGTGAAATGCATTTGGGGGTTGTAGAATTATATTTTTTGGTTTGTGTGTGTGTGTGTTGGCTGTTAGAAAATTTGTTTACATCCCCAGAGAGCAAGAGAAAGTCTTCATTGTAGGTGACAAGCTATGATGTTAAATTTTCTAAGAATAATCAACAGATTGGATAATGACATGTAGGCAGTATCAAAAATCTCCAAGCTTTCTCTTTAATAGACTGCCACAAGTTATTTTTATTTTAATCAAGATAAGTAATGCATTATTTTTATAGAAAAAGTGAAAAAAAACGAATAAGCATCATCATGATTATCACCATCACTTAAAGTCCGTCTCGGCACTATAACATGCACATCCTTCCCTCGTTTAAAATTCCTAAATAGTTATTTAACCAATAACTTTTGGCCATTTAGATGATCCCTCCTTTCTTTTTGCTAGCAGTAACTCTGCAGGTATCATCTTTAAACAAACATCTTCATATACTTATTCTTCTCTTCCCTTAGAATAAAATCCTATAAAAGGAGTTGCCAAGTAAATGGAAATTTTTTTTAGGATTTTTGCTCCATATTGCTAAATTGCTTTCAAAAACGAGGCAATTAACACTCCACAAACAATAAATGAAAATGTCAGTTTTGTCACATTAACACCAACTAGATTTAGTACCTTCTTTAGTCTTTCAGTTCAATAACATGTAAACATCCTATAGCCATTGGAGCTGGATCATTAAATAGAACAGAACACCTAAGGAAATTTATGTATCTTCTATGCTAGCCTTAAACTATTTGAAGGGAGTTCTCTTTTCTCCCTCTCTTTTCCAACCCTTTTCTCTTTTCACCTACCTTCTTTTCTTTCCCTCCTTCCTTCCTTACCTGTCTGCCTGGCGCCTTTCTTTTTGAATCACAGCTGCATTGACATATTTTTCATTAAGGGGTAAAAAATTCAAATGGCGGTGTTGAGAATAACAGTCTGGCTGTGCGTTATAAAGTTTGCAAGCCTCTGAACCAGGCATACACATTAGAGAATCACTTGCACAAGAGCATGACCGTGCCCAAGAGTGCATACAGCGGCCCTGTCTGGCTTAGCTCAGAAACCTCCAACAGCCCAAGTGTACACCTGCGAGACAAGGGCTGAGCAAATTGTGCCATATTCCCAGAATGGACTGTCACGCAGCAGTGAAATGGATGAACCACACCTAAGTGCAATCACATGGATGAATCTTTGAAACAACACTGAAGGAAAACAACAAGTTGCCGAACATTAAATAGAGTATGATACAATTTTTATAAAGCTCAAAAGCAAGCAAACTTTAAAAAGCTTATTGCTTAGGGGTACATACATATGTGACAAAAGCATTTTTTTCATCAGATAAATTATGAACACAAAATTGAGGACTGTGGTTACCTCTCAGGGGGAGACAGGGTTAGAAGAATGAAACAGAAGGAACTCTTAGATGCCCCATCGGGAATGGTTCAGCTCCCAGAGGGGTCACACATATTCACTTTATTGTTCTGTTTTATATGTGTTATAAGCATCTAAATGTATCAGCCGCAGAGAGGTTGGTTATGTATTGCAGAGTCGCTCGTTAGCAAATTTCATTTGCTAATACGGCAAATAGTTCTCTCATGTCCCCAAAGAGCAAGGCAGTTTTTCACCGCTAAAACCAGGCCCCATACTTTGCCGGCTAGATGCCTGCCACCGGGAATACAAAACAGAGCCTCTTGGCAGGATTCCGCCATTCCCCAGAGAAGCGGCTGTGCCCTCACACCTCAAGTGGAGAATTCCCTTCGCTCTGGAGAATCCAGAGGGAGAAAAATGAGCCCACAGGTACAACAGACACAACTTGAGGAGGAATTCCCCAAGGCCCGAGGCTGTGACCTTACCCATTCTCTTCTACTTTTCTAAAAATAGATCTCCAATTCTGGTAAATGGTTAGAGGGAAATAGCCTATTTTTAAAGGAGAGGTACTAAATAGCAAAATCATTTTGCTTAAGCAATGAGCCAAGTCACTTCTAATGAGGTTGTGGCATTACTGGAAATAGGAGAGATATTTAAATAAATAGTCCATACATTACCCCCCAATAAATCACTTGAAAAATATTCTTGAATGTACTGAATGTATTTTTAGTGGCATATGCGTGACCTTTCTGGAAAAAGAAAGATAATGCTGAAACAGTGAAGAATAAACATTTATTCAAATTAGTAGTCAAGACACTAGTGAGGATTGTAGCATGTTTTCTTAACACCTTCAACTATATCCTGTGCTTCAGAAACAACTTATTTTTTCCCTACCTTTAATAAAACACAGAATCTGTCTGTGAAGTAGCAGGAATATGAGAGATGAAACTTTTTTGATGACCCAATGAGAAATCCTATAATGGTCCTATTACTTCAAGGCCTCAGGCAGGATGGATATAGGGTATCTGCAACATTTCATAAAATGATTCCCAGTCCATAAAACGTTAGTTGTTTTTTTTTTTTTATGACTGTGTCTCCAAGTGTTTTATAAGTACTGTCTTATTCTTTTTTAATAATACTCACAATAAAAATGTAAATAAGACCCATTTATTCATTCAACAAACACATTCTAAGAACCTGCTCTCTACCTGGTGCTCTGCTAGGAACACAAACCTCTTCTCTCAAAATCCTCACAGCCTATGATGTCTTCTAAAAACCCCAGTATTAAATCTGCATCTGAACCTCTTGACATTATGTTCCACTGCCTGGAAAAAATAATATTGACCTTGTTCTCAGGAAATGCTTCAGGTTGAGGTTTGGCGGGAAGAGGTTCCGCACCTCAATCTTACCTTGTCTCTGATGCTTCCTCCCCACTCCCCACCCCCCTCCTCATTCTGCTTTTCCCCCTTCTCTGATCCTTAGCCAAGAATCACTGTCTTCCCTTCCTTTCCCTTTACTCTCTCTCTCCCCCTCTTCCCTTTACTATAAAACTTCTAGAAAAACATTCACACCGCTCTCCTCCAGGAACTCCCCATCAACTAAAGCATTCATTTCAGTCCCCTGTTCTACCAACAGTGCTCGCAAAGTCATGGATGGCCTCCTTATCTCTAAAACAATGGCCAGGTTCTCCTCATCCTACTTGGACTTCTCTCTCTGCCCTCCCATTGGAAAGGTCCTTCTGCGAGTTCTCCTTCTGTAGGCTCCTTCTCAGCCCTCCCCACCACTTCCCCTTTCTCTTCCCATCCCTCTAAGACTGGCACCCACACCCTAACCACATCCCCTCTTATCCTGTTAGTGACCACGAGGGTTCTCCTTGAATGCCATATGTACTCACCTGTCAGTAACCCTGGATAAGTTTGTCCCTTTGCCTGGAAGGCTAATCCTGATATTCTCATCTCACCCATTCTCTCTTTTTTTAAAAATAAGTAAGTTCAATGTACCAAGACATAGAAGCAACCTCAATGTCTATTAATATCAACAAAGAAACAGATAAAGAAGATGTGGCACATATGTACAATGGAATATTATTCAGCCATAAAAAGCAGTGGAATTGTGCCATTTGCAAAGATGTGGATGGACCTAGCGTCTGTCATACAGAGTGAAGTAAGTCAAAAAGAGAAAACAAATATCACCCATTCCTCTTTTCTCCTTCTGCTCAATCCCACTTGTCTTCCAGGGACCACAGCATGTGGTGGCTAGGAACTTTGAAACCAAATGATGGGAGTTCAAATCCTAATTCTGCACTGACAAGCTGTGTGACCTTGTTACTCAACCTTAACCTCTCTGTGCCCCAACTATAGAATGAAGGCAATGATCATACCTGCTTCCAAAGATTGTTGTGAGAATTAATGAGTTAATATTTGTAAAGTTCTTAGAGTGGGTGTCATTGTAAGTCCCGTGGATGCTTAAGAAGGGAAAAAGTCAACTCTCAAAGTATTTCGCAAATGTCCATGCTTTTAATCATCTCTTATTAGTTCAATTATAACCATATATTATGTTTTTAGATAAGTGTTTTCCCAGTATACTCTGTGCTCCCTTGCTCAGGGACTTTGTCCCTGTCTCTTCTGTATTCCAACCTGGCGTGTGGCAATTCTCTGGAAGCATTTGTTAAGTGAGAGGAAGTTCAGAAGAGATAGGTTTACCATGGCTACTCCATCTTAACAGCAAATCAGAGAGCGTGAGCCTAGAATTTCCTTGGGAGGTATTTTGGCAAGAAATGAGGTTGGGGTACTGTTAGGCACCAGCACTTTCCATTCCTGCAGTTTCTTCAGTCCAGTAAACTGATCGGGTGACAGGAGTCATAATGGTGCCAAGCCCAATTAATCTAAACCAGAATGGCACACACTGTACCTTTCTGTATCACATCAGTTGAGTTTTATTTTCCATTCTTCATACCTGTTTCCTTCTCTGTATGTAGCTAATGAGCTTTACATTTAAAACATGAAAGGCCCATAAAACATAAAAATCACAAATCAACAGTGCTTTGTTCAAGAATATCCTATTTAAGCAAGAAACGTTCCCAAGCAATGCAGTTAATTCAGCCACCAGGTGCCAGGTGGCAATGGGTGCTGTGAGGGGAGGGCTGGGAAGAATATAAGAGAAAGCTGTATTCCCTTCCCTTGGGTGTAGGAGCTCACAAAGCTGTAAACCATCCCCCTCCTAGGCAAGCATCTTAAGAAATCAAAGCTATCCCCATACCTTACTAATGCATCTGTACCTTTAATTAGCCCAATCGAGCATATAACTCAGTAGAAATCTTTCACCTTTTTTGCTCCTTTCAGCTAATTTCTGAACATTTCATTTTCTAGTAAGCTTTCACAGCATAACAAGCAGTAATGAAATGACCGATATTAACCCGTTGTTAGATTAAGCACAGTACATCATTGTCAGATAGCATTCCATAGTATTGAGGCTTGAAATGGGTCCTATCCTATGATGAAAACATTTGGTATTTGTCTAATGAGACCATTCTTGTACCTACAAAGGAAAAAAAAAAAAAAAAGACATTGTATTAAAACATTTCCTGTTAACAACAGCCTGTTCAGCACTTTCTGCTCCCAGCCACATCTAAGGGTGAAGCAGGTTTCTCAATATTAAATGCTGCAGTTGGGCCCATATTCTTAGCGAGCTGTCTGATTGGCTAGTCCCCAAATATAACTTAAATTGGCTTAAAATAGAACAATCACATGCTAACCCGGTAGCATTAGCAACTCTATTAACAGCCAATTTCACATCCACACCAGAGGGAGTAAAAGGTAATTTGCTCATTATCAACACCCTCTGGCAGTGGAAGGAAATGACTGTTCATCAAAAAGTATTTTCCTATATAACAATAGCAGCGCCCATATGCAACCACCTCACTCTCCCTTCCCTCCAAGACTCCATCACTGGAGAACAGCTACAGAAAAAGGACTTTGAAATGTAAATGAGTTTGAAATACGTAGTCTACTGTCCCCACCCAATTCCAAAACCAGCCTTACCTTCATCTCACCTCAACAAACCTTTAGGGCTACAACTGAGATGTTGGACACATAATTCTATAGGGCACAGGGCAGATCCAACTGCAGCAGAAATTGTTTAGATTGCAAAGGTTTCCAAGTCCCCACAACCTGACTAAGTACCTAAGACTTCTTTGAGCAAACCGTTCAATGTGGACAGATCTTGGAGCCCATTGTAACCAGATCTAACCTGTAGACTCATCTAGTAATTGAAGCAAATGAACCATTCAGAAATAGGTATCATCCCTTTGGGGCGATTTTAAATCTCACGCACCACCTATCTTTCTTTAGTAAGTATTTCTTCAGAATGAAGTTCTTTTGTTTGCTTGCTTTTAATTGCTATTCAGGAAACTTCAGCATGGTGTGTTTGTGTATTTGGATATAATATTGTACTAGTGTAGTGAAAAACTAAAGACACAGATTTCTTACCTGTTACTCTGCTCAGCTGGTGAACTTTATTTGAAAATCGTGATCTCCTAATTCCTGTCTAGCTCTCTGGGCCTTCTCCTCTTCTTCCTACATCTGTCTACCCTGTCTCCTTACACACAGAGGCCAGGCTAAACTGCCTGGAGCAACTCTTGCAGTGTCACTTCCCAGCTCAAAAACCTTCAATGGCTCCCTATTGCCTCTAGATAAATCCCAGACTCTACATCCTAGCATCTAAAGCTTGTCACAAACCTGCCTCTCCGTGCTTTTCTGGCTCTCATTGGAAATTCTCATTATTCCCCAATACCTTAGACTACAACCCATCTTCCCTTATCAGAATCAAAGGCAAGATCAAATGCAGTCATCTCCATGGTCTTTCTTGATTGTTCCAGTGAAAAGTGAACCACTGTACCTCTGAATTGCTATAAAATTTTTGGACATTTTGCCACTTCATAGTGAATTATGGGGGGTTACCCCAGAACTTGAAAATGAGAAAAAGATATATTATGAAATCTAGAGTCCCCTTAGAGAGACAGAATAGCTTCCATATCTGCAAAACCAGACTGTACCAGAATAGACTATTTAAAGAAAGAGATTATCAATCTTGTGATGCATAAAGGGAGGAGGGAGCATTGTCACAGAGGGAATGATGCCTGGACCCTCCTAGTGATGTCTAAGAGACAGAAGGCCTTGGCCAACAGTTGCTAATAGTAGCTTCATTGCTAACACCTTTGCTGTCTGAGATGGTTTTATGACGCCATCCTTGCCAGCTGCCATTCAACCCTGGACTCTTTAGATACCCCTTAGTCCTGATTCTGTCAACCAAAATCCTTCTGGGTTTTTCATGTTGGTCTTCCTATATATAGAAAGAACATGTGCTGGTCACATGGACTGAGAATATTCTAGCTCCTGTGACAGTGATTTCTCACTGTATATTAGTTAGTTGGCTAATCATTCTTTTAATTAATGTTATATCTACTATAAGAAGGAAATGGCAACCCACTCCAGTATTCTTACCTGGAGAATTCCATGGACAGAGGAGCCTGCCAGGCTACAGTCCATGGAGTTGCAGAGTCAGACATGACTGAGCGAATAACACGCACAATGTGTCAGGTATTTATCTACTCGTTTGAGATAAGATGGTGAACAAGGCCACACAGTCCTTCAATCTAATGCATTTGCATTCTAAAGCAGGGGTCCCCCCAGGGCCACAGACCAGTACCAGTCGCTCAGTGGTCTATTAGAAACTAGGCCACACAACAGGAGATGAGCAAGTGGGAGAAACCAGAATCATCCCCACCCCACTCCCGGTCCGTGGAGAAATTTTCTTCCACAAAACCGCTCCCTGGTGCCTAAAAGGTTGGGGACTGCTGGTCTTGAGGGAGATACAGACAAGTATGCCCACAATCCTAACAAGGTGCGGTGCCTCGTTAGAAATGTTCAGGAGACCAGGTGGGAGCACATGCTTGGAGAAAGAATCCAGGCTCCAGGAGCCAGATAAGCCTTTGTAGAGAAAATAATATTTACCTGAATCCTGAGGCATCAGCTGGAGTCAGCCCAAAGATGATAGGAGGAGGGAAATGGAATGATGCACATAAGCACAGACATCATGAAAAAGATTCAGGGTGTGTCTGAGAAACTGAACATAGTTCAGTGGAGCTAGAGTGGGGAATGTGAATAAGGGCAGGGAGGAGGGCCAAGAGAGCAGCACACAGATCAAGGAGGGCCCATAAACCATTTTAAGAGTCTGTCCTCTATCATGAGAGCAATGCAGAATTATTGAAAGGTTTTAAGCAAGTAAATGCCATGATCATATCGCTGGTTGCTGGAGGAGTGGGCAGTGTCATTGGAGATGAAGAAAAGAGGACCGATAGAAGATTTATTTAGAAGATACAACAGGCAGGACTTGGTGAGTAATGAGATAAAGGGACTAGGAGTGGAAGTGAGCAAGAGAGAGAGGAAGACGGAAGAATCAAGACAGTGCTCGCATTTCTGAGCTTGAACAAATAGAGTGGGTGGTTGTGCCTTTCAATGAGGCAGCATGTGACAGCGATTAAGAGCACAAACTCAGAGCTGGACTACCTGGGTTTGCATCCTGGCTTTACCACTGTTTCATTTGGGGCCATTTATTTTTCTCATCTATGATGAAGATAACCAGAGTACCTGTATCATAGAGTTGTTATTTGGATTACGTGGGTTAATATTGACATGTTCAGAACAATGCCTTGCAGGTAATAAATGTTATACGTGTTTGTTATATAACCAAAATAGATGACAAAGGAGGAGTAGCAGGTTTGGAATAATGGATTATGAATTTCGTTTTGGAGATCCTGAACTGCATAAATCTGTGGAGCAATCAAGAATAGATCTCTAGAAGGCAATTGCATACATAGATCTGGAGCTGCAAATGGGATCTGTGCTGGGGATTTTGTTCTGGACAATCTTCATACAAATAGTAACTGAAAACAGTTACCTTCAAGTCTTGGCTCTTCTTCCAAGCCTGTGTTCTCCCCACCTCCTTCCCCTGAACATCTCTAACAAGAAAAGAAAAGGGTAGAAAGTAACGGACAAAGAGAAACCTGGCCCAATGCCTTTCCACGTTTTGGAATCAATCGGCTGCGTTATGTATTCAAATGTTTAAACCTTTAACTTGCTGATAAGAAGAATCATAGAGAATGAGAAGCTGCAGAACAGGGCTGCACACTGTGTGAGGCCCCTTGCAGGAGAGAAGTGGACTGTTCTATGGAACCACTATCCTGGTAGTTATATTCGTCTTTGTTCATTTCTGCTTCACCTGATGCATACTGGGTTCTTGGCACTTTTTAATTACTGAATACATTAATATTTGTATTTTTCTATTTCTCTTTTTTTCATCCACTGAGAGGGACTTTTTCTGCTATCACCTAACCTCTTGATTATTTAAAGTGACTGGGGTATATCTCTTTTCCCCTAGGAGACCTTTCAGATATGCCAGTGACTGTAAGAAGAACAGGTCTGGTTTAAAGTATGGACATATAAGAGGCAGGAAGGGACTCCAGGAAAAGCTTCTGTTTATAGCATAATTGGTAAGAATCATTTCTTTTATCTATGGCTATAAACATTTGCATAACTAAACTTACCACAAAAATTGTATTATCTAAAGCTAATACATGTTGACATGCTATCATTTTTCTATGCTTCTATATTAGATTTAGCCAGTGCTTTATTTCAAATAAAATTTTAATTCATTACAGAATTTAGCATGATAATCATTGATAATCATCAATAAGAATAACAAGTCTTTTATAATAAAAGCCAGCATTAACATGTTCATAGCAGTTCATCTTTGCAGTCTGAATAACTTTTCATCCCACAAACCGGCACCAGCTATGTGATAGTCTTTGGAGCCCTTGGGTTGGCTTTTCCAAGTGAAGTTAAGGAATTGGATTGTCAGAAGTCTTCAGCTTCTCACACCATAATTAAGGCTTCAGTCCATCAGTTCTCTCTCTCTCTTGAAACAGAAAGACCAAATTTGGAAATCAGTCTAATGACTAGAATATCCATGTGAAATTCTGCACACTGTATTATTTACCTATGGCAGAAAAGAAAAGATGCAATACAGAAATTTTTATAATGGGAGGGAAAGGTTGCTCCTGGGTAAATCATTTGAGGAAAATCAAAATTGAACTTCAACTCAATTTCTCCCTCATATGAGTAATGGGATTAAGGGAAGGAGAGAGAACAGACCAGAGAACATCAGTGATGCCAAATGAGGAATCCAGGTGAGTCAGAGGCATGCCCATGCTGGGCTAAAGGCAGGCAACCCAGTAAAGCAGCATTCAGAATCTTTCTAGGGGAAAAGATGTTTGAGAGCTTGACAGCATTGTGGAAAATGAAGTTTGTGAAGTGGTGAGGAAAAGCAATAGGTAGCCAAAAACTTTAATCTAAAAAAATAAATAAAAAGAAAATTTAAAAAGCAGCAACAAAATGGAGAAGTGCAGTGTACCCCACAACCCAAGCTATCTTCAAATAAAATTCATTTCCATAAAGGGTCCTGACCGTTCCTAATTTTTGTAAAAGTCACACCTACATGCTGTAATGCACAGTAATCTTTTAATTTTCCCCTTCATTTTGGGGACAAAAATTCCCTTTCACGCCTCCTTGTGATGGAACTGAGGGAGCGCCAGCGTTCACCTGGGGCCTGGTGGCCTTCCTGCCTCATTGCCACCCGCGCAGTTGATGTGCTCCTAGTTACACAGCGCCGGACTGCTGCTGCCTTCCGTCAATCCGTTTAGCCGAAGGCCTCTGATTTGTTCACATTTACTACAACACATACAGAGGGCTGGAGGATTTTTTTTTTTTTTTTTTTTTTTTTTTTACTATTGATCTGGTGCTTTAAGAGGGGAAAAAATCTCCTTGGCTGTCTAAACACTATTGATCCCTGCTTGGGAGTCGCAGCAGAAGTGTAGAAAGGGCGTGGATGAATTGAAATTTCATTTCCGACAACTTGTTCCTGTTATTTTTACCCTTTTGGACGGGGAGAAACACGTTGCTGCGGCTTCAGTCAATGTGGTCGATAGCTCCACTGAGAAACTCAACACGGCTTCTGCCAGAGGTTTGGCAATGAGACATGATGTTGGATTTAGAGTGTATGAAGCTAAAGGATGCTGGCGAAAAACACGAGGTCTTAACGGCAACTGGAGGCAAAACAACTAGCTTCGGGCTTGCAGTGACCTAACAGGCTTTGGACAAAAAGGATTATGGGCACTTATGACACTGCCATTTGGGAAAGGCCCCGAGTAGCCACACCAGAAGCTTCACCAGGTTACAGAGTCCTCACTTCTGACTCTTGGGTGGCTGTACGTTACAAGCAGAGAAGAAACACTCTCTAGCTGAAACTAAATCTCGGGCTTCAAAGAAGAGCATTGGGCTGAGCTCTTCCAGGAGGTTGTCTGTGAACTGTCCAGGAAAGGACAACGTGAAAACCGCAGCTGCAGGCCCACAAGGAACCCGTGGATGACACCGGGCTCCCTAGGGCACGCACCTACAGCCAGCGGCCTCAGGACACACACCCAGCCTGGAGCACACTGAGTAGAGGTGGTCTGGTGCCAACAGCACCAGCTTTGTTCTTTTATTAGATGTTCAAAGAATACAGGAGAAAACCAGGCTCCTTCTTTCTAATGGCAACATCTGGCGTTTATGCAGCCATGCACCTTCGATCGTTAAGGATCCCGAAACCCTTAACAACTTGCTGTAGTGCTAATGTGGCCAGAGCAACGAGCCAAGTTCTTCCCACACCCGTTCGCTTCTCTCCGTTTTGCAGTGTACAGAACCATTCTCCATTCTAGGAGGAGAGTCAGTTTGGATCCCAACCAAACACCTCTTTCATTTGTCACTTTTTTGCAGAGTTTGTCCAGTACTGCCTCCTGCCTGTTTTCATCTAGAAGTATTTTATCACTGTTCTTACTATCAACAGTACTTTATTTACATTTCCAATTATTTTACAGGCCCATTTCTGCCCTTATCTCCATCCCTCCCATTCCAGAGAAAGACGAAAATTTTCTCCTCCCCTGGGAGCCAAGAATCTGCATTGCTGATGAGGTTGCAAATTCAGACACAATAAACAGAATTAAGAAAAACTGAGCTGGCATTTGACAGAAATTGTAAAATGACACTCAGAAATGTTGCTCTTGTGGAAATTACTGATATTAAAATATAAATCAGTGTCTTGTGTTTCCCGAAGCACCAGGGGCTCTATTAGGTTATGCAGTTTGATTGCTGAGCTGAACCTAAGAGACTTGGCAGTTCAGTGCTGAAGTTATACCAAAGAATTTAACCCCTCTCCTGCTGGAGAGCAGGCACTCAGGCAAATGCTCGTGAATCATATCATCTCCAAGAGGCCTGGGCTTTTCCACTGAATCATTGAAATCTGCAAGAAGGTGGAGGGGGTTAACATGAGGAGAGAAGGTAAAGGAATTGTGGAAAATCCTTTCTCAAGATAAGAATCTTATTGTATGGTATCAGGAAGAAAGCAGCAAAGGGCAACTCAAGAAGCAGATTCTATGAAATTTTTTATTAGTTATAATGGGGAAAATAGTAACTCAGGAGACACCAACATAACCAAATGACCAAGGTCAATATCATTGGTAATAAGATATACTGATGGTGTGTAAGAGGCTAACAACTGGGGACGCTAAGGAAAGGGTATATAGCAACTCTCTGTACTATGTTTGCAACTTTTCTGAAAATCTAGCTTTATTTCAAAGAGGTCTGTGTGTTCCTGTTTTTTCACCAGAGTTGACCACTGCTACCTTTGTGGAGAGACAAAGCAAATCACAAATAGCCTAATAAAGGCAGATTTTGTTGCCTTTAAAAAGTGAATAGTTAAGGACTTCCCTGGTGGCCCAGTGGCTATTAATCTGCTTCCCAGTGCAAGGGACGTGGATTTAATCCCTGGTAGGGGAGCTAAGATCCCACATGCCAGGGGGCAAGTGGCAAGCCTGAGCTCTCTAGAACCTGCGCACCGCAACTAAGACCTAATGCAGGCAGATAAATGAATATTTTTTTAAGTGAACAGATTAAATGCCACGGGAGTCTGAGGGGTTACCTACCTGGCAAGGCTGCTGTGAGAACTGTTGCTGTTTATGTTTGGTGCAGTGCCTCACGCTTAGTAGCTGCCACACGAGTGTTGATAAGTGCGTGTGGTTGGAAAGAAGATGACAGAAATGGCTACTGCGTTGGGTCTTGAAAGTGTGTGTTTTTTGGACAGACAGAAAGAGGATGCCTCGTATTCAAAAAAGAAAGATAACTGAGACATCAGGTGGGAGAGTTTTCAGTATGTCAGTTTATCCTAAGGGTAACCAAGATTAGATGGAGTATGTGCTTCAAAAGAGGATATTTCACTAAATGGCATGGGAGTAATGATGGCGGCAGTAGGAGGACTAAGTATGTTGCTCCCTTCCCCACCCTGGACCTTTGTACTCCGTACATCAAGTGGAAAAAGAGAAAGAGTGAAACAAAGAGACTGTATCAAGAGAAAACCAAGTCAAGGAAGGGAAAGGAACATTTGAGAAAAATGTTCATGGGGTCAAAGAGTTGGTCCACAATGAAACAGAGGTTCCAAAATGTAGAAGCAGCTAGTGGAGGTGCTATAAACGGAGAGTGAGTTGTAAAGACGTCTCTTGAAGAGGACTGTAATTAAGGGTACTTTATCCTTTTGCGTTAGATTTAACTGCTTAAAAATAGAAAAAATCCAAAACAACCATGACTTAAGATAGAAGTCACTTAAGTGATGGAAATTTCTCCAGTGGTTAGGGCTCTGTGATTCCACTGCAATAGGAGCAGTTTCGATCTCTGGTTGAGACACTAAGATCCCACATGACGTGAGATGTGACAATAAATAAATACATAAATAAATTTAAAGTTGCTCGTTCTCTGTCTCCAGGGCTGGCATGGTGGTTCCATACCAGCAGAGACCTAGGTTCTACGTCTATGAGCATCACATCATATCCCAGATGGTTGCTGGAGCACCAGCCCCTAAATCATCATTCCAAACAACCAGAAAGGAAGAAGGAACAAAGAGCTGTACACTACTCTTTAGGATTTCCAGGAAGTCCCCACAGTATCTCATCTTACATCTTATTGGCCAAAACTTAGACGTATAGCCATACTTGGCTACCAGAGAGGCTGGGATAGGTAGTTTTTTTGGATGAGTACATAGACACCCTGATAAGGTTCTGTTACAATGAAAGATTTATAGTATGGATATTGGAACAGACAACTGACAGCCTCTGTGAGAAGAGCTATAGCTGTAGGGAGAGATTTTCACCTGTAGCAATGAGTCTGATAAATCCTGGGACCCCCTCCTCTTGTTCCTTCAAGACCCTTGTTTCTTCAGCCATTCCAAAGTCTCCTTTAGGAAGACCCAACTGGCCCTTCTTCCTCTCCAGAATAGCCTCAGTCATTGGGTTGGACTAGTCAGTAACCTTGGTGTCAGGTTCCTGTCACTAAGTCATGGCACAGAATCCCCAACCTAAGCAAAACCATCCCCTTCTCCCCCCCTGCTTCTCAGATATGCACTACATGACCAGAGATTATTTTCTTTTTGAACTGGATTTGGATCCAAAGAAGTAGATCGTTCATGCCAGGCCTCCACACATGTCTATGTCTATGAGCTCTTGGCAGAAGCAATTTATTGTATGTACAAGGGGCATCCTGTCAATTCATGGTGTTCACGTATTTGTAAACTGGAAGAAATATTGAACATCCTTTCATCATTTCAATAATTAAGACCCCCTAGGAGTTATCACCCTTTTATATTGGTGTGTGTGTGCGTGCTAAGTCACTTCAGTCGTGTCTGACTCTTTATGACCCTATGGACCATAGCCTGCCAGGTTCCTCTGTCCATGGGATTCTCCTGGCAAGAATACTGAAGTGTGTAGCCATTCCGTTCTCCAAGGGATTTCCCCAACCCAGTGATCAAACCCATGTCTCTTATGTCTCCTGCATTGGTAGATGGGTTCTTTACCACTAGTTTTTATTGGTTCAGTTCAGTTCAGTCGCTCAGTCGTGTCCGACTCTTCGCGACCCCATGAATCACAGCATGCCAGGCCTCCCTGTCCATCACCAACTCCCAGAGTTCACTCAGACTCACGTCCATCAAGTCAGTGATGCCATCCAGCCATCTCATCCCCTTCTCCTCCTGCCCCCAATCCCTCCCAGCATCAGAGTCTTTTCCAATGAGTCAACTCTTCACATGAGGTGGCCAAAGTACTGGAGTTTCAGCTTCAGCATCATTCCCTCCAAAGAAATCCCAGGGCTGGTCTCCTTCAGAATGGACTGGTTGGATCTCCTTGCAGTCCAAGGGACTCTCAAGAGTCTTCTCCATCACCACAGTTCAAAAGCATCAATTCTTCGGCGCTCCACCTTCTTCACAGGTGGAAAGACTCATGGCTAAGTGTAGGTAAACCTGTTAAGTTTGATTAACCCCAAAGGATAGATTTAACTTTAAACTAAATAGTATCTCTTTCTGTGAAAACCCAGAAATGTGTTTTAAATTAAAAAAATAGATTCTTGATATTCTTCCATCTAGGTCATGAAGGAAAAGTAACAGACAGTGTTGCTTTAAGGCCAGTAGTTCATCCATATGCCCAAGCTGTGAGCAGTTTCATGGGGAGTCAGCACCAGTAATCTGTGTTGATGGCATGTGTGTAACCTCAGGAAGATACTGATAGATGGTGTAAGAAGTACTAATGTGTGTTTCCCATCCTGCCCCCACTCAACCTGTGTTTCATTGAACTTATTCACTTAGACCTTTTTCCTTCCTCTCCCCACAAGGTAACAAGGACTCTCTGAATTAATAAAGAGGAAAGAGAGAATATGAACATAAGTTAGAGAATTTGACCCAGGTAAGATCAGTATAATTGTCAAAAATTGAGAAAACAATAGAACCCCAGATGGATTTAGCAGTCCAGGGGCAGAAATGCTAATGCATACCAGGAATGGGGTAACAGGGAAGTGAGTGAACAAGATCTTAAAATCCTATCCCTTTCCTCTCAACTGACCTTTCTAGAGAATGGTGGAAATGATGATGGTATAATGATGGTAGAGCAGGTCCAAGAGAAGAGAGCCTGAGACCAATCTCACATGTGTGTGTGTCTTTCTGCATTAGCAGCTTCCTCAGAGGAAGAAAAAGGCCCAGAAGAGCTACAGTAAGAAGATGCAGTCTCTGCAGCCTGATGACCAGCACATAGACATCTGGGCATACTCCAGCTGCGAGAGACACCCTTGACCAGGGACCAGAGCAACCAGGACCCCAGAACTGAGGCACACTCTGGAGAGACCTAAATAGGTGGAAGGAATCTTGAACTGCTTCATTTTTTAACTGAAAAATGATGGCTATTTCTTAGAAATAACTAAGATTCTATTTTTTGCCATTTGGTATAAATGGAATTTAACAAAGAGATTGAGTAATACAAAAATAGTTACTTTTTCTTTGCACACTTAAGTTCATACTGCTACCCTAGTCACTGATGTGATGACTAGATGTAATATAAGTGTTTCTTGAGAATCTCTAAAGTGCTCTGTGTGGGGGCTGAGGCCAACTTCAGAGGCACAAAACATCACTAGATCCCCTGACCAAGTTTTTGTCTTTTGTTTTTTTGTGGTCACGACTGTCACCAAGCAAAAGCCTGCTAGAAAAGCAGATGGCAGAACTTTCGAATACAAAAAGAATAGTTCCCTGGGGAGACACAACAGAATTGGAGATGCCAGTGGAGGAGATGAGGCACAAGGATGTGAAGGTCTCAACAGTGATGCAGGAGACAATAGCACAGAAAGTGCAGAATCAAGAGTTTGAGAAGAGAGGGGACACTCAGGTCCTGTGCCCAGAGATCAGTATCCATGGATCAGGTGGGGAGCCCCTCCCTCTGTGATGAATTCTCTCCTCTACAAAATATTTGTCCAGCCACACTAGACACACACTCCTCAGAAGGCATCGTGAAGGTTCCTGTGATCATTTTATGAAGCACTGAGGCTGCCCCAAAGCACTCTTCCTTACCCATCTGGCACACATTACTGTCAAATGCTTCCAAACTTATTGTATAACCCTTCCCTTTTTTTTCATCATAAACACTTCCAAATTGCCCACTTCTATTGTTAATGACTCACAGGATTCCCATATTTCCTTCATGGAACACAGTTCAGCTCTCTATTTTTCCTCTAATATATTTTACTTAGTAAATATATTTCCATGCAAATATGAGAGCCTGTGCCTGCCACTTTTCCTTCCAAATGCTCTTGGCCCTTGCAATGGTAGCTGTGGAACTGCATAGTAGATTAAACGATCATGAATTAGACAATCATTTTTCTGCCTCTGGGACAAGATTTCATTTTATTTAAGAATCATCTCCTGACGATCCAGTAAGCCAGCTTCTGTTGTTAGTTGCTCAGTCATCAGCCTCTAGAGGAATATTATTCTCAAGGATATGTTTACTCCACTACAACCTTTGTGTGATGCTTGGGCTGCGTTCACGATTCCTGTTAAAGAAGAATGTCCATCAAGGTAGAACCAAAACAGTAAACTTTAGAGCTAGGAAAGAAAGCCATCGTTCAGTACAACTCCTCAGTTCAGAGAGGGAGAATGAAGGCTTGGAGAGATGAGTGCTTTTCCATAGGCTGCTCCTTGACTTAGGTGCTGAACCAGGTTTAGGAGCTTCCTGGCATAGAGACCTGTTCAGTGTTCTTTTAGGCCATGCTATTTTTAATCTTCTTGGCTGTCTAACACTGTAGAGTAAATGTTTATGTCCCTTCAAAACTCATGTGTTGAAATCCTAACCATCAAGGTGATAGTATTAGGAGGTGGGAGACTTTGGGAGGTGATTACATCATGAAGATGGAGCTGTCATGAATGGGATTAGTGCCCTTATAAAAGAGACCCCAGGAGTCTCCTTTGTCCATTCTGCCATGCGAATTTACAGCAAAAAAAAAGAAACAGCCATCTCTGAAGTGAGTCCTCACCTAATCTCCTAGCACCTTGATCATGAACTTCTCAACCTCCAGAACTGTGAGAAAAAAGTTTTTCTGTTCTTTATAAGATACGCAGTCTGTGATATTTTGTTACAGCAGCCCAGTCAACTAAGATATCTTGCATTGAAGTGATTTGTAACATTCACCAATATTTCCTCTTGAGGGTAAAGGAAGAAAGTGGGCATAGCCATAGGACTTGTTTTGGCCAATGAAATGTGAGCAGAAGTGAAGTGTGTCACTTCCACTTTAAGAACCTGTGTGTGATTCACCTAATTCCCTTTCTGCTGCCATGGCAACAGGCAGCATACTAGATGATAGAGGTTCTACTAGCTGAGGACAATAAAGAGCAGAGCCCCAGCTGACTCATAAAGGACATGTAGCACAAGTGAAAAATAAACCTTCATGGTTTTAAATCACTGAGATTTGTGGATTATTTGTTACTGCGGAATCACCTAGCCCCTCCCTACTGGGTAAGCCAGATGGACTTCACCATTCCCATGATGCATCTCTCTGCATGAAGCCGTAAGAGGGTAAACAATGCAGCACATCAGAATACAACCCCATAAAACATTCCAAATTCTCACCAACATTCTTTCTTCCTCTTGGCTTATATTAGGGGTGGGGTATGTGGTTCATTACAAAGAATGAGTATTTTGATAGCTTCTCATTCTTGGAACTATTCTGCAGGTAAGTGCCTGATGGAAACTTCCTCTAGTCTTAGAGTTTAAAACATAATGAATTAGATTATTTTAATAATAAGTGCAGTGCATTATGACCTCACATGCATCATCCTATACTTACACACACATATGTGCAAATATCTGTGGTTTTCCTTGAGGCTTTTTATTTGGATAATTCTCAGGACTTTCCAAGTTTCCTAGCTTCACAACCACCAATATAAGAGTAACTTGACACTGCAAAAAAAATCACATCATCAGATATTTCCAAATTAATAAGTAGAAATTAATGGAAGGGAAGATCCCCATGGAGTAGTAAGAGAGCCTGTCTGACCTTGGGTAAGTCACTTAGCCTCTCTGGGCTTCCATTTCCTCCTCTGTAAAGTGGAGACAGAAATAGTGTGTACTTCCCAGGGTTATTATGAGAATGAAGTTGATGTGCGTGCACATCCCAACTGGTTCATAATTAGTACCTAATATTAACTATATTTGAGCCATAGAATATTTAGAAACCTAGAAAGTAAACTCATTTCAGACCTTTTACTTTCCAAGAAGGATGAGTTCAGAAACTATCTAGCCTACCAACTGGTGATTTTTTGGGAAAGATGTAAAACCACGGTCCTGTCTTCCTAACAAAGGCTTTAACACACTTTCGAAAACACAAACAGATGGGTAGGCAAGTAGGTATTGCCAACAGTTCAGAAATTTTTCCAGACTCCCTGCTGAGAGCCCATATCCAGGTGGGAAAATCTTTAAAGGGCCAGACTAATTTATGCTTTTTCCATCTTAAATTCTTGGACTTTTTCAGGTTTATAACAAAGCTCAGAAAATGCTAAAGCTTAAAGGAGAATTGAGAGGTACCAAGGAAATGAAAGATGAGGTAAGTCTTCTTACTCCTCTGTATAAAGGAATAGAGTTGATTGAACCTTTGTTACAAGGGACATCTTTTCAAATTTCATGATTCAAAATTCCTATAATAAGCATCCTCAAATCTCAGACAGAGTTGGGCAGCAGAGCGTACATAACACATAAGAGCCCAGACTTGAGTTAGGTGAGTCTGGGTCCATATCTAATAGCAGTGTGATACTGGGCATTTTACTTAACCTCTCTGAGCTTCCTTTGCCTTACCTAGAAAATATGAATAATGAGCACTTATTTCCAAGGCTCACTGTGAGAATTAAGTAAGATACCACATGTAAAAAACCAGTGCTTGGGACTTAAGCACTTATTAAATATTATTGCCAACATTTTCTCTTTATCTGGACTGATATGGAAACAGAGTGCTCTGCTGAGTTTAATATTTCATTCAAACTGTGTTTATGTTTTCCCTGACTTGTTCCAGAAAGGACTTAAGGGGGATGTTTTTGTTAGTGTAGGGCTGTCCCACATGACATATGCTTTCTAACAGACCTCCTACCGAGAGGTAAGAAGTTTCCAAAAGAGGTGTTTCAACTCCTTTCCTGCTAGATTAGTAGTGGGAGCCCTTCAGGATTCACTGAAAGTTCTGCAGGAAGAAAAAGGGCCTGATATGGCTTTTCTAGAAGGGCATGTCTTCATTCACCTGATGTCTTTGGGGCACTTCACTGTGCCAGGCATTGCTCTAAGGCCTGGGGATGAAGCAGTGAACAAAATAGACAAAGATCCCTATTCTTGTGGAGCTTACTCTCTAGGGACATAATTTCTCCAAGGATATGTTGGAGGAAATTATATGCCAATGAGAATTGGCCTATATTCCATAGGTGGTGGATCTCTGACACAGGCCATGTGTATCCTAAGCCATATACTTATACAGGGTGCCAGTTTTTAAAGAATTTAAGACACAATAAAATATTCTCAGTCTTCACTATATGAACATAATTGGATCCAAAATTTTTACTCACAGGCTAAACCTTGGGTAAGTGCCCATTAATTCCCATCATAAGTAAACAAAAACTGTAATGTTTTTATAGATGGAAAAGTAAACTCAGGAATCAAGTTAGTAATATCAATAGCAATGTTTGGAATTACTGTAGATAACTTTAAACTCTTTTACTGTAGAAGTAAACTATAAAAATTCCTGTAGCAATGTTAACTTTTAAGATTTCATGCTTTTAAAAACATAACTCTGACTATAAACTGATATGTTTTGAACGGTAGTGAGGCCTAAGGATGGTTTTCCATTGTTTATTGAAGACCTTTCTTTATCCTCACAAAAATAATTTCCCAGATAATAACTTTATGGTATTGTTGGTGGACTCCAGAATTACTCTGGAAACTGCCATCCAAGCTTTATCGTTCAAGTTCCAAATCCTGGGAAATGCTGCCATCTTGAATCTTTGTAATGCTCCTGGGGCCTGAGTGCGCTACTGAATCACAAGCTTCAGTTTAACATCAGCTCCCCCGGAGAAGAAGCGTAAGACTCTCTGTCAATACTTTTTAAAAAATCTTTTGTTTATTTCTATGTTTTGGTTGTGCCTAGTCTTTGTTGCTGCACAGGCCTTTCTCTAGTTGCAGCAAGCGGAGTTGGGGGCTACTCTCTAGCTGTGGTACACAAGTTTTTCACTGTGGTGGCTTCTCTTATTTCAGAGCACGAGCGCTAGGGCACTCAGGCTTCAGTAGTTGCTGCATGTGGGCTCAGTAGTTGCTGCATGTGGGCTCAGTAGATGAGGTGCATGGGCTTAAGTTGCCCCAAGGCATAGGAATCTTCCTGGACCAGGGGTCAAACTTGTGTCCCCTGCATTGGCAGGCAGATTCTTAACCACTGGACCACCAGGTAAGTCCTGTCAATACTTTTGAAGCCTAGAGCAAAATTTCTCCCCATCTTTTGAAATATAGTTCAAGAAGGCATGATCTTTGAAAAAAGACTCACTTAATCAATACAGAAAATTTGCTTCAGTAAGTAACCTATTTTCTAATAACTATCATGAATATGGTAGCAACTGCGGCATCAGCACTCATCACTTAGCCTGTGGTTGGTAGCTGCTGCTGCTGTCACGGGCCTTCAAACAAAGTGACCAGGTTCCAACCCCTTATAAGCAAAACTGGGTACAGGCAGGCTTCATTTTATTGAGCTTCACTTGATTGCACTCTGTAGATATTATATTTTTTACAAATTGAAGATTTGTGGCAACCCTGTATCAAGCAAGTCTATCAGTGCCATTTTTTTTCAATAGCATTTGCTCACTTTGTGTCCCTGTGTCCCATTTTGGCTTTGGGGCAATATTTCAAACTGCTCATTGTTATATTTGTTATAGTGATCTGTGATCAGTGATCTTTGTTACTTTTGCAAAAAGATTGCAATTCGCTAAAGGTTCGGATGATGGTTAGCATTTTTTAGCAATAAATTATTTTTAAATTAAGGTATTGCAGCAATGAAATTAAGACACTTACTCCTTGGAAGGAAAGTTATGACCAACCTAGATAGTATATTGAAAAGCAGAGATATTACTTTGCCAACAATGGTCCGTCTAGTCAAGGCTATGGTTTTTCCAGTGGTCAGGTATGGATGTGAGAGTTGGACTGTGAAGAAAGCTGAGCGCCGAAGAATTGATGATTTTGAACTGTGGTGTTGGAGAAGACTCTTGAGAGTCCCCTGGACTGCAAGGAGATCCAACCAGTCTATCCTAAAGGAGATCAGTCCTGGGTGTTCATTGGAAGGACTGATGCTGAAGCTGAAGCTCCAATACGTTGGCCACTTCATGCGAAGAGTTGACTCATTGGAAAAGACCCTGATGCTGGGAGGGATTGGGGGCAGGAGGAGAAGGGGACGACAGAGGATGAGATGGCTGGATGGCATCACCGACTCGATGGACGTGAGTTTGAGTGAACTCCGGGAGTTGGTGATGGACAGGGAGGCCTGGCATGCTGTGATCCATGGGGTCCCAAGGAGTCGGACATGACTGAGCGACTGAACTGAACTGAACTGATATACTTTTTTAAATACAATGTTTTTGCAAACTTAATAGACTACAGAATATTGTAAACATAACTTCTATATGCACTGAGAAACCAAAAAATTTGTGTGACTTGATTTACTGGGATATTTACTTTATCTCGGTGGTCTGGAACCATGCCCACAATATCTTCAAGATTTGCCTGTATCTAAGTATGTGGTTTATGTACGTGAAACCCATTTAGCAGTGGAGGCTTGTAATTTCGGATTGTTCATGACTTCATATTTAGAGCAGAATCAGATGGCGCCTGAGGGTCAGCATTAGACTCTCAGTTCATCTCGTATCCCAGTACTGGTTACAGAGCTCTGATTGATGAAATGTCAGATTAAATCAATTTCTACTGCATATTGATACTCAAAAGGCATCTGCCTGGAATTTAGCGTTCATAAAGTAGATAGGATTAGAAATAGTGTACAGTGACCTCTGTGCATGATATTAGCAAGAAATTAAGTTTACTGAAACCTCAGAAACACTGGCCTTTATAGAGTTCTGAGGTGAGCACAGCCCCTTCTTACAACCACTTACAGTAAAAAATAATACATGGTTCATGGAAATCACCTTAGTGCTCTCCCAGCATTTTCACTCTTATTCTGGTGAATCAAAACCCTTATGTAATTTGGCCTTTAGGTGTGAATGGTTAGGTTCTGATTTCCAAAGCAAATTTCATTTGACGTTCAGCAAAATACCTTTGTTATTCAACTGGTTTAGGGCATCCTCAAAGAAGGGATTATTTATTCCAAACTTCTTGTTTTATGAACAAAGAAATTGCCTCAGAGACTCTGAGTTAGTGCTGCTGTTGCTGCTGCTGCTGCTAAGTCGCTTCAGTCGTGTCTGACTCTGCGACCCCATAGACGGCAGCCCACCAGGCTCCGCCATCCCTGGGATTCTCCAGGCAAGAACTCTGGAGTGGGTTGCCATTTCCTTCTCCAATGCATGAAAGTGAAAAGTGAAAGTGAAGTCGCTCAGTCGTGTCCGACTCTTAGCGACCCCATGGACTGCAGCCCCCCAGGCCCCTCCGTCCCTGGGATTTTCCAGGCAAGGGTACTGGAGGGGGTGCCACTGAGTCAGCGCTAATGTCCAAATTAGATGGGATCGTGTACATTAAAGATCCAATTCCGAAGCCCTGGTGGTGCAACAGAATTGGGCTAGCCGGCCTTCTTCTCAGAGGACATCTAAAACTAGAAGGAGTGGGGGTTTTTTAATTGGCCTGAGAGGGTATTGAGCTTTTAACATGGAGAAGCTCAAGTTGTATATCACTGGTACTTTGTTGGTGAGTCCTCAGTGTGCCCAGCTTCATACACAACAATCTGTTGATATGGTCCTCACCTAAGGATGCATATATTCAGCATCCAGGCAAGAATATAGGGCATGTGGTACTTGCATAGAGCAAGCATTGTATGGTCACCTAATCTGCTCATAAATGCCAAAGAGAGAGTCCTGTAGCAATAGGGAATCCCTAGGCTCCCCACCCCCAAATCCCCAATGAGTCTCCATACTGTATTCCCAGTAAGGAAGCCATGAGAAAAGGGCTTTTAAAAGCACAAGAATCAAACTGCTGCTCCTTGTCAGATAAAGGATTTTGTTTTCTAGTTAGAGAACAGTGTCTGTACACCTTTTTTTTTTTAGCTGCTCTACACATATTCTCTTAAGAGAGTCCCTGGTAATTGTCTTAATGGTAATTACATGCTTGGGGCAGTTGACATCCACTGTTATTTTTCTGAAAGTGGGGAACAAGGGACAGGAGCTGGAGAGGAAGAAGGAGAGTTTTGAGATAATGAAATCCTTTTAATGACAGAGCCACGCCGTTAACCTAATTAAACTGTAAAGTGGTAAAAAAAAAAAAAATGTTCAGGTACTAAATGGAAATGATGGAATAAATCAGCTGAGACAGCAGCACTTCTGGGAAACCTTCTGAATTCCGAATACTCTGACATTGAGGTGTCCAATTCTCGTGGTTATTTCTGCCCCCTCCCACCCCACCCCCAGCCTTGTGCAGAGGTCTCTTAAACTGACCTGTCCAGCAAGGCTTGATTTATGATGTCCATATCAGGTCTCCAGCTCCCCCTGGGAGTATGCCTTATAAAGCTCATATATTTAAGAAGTCAGCGCAATCAGTGGGACGTGGTGGTGGAGCACTGGCTGCAGGGTCAGGAGAGCTGAACTCTCCTCTGCTAACCACCTATGGGACCTTGGACACTATCACTTGGACCACTTTGCCATTTCTGGGCATTCATGGCTTCTGTGTGCTTTTGCACCTACAACTCTCTTAGAAGAATTGCCCTTGGGCATTTGGGGTCACTTTACTCACAAGAGCAGAAAGCCGGAAGTCCTTGGGAGCTTACACTCCATGAGGCAGCCCTTAACCATTGACTGGCTGATGCTGAGGCTGACAGCCCGGCTTTCATTGCATCTAATCAGGACAGGCTCTAAGGTGTTACTTAGACTCTGGAGTTCCCTGTGGAATTAGGCTGAAGCCATTCCCACAAAACTTTGTCTGAAACTGTGCCCTTCCTTAGTTTCTTTCTCTTCCCTGTCCTGCTTCCCCCACCTACTTGCTGATTTCTCTTGGGATTGTTTTCTTTAACAGAAGCCAGGAATCCTCACCTAAGAGCTTGCTCTGATAATTTACACAAGCAGGCACCTACTATAAAAGCACCAGCCTCAGTTCCAACATCTAAAACTCGGAGGTGGTGCCTGTCCTCAGGAGTATCAGGAAAAGTTTGCACAGTGATAGGACTAAACCACTGGACAGGTTCACAGAGGGCTGCTTGCTAATTTCTTTTCACACCGTTGTCACCCACAACACTGGGAGTGGAAGGTGGCGTCCTATATGACAGAGTCCCCACCTCCTTCCCACGGCTGTACGCCCCAACCCCACCCAAGCTACTATGCCCCACATTCTCTATTTTGATCTTGATCACTAATTTCCATCTGACCTAGCAGTAATTAACAAATCTTCTTCACTTATAATCAAAGACAGGGATCTTATGCAATCAGTCCAGGGATTTTACTTTCATTCCCATTGGTATATGTCTCCAAAGAAAAGCACAAGGTTTATAGGTGTAAAAAGTGTAAAGTGTGAGTCGCTCAGTCGTGGCAACTCCATGACTGTAGCCTGCCAGGCTCCTTTGTCCGTGGAATTGTCCAGGCAAGAATACTGGAGTGGGTTGCCATTTCCTTCTCCAGGAGATCTTCCTGACCCAAGGATCGAACCCTGGTCTCCTGTATTGCAGGCAGATTCTTTACTATCTGAGCCACCAGAGAAACCCAAGTTTGTAGGTGAGGGAAGACTTTAGTTTAGTGGGTAGAAGGGAAAGTGAAGAGACTTTTCAGAAGCCACATCAACTCCAGCACTGATTCACTAGAATCTTGACAAGTCCATTTGACATCTCACTAGTTCATCTCATCAGTGGCAGAGCCATTAATATTATAGATAGCTCACCAGGTGCCTGGAATTGTTCTAGGCACTGACTTTCTCTTGAAAGCAAGAGAAACATCTATGATGCACCCACAGCAGTGGGTGAAGATTAATTAATGTAAATAAGTAATTGTCTGAATAATGTAGAGCACTCAGACACCTCGCAAATGGATACTGTGTAAACGTTACACAGGATGAGTAATAACAGCGAAGGGTTGATGGACAAATTTCCAGCAAATTTAAAGTCTCTGTCAACCAGTGAACGAAAGTAAGCATTTTCTTGATAGTTCATAATTGATGCTTTTGTTTTTCTGACTGCCGAGGTGGGGGAGAGAGACAGAGACGTAAGCAGTCTGAACAGCAAGCTCTTGAGCCTACAAGCTGACATCAAGAATCTACACAATGTCTGCAAGAGACAGGGGAAGACCTTACAGGAGAATCAGCTCTGTGTGGAGGAGGCCATGATGAACAGCAGCCACGTAAGGGATTCACTGTCCACTTCCCACCTCTGCTCCCTCTGTTTCCACTTCTGCCTCCTTGGGTAGGAGAAATAATAGAAAGTTCTCCCACTGGTCATTCAAGAGCACTTACTGAGCAAACAATGAGAGAGAACTAAACACACACACACACACACACACACACACACAAATGCCATCCCTGCCCTGAGGACTTTTCAGTCTAGCTATCTTATCTCCAAAGTTATTTACATCTGAGCTCTTTTCTTTACCTGGTCTTTCACACTGAATTAGCACCTGAGGTCCATTGCCCTTAAAAAAAAAACAAAAAGCCAGATCATAGTTATGTAGTTATGTAAAGAGAATAGCATCTCTGAATGGATTTTACTTTATTTATTTTTTGGCCAAGTCTTGTGGCATGTGAAATCTTCGTTTCCCAACCAGAGATTAAACCTGTACCCCCTGCCTTGGGAGTGCGGAGTCTTAACCATTGGACTGCCAGGGAAGTCTCTTAATGGATTTTGGACAAACTTCTACATCACCCATGAGAATAGTAGCCATTCCACCTGCTCTGAGGTGTCACTTCCTGTCAGTGCCGCCAGAGCTCTTTATTGCCACACCTGCAGCTCTCTGCCTATAAGCTTTACTTTTGGATACAGGAGCCCAGTCACAGGACAGGCTGAAATGCAGAAGAATTAATGCCCCTAGAAGCAGCCCTAAACCAATGACTGATGGGGAGAGGGCTGATTAGCAACCCGTCTCCCTTACTCTATTTCACTGGAAATAACTCCAGGCACGTTCTTTGCTCCTCCTGGAGTTCCTCAACGGGGCCCAGTACCAGGTGCTCACAGTGGCAACTGGGTTGGCCTCCTTTCACAGTATCCTTCCCTGCCTTGTTCATTTCCCCACTCCTGTACCTGAGTTTCCTAAAATTACCTTCCACACAAGCTACTTACTCGATGCCTGGTTTTTGTCATAGGACTTGCTTCCAGAGGTGCCCAAGCCACGATACTCGGTAACACTTGTCCTGAACCTGTGTGAGCAGGAGGATCTCCTGGCATGATCATCTTTCTTGAGACTCTGATTTTGAACTAACCTCCTAGGCAACTCATCAGCTGAGGCAACTTCACTTCATTCTGAGGTTTTTTCTTTTTGGAAACTCCAGCTCTAAGCTCTTTAAACCAGTCTCTAAATTTATGCACACAAGCTGGGGAGCCAGCTGGGAGATGTTTTCCCAGAGTTTCCTAAACACTTTGGGTTTCCAAGACTTCCTAACTTGCAGTCGTCATTTCTACTTGGGGACTTGAGTTATTGGCGAAGATGAGGCAGGTACTGGTTGCACAGATCTGTTGCCAGACCTCCAAGTTAGCCTCCTAGGTGCAGTCAAGGATCTGGCCTCTCCTAATTGAGAGAGTTAGAATTAGAGTTAATTAGAACTCTGTTAAGAGTTCTCCCAGGACTTACCACTTCCCTATGGAAACCACAAATTGTTCCTCTGTGATGCCCTAAAAATGTTAAAAGCAAAGAAATTCTTTTTTTTCAATTCTACTTTTTCTTACTGAGCACTACTGTCCTTTGGAGAAGGGCATGGCAACCCACTCCAGTATTCTTGCTTGGAAAACCCCATGGACAGAGGAGCCTGGTGGGCTATAGTCAATAGGGTCGCACAGAGTTAGACATGACTGAAGCAACTTAGCACACAGTACTGGCCTTTCTGCAGTAAGTCACAAATATAGAAAAACTCATTGGTTTCCCTAAATGGATCCCAGGAAGGATATTACTGTAATTTTTTTTCTAAATATTAACATTTTAGGATATTTTCACCATTACTGTTGCAAGTTTATTCCCCCAGTCAGGGAAAGTCATGTGGCTTATAAATGTTCCTGGCAACTTGGAGGGAGAAAGGTATTAAGTCCCATTTTATTATTCTAATTGCCCAAAAGAAGGTCTAACAGCTTGAAACAAGCTTTAAAACAGGCTCTTTTTTTTCCCCCAGCACTTAGCAGAGAATTTAAATTGCAGACTACACATACAAATACACAATTAGATGTAGACTTACACTCATCCACTCAGAAAACCCCTGCAAGACCTGCCTTCCACAAGGAAATATAATATGGGAACAAAGGAGGAACCCAAGGCTTTCTGAAATTTTGACTAATATCTGACAAGGAGCTGGAGAAATAAGCAAGAGGTTTAGAACACAGTTATGCAAAAAATTAAAATATGACATCAGATGTTGTGTGTGTAAAAGAGGGACAGGCAAGGTGACCTTGTAAATCAGGAATACATTGTGCTCCAAGTCCCAGGAACAGACAGAGCTGGGCCCAAGGTAAAGCAAGTCGGGTGCCTGGGGTGCAGAATATCGGGGGCTCTCGTTATTTTTTTTAACTTTTATTTATTTATTTCTGGCTGCACTGGGTCTTCGTTGCTGCCCGTGGGCTTCCTCTAGTTGCGGCGAGTGAGGGCTACTATTCTCGAGGAACACAGGCTTCTCATTGTGGTGTCTTCTCTTGTTTCAGAGCCTCAGCTCTAGGGCTCATGGGCTCAGTAGTTGTAGCGCATGGGGCTCAGATGCCCTGAGGCATGTGGAATCTTCCCAGACCAGGGATCAAACCCGTGTTCCCTGCATTGACAGGTGGATTCTTAACCACTGGATCACCAGGGAGGTCCAAGGGCACTCATTCTTTAGGTGCCAACCCTGTACTTGTTCAGTCCTAAGACTGAATGCTTCCTTAAGATGTGCCCATCACTTACCTCACCCTAGTCCTAACCCCAGGATGAACCTCTCTAGTGATATAAGACTAAATCAGGCTTACAGTGGAAATATCTCACTTCCCACCTCAAAGATACGGAAAGAAGTTCTGACAACGACTGGGAAAAGATGGGGCTTTTTCTCTTAAATGAAGAAGAATCATCAAGGATTCAGTTTTCAGAGCAGTGCCAACCTGAGACAGAAACTAAAAAAGAGAATAAAATGGTTAAAAAGTATTTTGAAAAGCTGGCTTTAGTCAAAGCAGCAGGGCCTGATGATATACTTCGAAGAGTACTTAAGGAATTGGCAGGTGTTATTACATAGCTGCTAGCGATTATTTTTGAAAACACAAGAGGATAAAGAAAGTCCCTGCAGACTGAAAAGGGTAAATGAAGTGCTCATCTTTTAAAAAAGGGAAAAAGGACAATCTCAGTAATTATAGACCTGTCAGCTTAACTTCAATATCAGGGAAAATATAGAACTTAACATCAATCAATTAGCATCAACTTGAAAACCACCAAGTATTGGGTGGAAACCAACATGACTTTTCAAAAGGTGAAATCATGCCAGGCCAATTAATTTCCTTCTGTGATCAAATGGCCACATAAGCAAGGAAGGAGCAATAGCTATAATCTCTTTGACCACAAGGAGGGCTGAAAAGTAGTCTAAATATGAGAACAGGTTCCTACAGGTGGCCAAGTCCTCTATTTTTTAAGACAGCTGAATCCTGGACAGAAATCAATCTGAGAAACATTGGTAGACCAGATGGCCTCTGGTATCATGTCCAACTCTGAATGGTCATTTTAAGAACTAGTCTTACTTCCATAAGATTATTTCCAACTTGCTCATTTTCTCCAGATTTCGGTTTAAAGGTCAAAGCAGAATCTAATAAAATATCTGCCTTCACTATAAAGAAATTTTTTAACAACAGAAGACAAAGAAGCAGCAGGAAATGCATTATGCCTTTGTGACACGGCTTCTTGGTACAAATATAAGTGAAATTCAGGCTTAATCCATAGCATGTCATTTTCTATTCATTTAGAATTAAGAAAAATAATCTTTTGAACACTTAAGGATAAATGAGTAGAAATTTAATAAGTCTCAAATAAGTCTAGGCATTTCTCCAAGTCTTTGAAATTTGATTCCTTTAAACCCATAGGTATCTACAGTGTGCAAATGTTTAAAATCCTCATCCAAGAAAACTCTAGTTTCTCTGCAGGTATGAGCAGTTCTTGGATCTTTATTGCCAGACAAAATAGGTCAGATGCTACCTGTGACCTATACTGAAAAACTTTAGTGAACTCTCATCATCTGGTCCATCTATCATATTACCTCAAACCAAAATTAAACCCAGATTGAACACGACCTCTGATGAAGGGATATTATTAACAATTTGCCAGTATCACTGCCAGGTTGCTAAGCTTTACACTAGGAAAAGTCACTTTTTACCCACAGGAGGCTTTAAAGTCAAAGAACAATTATGAACACACTGAAGTATAGATGATATGCTTGGAGGGGAAGCCCTAAGAAAAGAGTTTGGCTTGTTTTAAAAAGAAAAGCATTTCTTTTATTCTTTTGGGTAATGAAAAGAAAATGGGGACATGGAAATAAGGGGAGGTAGAGAAAGAATATATAATAAGGAGACTGGTCAGTTTTCAACTGGGGCATACACATCTGGCAGTAGAGTGGCAGGTCCAAATCAACAATTGCACACAAGTTCTAGAAGGACCAGAACTCCAGTTTCTTAATTTTTAGAGATCAAGCCAGCTTCAACAAAGCTAAGAAAAACAGAACTGGAGCAAAATAGGTTATAGGTAGGTGCTTTACTAAAATAAGCCCTTCTGCAATAACCATACCCAGGTGTTCACCCTTTGCTTTAGTTCTACCCACATTAAGTACATTTATCCATGACCATGTCTTTCTCCAAGTAGTTCCCCACTCCACAGTTTCACCTATATAGACTGAGGACTTGGGCTCTTGAGAACCTCCCCATGCATGTTTGTGTTCATGCACACATGCAAGCATGAGCACGCACACACACACACACACACACACACACACCACTCCCAAGCCCCTTCCCTCTGAACCTAATTCACAGATGAGTTGTAAGAATAGCACCATTCTTATCTTGAAAAGAATGAAAACACTTAATTTAAAACATTTATTGTAAATGTTGGCAATTGTATCTGGGTAAATAAAAAATTCAACTTTGGCCTAGGAAAGAAGTCTCATCCACTTCCCTCTGGCCACATACACCAAATGTTCAGGTCAAGGGTTCAGCTTGTCTTTGTCTGGAAATTCTTCTGCCTACTAACCATCATGGTCCTTCTGGTTCTGAACTGGGTTGAGCCTCCCTGACCTTACCTGTGCTGCCCCTACCCACTCTCATTAGAGAAGATTTTTTCCTTTTGGGTGCCAGCTGTTACTGAAGTAATCTCTTTTTTAAATCTCCATCTTTCCAGGACTTCCCTGGTGGTTCAGTGGTTAAGATCCATGCTTCCAATGCAGGGTGCACCAGTTCAGTCCCTGGTCAGGGAACTAAGATCCTACATGCCATATGACACAGCCAAAAATAAAATAAAAATAAATAAAACTCCATCTCTCCAGTTACTCAGACCAAAACCATGGAATCATTCTGCCCTGGATGACCATTATCTCCCCTCATTCCACATCTAATGCAGAAGCAAATCCCATGGAGTCTACTTTCAAATATGCATCTAAAATCCAGCCACTTCTTTCAGCTTTTACCTTGGTCCCTGCTGCTGTCCCTTCTCACCTGGATTCTTGCAGCAGCCTCCTTGCTGGTCTCCCCACTTCTGTCCTTGGCTCCCTACAGTTTGTTTTCAATATAACAGCCAGTGTGTCTTTTGTGACATCTACAGGAGATCATGTCACTCCTCTGCTCAGTACCCTCTAATGGCCTTTCATCTCCCTAAAAGGAAAAGTTAAGGATTTAAGGATGGCCTACATGGTCCTCAAAGACCTCTCCTCCCTTTCCTTTCTCGCCTCACCTGGTACCACTCTCCCCTTACTTTCTCTGCTATGACCTGAACAAAGTGGCTCCTCAAACACCATCAGGCGCCTCCTACCTCCAGGGCTTAGCACTTGCTGTTACTTCTGTCTGGAGTGTTCCTGTTGTACGTTCCCACCAGGCTTCTTCCTTGACTATCTTAACTCAGATGTCACCTTCTCGGTGTGGTCCTCCATGAGAACACTTAATTCGAAATTACAACTGCGTCCATCTTGGCATTCCTCATCTCCCTCCTCTGCTTTATTCTCCTCCATAGCACTTTTTCCTCTTAATAAACTACACAATTTACTTCTTTAATTTGCTACCTCTCTCTCTCTCATTCCCTCTCTCCGACTCTCACTCCCTCCACACATCTCCCCCACCAGTAGATGCAGACCTCACGAAGGCAGAAATTCTGTTTTATAAAATTCTGTATCCCCATTAACTAGTAGAGTGCTTGGCACATAGGAAGTGTACCATAATATTTGCTGAACAAATTAATTAAATGAAAATATGACATTCACATGACAGCTGTTAATGTTCATAGCAGTATTATTCATAATAGCCAAAACCTGAAACAATCCAAATATCCATTAACTGGTGAACAGATAAACAAAATATGGTATAGTCACACTGTTCAGCAGTAAAAATGAACAGAATACTGATTCTTGCTACAGCCTGGATGAACCTCAAAAACATTATGCTAAGTGAAAGAAGCCAGACACAAAAGATGACATATTATACAATTCCACTTATATGAAATGTCTGAAAAGGGCAAATCCATAGAGACAGAAAGCAGATTAGTGGTTGCCTGGAGCTGGGGTAGGAATGGGAGTGACAAATGGGCATGAGGGAATTTTTGAGGTGATAGAAATATTCTAAAACTGGATTATAATAATGGTTGTACAGCTCTATAAATTTGCTACAAATCATTGAATTGTATACTTAACAGTAGTTAAATTTTATGACATATAGAGAAGATGCTGATAAAACTGTAAAAAAAAAAAAACAAATTTAATTTTAGAAAAGTTTGAAAGTACTCTGTTAATTGGGCCAAGGCCACAAGCTCAAATTTTTGGGAGCCAGTTTTCATGTCTTTCTTTCCTTCAATACCTGGCTCTGTATGAATCTCTAATCTAGGCCCTGTACGAGTAGACATGACCCCTGACCTTCAGAAATTTATGGTCTAATTAAAAGATAAGATGCACAGAGATCATTACAATGCAAGGCAGAATGTGAAATGCCACATTAAGGACATGCCCAGAAAGTCTATGGTATTGGTGCAAATACAGCTTTGCAGGGAAAACAACAAGTATTTGGACAGGGTTTTAAACAATGAATAGGAAGACAGTATGCAGAGGAAGGAACTAAGGGATGCCTACAAGCCATCTTCTTCATCCACCTCTCCTTCACAAGTCACCATGTTACCAAAAGTGGGACCTGGCTGCTCACCACTCTAAAACCAATACTTGAGAGGCAAGGTTGGTGAAAGGAAAGTTTGCTGTATGTGAGAGGCCAGCAACTGCGGAGGAGGGTGGGCAGACTCATGTCCAAAGGCTGACTCCCGCCACTGACGATCAGTGGCCAAGAGCTTTTAAAGGGGAGTTTCAGGGGTATATAGATGGAGGAAAGGGGCTACATACAGAAACAGCACCATCAGCTGTGACAATCATCTTGAAGTTGGTCATGCAGTGGTCTGATCAAGCGTCATCTTGATTGTTTTAAGTATAGTTGATCTTCAGTTCCAGGGTCGGTTTGTTCCCATTTCTTTGAGGCCAGTTCTCAGAATTGTGGCAACTTATGTCATGGCTACCAGAGAAGGCAATGGCAACCCACTCCAGTACTCTTGCCTGGGAAATCCCATGGGCGGAGGAGTCTGGTAGGCTGCAGTCCATGGGGTCGCGAAGAGTCGGACACGACTGAAGTGACTTAGCAGCAGCAGAAGGAGCAGCATGTCATGGCTACAGTCGGGTCATCAGGTAGTTAACTTCTTCCACCTGGTGGGGGTTTCAGTATCTACAAGACAGCTCACAGGGTATGGCTCAGAATATTATCTATATAGCCCTTGAGAAGGAGCTGAAGTTCCTTGACTTTGTTTAATGACTAAGCTGTTATGGTTTGGTCTTGTTGGACTACTTTCCTTTGCTTCTGCATTTTCTCACTTCTCTGATTAAACTTAGGCTTTGGCTAAAGTTTTTCTACAGACAAAAGACAGGTGGAGGACATGCAGGAGAAGGACCATAGGGTCCTGCTTCTGTTTCAACTGGGAATGTTGGGCAAGAAAATATAGAAGCATCCATGCGAAGACCTCAGTTGTACCAGAATAAACAACTCAGGGATGTGTCCTATGAGCAGAATACCTGATACAATGTAGGTGCTCAACATATGCTTATGGAATGAATGAATGAGTGAAAATTTAAGTGGGGTCTAGCAGCATTTCAGGTTGACTGTGGACTGGCAGGGAGAGATCTCTGTCTCTCTCTCTCTCTCTCACACACACACACACACACACATACAGACACACACACACTCAGCAACTGCAAGCTCATATCTGCCTTCAAGAGGAGAGAGAGTCAGTGCTCAGATGTGCCTTAGCAATATCTCTGGCTCCTGTTTCCCAGCATTCCAGAAAGCTATTTCCCCAAGAGTTTGTCCTTTTATTTGGGCATTTTTAATAATCAAGTTTAGTCCAAGAACCATAACCAGAAATCCATTCCGTTCCAGGTCAATTGTGTTTTCTTTTCACATGAAGACAAAACATAAGCATATTATCGAGTGTATCTTTATAGTGCTCTCTAGGTCCCTTTCGTGTGTGTGTTTTCTTCTGACCTACATAATAGGGATGGTAGATCTAAATAGTAGAAAGGAACTATGGTTTTTTCCTTCTTTTAAATTGTTCATACAGAGTGAAAGTACAAAGTAATGCTTTATTGTGAACAGGGTGAAACATTTAATAAGTGCTCTGGAGATGAAAAGACAAAAGGGTGGATAGATGGATGTGAATGGTTGAACAAAAAAAAAAATCAAACAGTAACTGCCTGCTTGGTAACAATCTAAAGCCTTTCTCAATTACAGAATAAGAAGACAGCCTTAGCATTTGAGGAGTCACACATGAATTTTGAGCCTAATAAGCAATGTCATCTAAGGCAACTCCAACAACTCAAGAAAAAGCTGCTGGCCCTTCAGCAAGAACTGGAGTTTCGCACCGAGGAGTTGCAGACTTCTTACTGTTCCCTCTTGCAGTATCAGTCAGTCCTGGAGAAGCAGACTTCCGACCTGGTTATTCTCCACCATCACTGCAAGATGAAAGAAGATGAGGTATAGAGAAAGTAACTATGGAAGTGTCCTATATGACCATGTATCTACAGAAATCAGGTCAAAACTACTAGAAAGCGAGCAGTGGACTTAGAGGAGAGCTTCACATCTTGAGCAGATTTTATCAACTTGCCCTCTTTAACTCTTGATTTCTTTGAAACTGAACAGAGGGAACTAAACAGAATGGCATAACTGGGTGAGAGGTCCAGTATTAATGCTTGTGGGGTGTGTGGTATGTGTGTACGTGTGTGGGGTGTATGTGTGCACATGCACATACATGTGTGTGGTGTGCACGGAGCCTTATCATCTCCTATTACATCATCTTCTATTACCATGGCAATTTAAATGCAAAAGACTCTAGGTCTCTAAGGGTTATGAAAGAGGTATAAAGTCCACTAAATCAATCATTTTTTTAGAAAAATCAGATTTCAATCATATATAAATTCCTGGCACTTGCACAGCGGATAAGATAACCAGATGTTGAGTCTGAGTTAATCACTGAGAGTACCTCGTCAGTCATTTTTGCAGACTGGAGTCTTAGATCAAGTAGACTCGACTTAAGTACATTCTGGGTATTCATTTCTATTCATGTCCCGAGGTGGTATTTTTTTTTTAACCAGAGTATATCATCTTTGATATCCCAAGTAAATTACAAAGACAAAAGCCTTAGAACTAAAATCAGCTGGGCAGTGGTAGCACTAGCGGTAGGAAAACCATGGGTTTGAAGTAATGGAACAGGCAGCCTCCTCTGGCATTGTCCTCCTCTGCCTTTAGAGATAAAATTCCAAGGACTGTCTTGAATGGTGCTATTACTTAATGACTAACTCCAGGGAATTTATGAAGGGCCTTGAAGAAACATGGAATTTTTTTTTTAAGGAAATATTATGACCAATGAGAATTTGCTGTAAAGGATTGGGAGGGAAAGAAACAAAGAAAGGTCATTCTACAAAATATAATCTGGGACAAAGCCTGTGAGCATAAACCATGGTTTAATAAAGCTAATGCCAAGCTGTATTAAAACTGGTTGGTTCACCCTAACTTAAACAAGAGCCCAGCCTGAATAAAGTGACCCTGAATTATTAATAGTTGGGATTCTATTTGGCTTCATATAACAGAAAACGCCAAAGCAATAGTGTCTTAAATAAAATAGTTAGACACTGTTGTTTTTAAAGACACTGGACACCAGACAATGAAAGACAGTAGTCTTGAGAAATGGGAAAAACAAATGAGGTGAGCGCTACTATTGTCCTTGGCTTATTATTTCGAGTTTCTAGTCCATGACACAAAAATAGGAATCTGGGAGAGCCTGGTAGACTCCCTTACTTGAAGGGAATCGTCTAAGGATCCCAGAAGACTAAGTTCTTAGAGTTTGTAAGGTAGAGGAACAGAGAAGATCGAGTTGCACAGAAAGAGAACTCTGGGGATCACCAGATCTTTCTTTAGTAATCAGAAAATACGAAAAGTGTATCAAGCTAGACTTGTCTGTCTAGTGGAAGGATCTTTCAAAAACAAAAATAAAATACTTTTTATTTTTAAAAATAAAATAGTTAATTTCTATGACATAAAATAAGAGAGAGGTAGTCTAAGACTGCTACCTGTGTCCTGTCTTTCGGCTCTACCATCAACAGCTGAGAGCTTCCATTTTCCAGGTCACCTAAGATGGCTGCTGGAGCACCAACCTTTACATCTTTGCTCCAAATAATCAGGGTGAGGGTAGGAAAGGGGGTGGAGAGAGAAAGGCACACACCTCCCTTTTAAAGAACACTTTCCAGAAGCCCCACATAAGACTTTGACTTATATACCACTGGCAACAATTAGTCACATGGCTGTAACAATTTCTTAGGAAGGCAAAGAAATGCAGTGTTTTAGTGAGGCACACTTTTGTCCCAAACAAAGTCAAGGTTCTGTTACAAGGAGGAGAGGAGGAATCGTTGTGGGATCTGGTATGCAACAGTCACTGACACAGAGCCCAGTATGGGAAAGTCCTGGAAAAGGTACTTTGAGCACTCTGCCAAGTTCCCTCAATACTTTGTTCACAGAAGCATCAAACGTCTAAGTTTGGGTTTCCCAACAGCAGATCCTAAAACAAGGAGATGGTGCAAGTATGTGTTGTCACTGTCTTGTCTGACTCTATAAGTACTAGTTAATTCAGGAGGGAGGTGATCCCACGAAGCACAGTGAAAGAGTAGGGAAGTGTGTCAAACAACGGCAGGAAGCCCATAAAGAAAAGTACTCTTAAGATCATTGCTGAACCTACTGGATAGCTCAGGGAACTCTACTCAGTGCTCTGTGGTGACCTAAATGGGAAGGAAAGCTTAAAAAGGGGGGGATATATGTATACATATAGCTGATTCACTTTGCTGTGCTGCAGAAACTAACAGCGTTGTAAAGCAACTATACTCCAATAAAAATTCATTAAAAAAAAAAAAAAAAAAAGATTATCACTGCTGCAGGAAACCAGGGTTCAATCCCTCTGGAGAACTCCGGTAGGAAATGTAGGACACACTGAAAATTGATCCCAGCCAATCGTTCCAGTCATTGGTTGAGAGTTGCACCTGATATTGTTAACTCCCCATACTTGTCACTTGTCTCGTCTTGCTCCTCGGCTTGAGTGGGCTCCTGGGGCCAGTGCATCCCTCAGGCAAAAAAAAACTAAAGATGCTTGCAGTTGGAAGGGAGTTAACATACGGAGGAATGGTGAGTGTCAAGGGGGTATAGGCAGGCCTCCTGACAGCTTCTGTTATAAACATATGAATATAAAATATTCATTTTCTCTTTTTCTTCCCTAATAAACACCTCAAAGTAAATGATCCTTTCCTAAGATGACTCTCAAAATGGCAGGCAGCAAATACATCAGCTTAAACCGACAGAATGTGTTCTATCTGAATTCTGAACTATTTGAACCCAAATAAAGCCTTCCTTGATGACCCTCCTGCTCTTAACTCCTTCAATACATATAATGCAAGTCATTTCATTTAGCACACGCAAGAGTTGTTTGCTAATTTTAAGTTGTATCTTCCCAATAGAAGTTTGTAAATGCTGTGAGGGAGGAGCCTGTGCTGTGTAAGTATAAATACCCCTAAGCACCAAAGACATTGTTCTTGAGCATTCAATAAATATCTGTTCAATTGGTTCACTAATTAACTGATTAGGAAGAAAAAGAACCTAAATAAGGAGGATGCAAATTCCCCAGGAACTTCAGGTCCTATTCCCCTACTGTCTGTAGGGGCCTTTGCTGAAGCAGACCTGTGTGCACCAGGGACTCCACATTTTCTAAATTAGACCTCTAGAGAATACCTAGTAAAGAAATAATACTGCCATCTCAAGCCCTTTAAAAATGGAGCTATACATTCATTCCTGTTAATCAACTAACATTATCTTTATTGAATTAACTACATACCAGGAAGAATGGGAAACAGAAATGGTCCCTGCCTTTAAGAAGCTTACCATCCAAACAGGACAATCTTTTAAAAAATTTTTCTAATCATTACTATTCTGATTTTACGTACGGTAGCTTTTAGATCTGTGCTGGGCCTATTCTTTGCATCTGCATTTCTAGTTAAGATAAAAGACTCCTCTGCATGCTATCTTACAGCCATATCCTTTCGTCATTAGATGCTTCAGTCGGTTCAGTGTGGTTTCTTTACTATACCAACAGGTGATTCTCTATGAGGAGGAACTGGGAAATCATAATGAGAACACAGGGGATAAGCTCCATTTGGCCCAGGAGCAACTCGCCTTGGCTGGGGATAAAATCGTCTCCCTCGAAAGGAGCTTAAACCTCTACAGGGATAAATACCAGACCTCCCTGAGCAACATCGAGTTACTTGAGTGCCAAGTGAAGATGCTGGAGGGGGAGCTCAGCGGGATCGTCGGTCAGGTAGGACTTCAACCAAACCCTCTCTGTCAGAAACCCAAACTTTCAACTAGTTGTCATTCCTTCCCTTGACTTTTGTGGCCCTCAGCTTTGAACTTCAAGCCTTCACATCTTTTGTAAGATTGCTCCTTAGGAATGTTAAGGCTCCTTAATTAACATAAGGAGAAGAAAAGAAAGTGTATTCAACTCTTTGGGACTGTATGGACTGTAGCCCACCAAGCTCCTCTGTCCATGGAATTATCCAGGCAGGAACACTGGAGTGGGTTGCCATTCCCTTCTCCAAGGGATCTTCTCCACCTAGGGATCGAACCCAGGTCTCCCACATTGCAGACAGATTATTTACCATATGAGTCACAAGGAAAGATAATATAAGGAACCACCACTTCAAATAAGGCAGAAAGTAAATGACCAAATGAGCTTCCAAATCTTCCATTGTTGCCTCTTCTAGGTCACAAGACTCATGCAAATCATAGCTTCAGAATCAAATAGAAGGAGAAAGTCACGAAACATAGCAAAGAAGAGCCACACTGCCTGAACTTGTCTCTTTTTTCTTTTAATTGGTTTTTTAAATTATACAACTAATACAACAATATAGGCTTTCTAGACAGAATTATAGAGATTAAATGTAAAAGTCCACATTTGCCCTTCTCCATGCCACTCTCCTTCCACTAGGCAGTCACTCAAAATGTGCTGGCAATCTTCCCCAGCCTATTGCTATACACTTACATATATAAAATGTTGAGGTTTTCTTTTTTCATAAATGAGTCACTTTAAAAATGTGGTTCTGCACTTTGCTTTTTAAATGTATATCTTGATGGTTTTTTCTTTTCTTTCTTAATTGATGATTTCTTTTAGTTACTACCTTGTATTCTGTAGTATGACTGTACCCTGTGCCATCTACTGACCTGTTTTTCTACCACATACAGGGGTTAATTCCTGAAGTGAGATTTTGCTGGGTCAAAGGAAATGCTTATTTTTAATGTTTAAAGAGAATTCTACATTGAATACTAAAAAAGGTTCTACCAGTTTACACTTTGACCAACAATAATTCCGCACACTCACAGGGCATGTTTTCAGTCTCTTTAAGTTGTGTTAAACTGATGGATGGGGGAAAATAAAACAGATTTTCTCATTACAATTTTTATTTCCTTTTGTTCTAATAATTGTGGGTTGGGCTCCCCAGGAAGCAGACTCTGAGACAGACTGGCATGTCAGACATTTTTAGAGAAAGGTCTTGGCATCAGCTCCTATGAAGGGAAAGGAAGCAGGGTTGGGCAGAAGGAGACATTGGGCTGTTCCAGCAAATGCTTTAGTCAACCTCATGGTGAGCTTTGAGACTGGAAAGACCTCTAGAGCAATTATAAACTGGGGAGAAGGGAGCTGGCCTTTATACCCCCATGGTGGTCAGTGATTGGATGTGAGCTGTCTTCCTAGGGAAAGACATGACCTTGGGCAAATGTTTTCTTCAACCCAGGCAACCCCCAAGAAGGGCAGCACCCCACAGCTAGAGGAGTAAGTCTTTCACTGCTGAAGGGGGTCAGGGAGGCAGGTCACAGTGCCCACCTCATGAACAAAGTATTGAGCCCTGTTCATAAGTGTATAACCATTTTTTTATTGGATTGTTAGCCTTTTTTGTGTTGACTTATAGGAGGTTCTTTGGAGAAGGAAATGACAACTCACTCCAGTATTCTTGCCTGGGAAATCTCATGGACAGAGGAGTCTGGCAGGCTACAGTCCATGGAGTCCAAAGAGTCAGACACGACTGAGCAACTAAACAGCAACCGCATAGATGGTTCTACACCTTCTATGATATAGATTTAGAAAGTTCTTCTATATCTATATTATAGGTAATAATGTTTCATTATATAAGTTACAAATATTTTCTCCCAGTTTGTCATTTTTATTTTTTCTTCTTAATGGTGTTTTCAACATACAAAAGTTTTTAATTTTATGAAACTAAATCTCTTAGCCCTTCTTTAAATAGATCCTAGGTTTTATGTCTTATTTAGGAAGGCCTTCACTACCCACCCCCCCAGATTGCAAAAGTTTATCTTATACTGTCTTTTAGCAGTTTTATAATTTTGTAGTTATATTATATTATATATATATATATATATTTCATTTATAAATAATGAGCTGCTGTTGCTGTTTTGTTGTCCAGTCATGTCCAACTCTTTGAGACCCCATGAACTGTAGCCAGCCAGGTTCCTCTGTCCGTGGGATTCTCCAGGCCAAAATACTGGAGTGGGTAGCCTTTCCCTTCTCCTGGGGATCTTCCCGATCCAGGTATTGAACCTAAGTCTCCCACATTGCAGGCAGATTCTTTACCCACTGAGCCATAAGGGAAGCCCAAGAATACTGGAGTGGGTAGCCTATCCCTTCTCCAGCAGATCTTCCTGACCCAGGGCCAAGAAGCCCCATATAAATACTGAGAGAAGGCTGTAATTTTATGTTTATCAAAATGGATCTCCAGTTGTCCCAGCTCCACTTATGAAACATCCCCACCTTTTCCCATTGACTTGAAGTGCCAGCTCAAAATACATACTAATCTCTTTCTGGATTCTCTGTTCTTTTGATCTACTTGTCAGTTCCTGCACCAAGATCAGAGTTGTTTTTGATAGTAACTTTAACTGATACTGTGTTTTCATACCTCCTTTTAGGGCAGGTCCAACTTCACTGTTCTTTACATTCAAATATTTCTTGGTCTTTTTTGTATCTTTTGTCTTCGTGAAATTCATATTGTCTTACTTTCAAACTTTATATTCATTTGGGGGAAATTATCATACCCTATGGAACATGACAGGCTTCCCCAGTAGCTCAGCAGTAAAGAATCCGCCTGCAATGCAGGAGACACAGATTTGACCCCTGGGTTGGAAAGATCCCTGGGAGGAGGGCATGGAAACCCACTCTGGTATTCTTGCCTGGAGAATCTCATGGACAAAGGAACCTGGTGGACTACAGTCCCTGAGGTCACAAAGAAACAGACACAACTGAAGTGACCTTGCACGCACACACACGGAACATGATGTTTCTACTTTTATTCAAGACTTCTTGTGTGTCCTTTAGTAAAATTTTACACTTTTCCTTATAGATCTCACATATTTCTTGCTTAAGTTTATTCTTAGATGTATTACAGTTGTTATTGTTTTATGAATGAGCTCTTTTGTACATTTAATTATGTTAATTATTGTTGATGTAGAGAAAAACTCTTATCCTGGTATTTTTGAGCTCTGTTTCCAGATTTTTAGTTGACTATCTCAGGTTTTCCTAAATTGCTTTCCTTATTGGCATTTATACAATTTATTTTCCATCTTACCACATTGACTAAGACCTCCAGAACAGTGTAGAATTGTAGCATCCTTGCCTTGCTCCTCATATTTTTAAATGTTTCTAATATTCCACTTTTAAATATAATATCTGTTCTTGGATTCTTGTTAATATCCTTTTTGAAGTTAAAGATGTAACTGTCTCTACATAGCTTATCAAGAATTTTTACCAGGAATAGATATTGGATTTTATTGGATGTTTTTGTTAGCACCTATCAAAGTAATCATAGAGTTTTTTTCCTGTAATGAAGTGTAATAAATTAATAGATTTTCATTTATAGAGCAATCTTTACATTCCTGGAACCAATCCTCCTTGATATATGTTATTATTTTAATTAAATAATTTAATTTTAATTAAATAATATATATCATAATAAACTGCTAAACTAAATCATAATAAACTGCTATTATAAGCTTATTAGCATTTAGTTTTTATCTATTTTCATAAGTGAGATTATTTTGATGACTTAAATTTATGTGTTCTCGTCTCATATTGGTGTCTGGATTATGCTACCCTAATGTAAATGAATTTGAAAACTTTTCATCTTTTCTTTAATTTCTTGAGCTAGTTATATGACAGACAAAATGTACATGTCTTTAAGATTACAAATAAAGCCAACTTTTACTTACTAAGCGGTATACTTCACCTCTTCTACATTCTTGGACTTTTCCTTTTGCTGCAATAATTCCTTGTTAATTCTTTCAGAAACAACAGTGCATGGAAAAAATTCTCAAAATTTCCATGTCTGAACAAGGTTTATTTTGCCATCATTTGTGAATACTATTTTGATTGGATATACAGATTTACAACCAAGTCTTAGAAAACTATAGCTGTGTTGTATTATACCATGCAGTATTAAAGAGGAATTGTTAGTTTTCAACCTGTTTCTCATTTTGTGTGAGTCACCTGTTTTATCTCTGAACTCTAGAGGTTTTTAGGCTCAGGATTTTTTAAAATTTATTTCTCATTAAGTCTCTCAACACTTAGCTGATCCTTTGAAGATCTACATTTTTTTCAATTCCAAGAATTTTTCTTCTATTACTTTAAAAGTAATTTCTATTTTTCATACTGTAAGTATTAAGATATTGGAATCTGTAGATATCATCTTTCTGTTTCTTACCCTTTTTATTGTTCCCCATTTCTTTTTCCACATAGACACTGAATTATTTATATACTCATGGGCAACTTTCACGCTCAGTGAACATGAACTATTTCTAACTTTGCCTGAAAAAGCCCAGTTAGGGATATAGTTTAATGGAGAAAGGATCTACCATCCAAACTAGGACTTTTTGTTCTTTTTTGCTTCTCTGCATCAGTTCACCCCATTATTAGTGCAGACCAGTGAACAGGTAGTAACCTTCATGCATGATTTCAGATAATCTAGAGAAAGACATTTAAAAATAAAAAATGCAGTTCTAGGAAAACAGACACATTCATGTTGATGAGAGTGTCAATTGGTAATTTCCTTGAAGGATAAGCATGCAACAGCTATCAAAGTTTTAAATAGACCCTGTTTAGATAGATTCCTATAATACATCTACAGATTTAATCTACACATAAACTAGAATAGCTACTCAAAGATTTATGTGCAAAAATATTCACTTCAGCTTCATTTTAGAAAAATACTTGGAAACAGCATATATTCCCATCAATAGGAAACTAAATAAACATATTTAAAACAGCCAAAATAGAGGCATGTGTACCAACATGGATAAATTTCTAAGACATCTTGTTGAGAAAAAATTTGTTTCAAAAAGTGAAAATAATATCTGTATTCTGCAATATTCATTTGTATGTATGTAAATGTATAGATAAAGTTCTAGAAAGATATGCACAAGTTATCATCTATGGAGAATGCAGTAAGTATGCGAGTAGAGGTGGTAGTCAAAGAGAAATTTAGACTTGCCTGTAATATTACAGTGTTCTTCATTTTAGAGGTTTGGGGTGGGGCAGTTTAGGGTTTGCTTTTTTTTGTTTTTGTTTTTGTTTGGCTGTCAGGTCGTAGCTGCAGCATGCAGGCTCCTTGTTGCAGCACATGGATTTCTCTCTAGTTGTGGCATGCAGGCTTACTTGACCCTTGGCGTGTGGGATCTTAGTTCTCCAACCAGAGGTTGACCCTTGAGTCCCCTGCATTGAAAAGTAGATTCTTACTGAACCACCAGGAAAGTCCCTACAGTGTTCTATAAAGATTTTAAATGTATGTGTATTACTTGTGCAGTTTGAAATTAATTTTAAAAGAAAAATAAGATAGATCTATGGAAAATATCTTAAATAAATGTTAAGAATAGTATTCAGAAGACTTTCACTTGGGTAGGGAAAGAGTAAGGGGTTACACACACATATATAAGTGATATGTAAATATGCATAAACTATCCCCAGAAGGATATACAAAAAACTGGTAACATAGACCATCAGGGAAAAGGGGACCTGGGTCACGGAGGGTCAAGATTTACTTTTCAGTGTTTTCTCTTGTGAACCATTGAACTTTTTATTGTTTGTGCACTTTTTAATTTGTTTTCTTTTGTTCTGGAAGATCTGATTCACATATATGAATCAGGTACGTGAACATGAACTTTTAGAATATTGGTCTAGAGATTGTTCATGTTCATGGCATTCTGAAATTGACTCCAAAATTGGCTCAAAATCAACCTATCACTTTTAAATATCCCAGGAGCCTGAGAACAAGGGTGATCATTCAAAGGTGCGTATATTCACTTCTCCCTGCATGATTCAAGAGCATCAGGAGACCCTGAAACGATTATCTGAAGTCTGGCAAAAGGTCTCTGAACAGGATGATCTAATACAGGAACTTCGAAATAAGCTAGCCTGCAGTAACGCTTTGGTAAGTGTCTCCTTCTAGAACATTTTCCCAAGAGACCCAAAATAAAGTCTTGAGTAAAGGGAGGCGGGGAAAGAATCGCCTAAAGTAATCTCTTCGCCAGCACTCCTCACATGTCTTACGCATACATGCCCCTGCCTCTTGTCCATGTTCTCCTCGGTGTGCATATCCCCGACTCACACTAAGTCTGAGATTCTAAAGAGACTTAAAATCTCACTCAACAACCAAGGAGTCCATCAGCAAGGAAACAGTTAAAGAGATTGAAAGAAATTATTAAAGAGACATCCATATTATGGAATAATAATATGCCAAGGAAAAGGATTAAGTAGATCTGTAAGGGCTGCATGGAAGGATATTTGTGGTATATTATTGAGAAAAAGTTTCAGAATCCTGTGTAGAGTCCAATCCAGCTTTTATTTTTTAAAGTCTTAGATCATAATATAGAAGTATATATCAGTGATCCCCAACCTTTTTGGCACCAGGGACCGGTTCCTGGAAGACAGTTTTTTCACAGATGGGGGAGGGGGTGGAGATGCTTTCGGGATGATTCGAGGGTGTTACATTTATTGTGCACTTTATTTCTATTACTATCACATCAGCTCCACCTCAGATCATCAGGCATTAGATCCTAGAAGTCGGGGACCCCTACTGTAAATTATCAATAGTGTTCCTCCTCCTTAGCAGAAGTGAGAAAAAAGAGAATAACTAAATAGGAGAGTCTCACTTCTTTTTTTTTTTTTTTAAGTATTTATTTATTTGGCTGTGCCGGGTCTTATTTGTGGTACACTGGATTTTTAGTTGCATCATGCAAACTCTTAGTTACAGCATGTGGGATCTAGTTCCCTGACCAGGAGCAAACCCAGGCCCCCTGCATGGGCAGCTCAGAGTTTTAGCCACTGGACCACCAGGAAAGTCCCTCACTTCTTATTTTTGATGCTTGGGTTCTATTTGAATTATTTTCAACAAACAAAAACTAAAGTTTCTTTTTTTATTATTTTAAAAACCATACATATTCACTCGATCCATAAGAAGCTTCCTTCTTTACTTCTTGAACTTTGAATCCTATCTTCTGAGAGATTCAGTACATCTTTCCATCACAGTCTCCAAAGAACCTTCTTCTGCCTCATAAACTGGACCATACAGACAGGATCAAGAGGGGGTCCAAAGTGTGGCCACTGATGGACTCGAGAAAAACCACTGTCTGTGCCTTAGTGAGCCTTGATATAAGACTGAAAACATAATTCTTTCTCCCTAGTTTATATAATATGAATCACACAATGCTGAAATAAACTTGGGCTGACAAAGGAACACCTTGCAAAAATAGCACTAGTAACAAGCCACTGTGTTGATGATCCAGAGTAACTGATTTGTGCTACGTTGCAGGTTCTGGAGCGTGAAGAGGCTTTGATAAAATTACAAGCAGACTTTGCTTCCTATACAGCCACCCACCGACACCCCCCTAGTTCCTCAGAAGATTGTGAAGACATCAAAAAGGTGGGAGAAATTTGCCTATTTGCGCCTGATGGGATGGGCTGAGTTGGGTTTGATTCTGGGTTCTCCTTCTTGTTAAAATTTTTATACTACATTTTATATTTTATTCTATATTTGCGTCACTTTGTTCAGCCCTGCCATAAGGATACTGTATATAATGTACCCAAGGAATGTGTCTGGCATGATTAGATTTTGAAATTGAATTTTGGCCTTACACCTATCTCTTCATTCATGTCCAATGGTATAGCTAAACAAGACAGAGACTCCTGTTGGCTTGCTAGATTCAGAAGAATCATCCAGCCTTCTGGTTTCTGGCTGAAATTGAAAAGCAACAAATTTAGGGAAGATTATTCATTCAAATTCACTCCCTTTTTAAAAACTCTTACATTTTCAAAATTCAAAGCCATCTCAAAATAATGAAAAAGCATTTAAGCCATATAAACAAATCGTAAGACTTGACCAACCAATAAAATAGTGAAAACAAGGCGAGGGTCCCTTCTAGGAGATCTGAAGTCAGTCATGCCTGAATTTGAGATGTAAAATAAAGCCAGCCACGTGAGGCCATGCCGATGCCAAATACTGTAGTGATAAAGGGAAGTGGCAGAGAGTCAGCACACATTAGCTCTCCAAGGGAGCCCCTGCTTGGGGAACGGAGATGCATCTTTTCCCAGGGCTTTCTCTTTCCATAGAGTCTGGATGAACTTTGGAATTTCTCCTTGTACGTCTGTCAACATATATTTTCAAGGTCAGTCCCATGTTATTCACATCCTGACATATAGCAAGATCTCATACACTCCATGTTTGAGAAATGTCTTTATTCCTCCCTCACTTTTTGATGTTTCATAATGGAAAAAAAAATCATGACATTAAATTGACCACCTTAACCATTTTTAAATGTGCAGCTAGTTGTGTTAAGTATATTCCCATTATTGTGCGATAAATCTCTAGAACTTTCTCATCTTGCAAAACTGAAACTCTATATCTACTAAACACAAATTCTTTAACACTCTATTTTTTTTTTTAAAGGTACAGGTTTCTTCAAGAAACAGAATCCAGTTTCCCATACGTTTTATATATCCTACCCAAAGCCATTATGTAAATATTCTGTTAGGACTGAGACTACTCACATCTCACTTAGGGCCAGCCACCTCTCTTCCCTCACTTGGCCCTACAGGGCCGCACCCAGGTCATACGGTGACTGCCCTGCACTTCTGCAGCTGCTCCCCTCAGTCCTCACAGTGCAGCCCACCATCACTGTCAACTCTGAAATCACATAAACTATCTCCCTAGCATCCCATCATGCCCAGACAACTAATTGTTCCTCCTTGGTCACCATCTCACTGAGGCTAACCTATCCAACCCATTTAAGGTTGCAGCACACCTCACCTCCACCCCATACATCTCCATTCCTTTTTTGCTGACCTGTTTCTTCCATGGGCTTCCCTGGTGGCTCAGACGATAAAGCGTCTGCCTGCAGTGCAGGAGACCCAGGTATCAGCTTTTCATGTTTTCTGTTAGTCACTACTTTATGCTCTTTGTTTGTCTCACCCCACCAGAAGGTCAGCTCCCTGGGGTAAGAATTGGTGTCTGTGGTGTTTGCGGCACCCCCGATAGTGCCTGGCACACAGTAGTGCTTCGTGAATTACACTGAGTATGGCAAGAAGGAAGGGGGTGGCTTTTGTGCACATTCCATTCTGTGTGAGCAGGTGAAGTCGGCCATATCCTTCTTTTTTTTTTTACTCTTTATTTTTTAATTGAGATGTAATTACATACAAGAAAAGTGTTAGTCACCCAGTCCTATCCGACTCTTTGTGACCCCACGGACTGTATCCCACCAGGCTCCTCTGTCCATGGAACTCTCCAGGCAAAAATACTGCAGTGGGTTGCCATTTCCTTCTCCAAACATACCAGAAAACTCACCATTTAAAGTGTACAATCAGTGGTTTTTAGTATATTCACAAAGTGGGGCAACATCACCACTAATTTCAGAACATTTTCATCACTCCAAAGAGAGACCCATAGCCATGAGCTATCACGGATCGCTCCCCATCCTCCCAGTCCCCACCCCATCCCCCACCCCCCACCCTACCGCAGCAACTACTCTGCTACTTTGTGTCCCTCCGGATTTGCCTGTCTGGACCCTCGCCATTCTAGGGAGCATTCTCCCCCCAGGTCCTCACCCCGCCCCGCTCTTCTCCCGTCTGCGCAGATACTGAAGCACTTGCAAGAGCAGAAAGACAGCCAGTGCCTGCACGTGGAGGAATACCAGAACCTCGTGAAGGATCTGCGCATGGAGCTAGAGTCCGTGTCAGAACAGAAGAAAAACATCATGAAGGGTAAACCGTGGGCCAGTGGCGGAGTGGGGTGAGGGGAGCCCCGGAGGGCGGAGCACCCCTCTGAGCACAAAGCACTGTCTCCTCCCGCTGTAGACATGATGAAGCTAGAGCTGGACCTGCACGGGCTGCGGGAGGAGACATCTGCCCACGTGGAGAGGAAGGATAAGGAGGTCATCATCATGCAGCGGCGGCTGCAGGAGCTGCAGACGCAGTTCACCGAGACCCAGAAGCTTGGTTTGAAGAAAGACAAGGTAAAGCGAGGAGCTCCCTGATTGGAACCGCCACAGGGCAGGTGCGAGACTAGGCCTGGCAGGAGCGGGCTCTGCGGCTCTGCCATCCTCAGTGTTGCTTGGAGAGCACTTACGCATGCGCAGTGAGATTTCGGCGCTTTAGACACGGGGAAGGACATCAAGAGGCCAAGGGGGTGTGAGGGCCAAGGGGGTAGGGGGCCCACAGGAATGGGGGGCGGGGTGGAATTCTGAGCTCTTCCTTGAAATTTCTCGTGGCACACTCCAGTATTCTTGCCTGGAGAATCCCATGGACTGAGGAGCCTGGCAGGCTACAGTCCAGAGGGTCACAAAGAGTGGACATGACTGAGTGCCTAAGTACACATGCACTCTGGGCAATGCATATATATGGAATCTAGAAAGATGGTACTGATGAACCTATTTGCAGGGTAGCAGTGGAGACGCAAAGGCAAGATATACCCATCTGAATGCAGAGTTCCAAAGAGTAGCAAGGAGAGAAAAGAAAGCCTTCCTCGGTGGTCAATGCAAAGAAATAGAGGAAAACAATAGAATGGGAAAGACTAGAGATCTCTTCAAGAATACTAGAGATACCAAGGGAACATTTCATGCAAAGATGGGCAAAATAAAGGACAGAAATTGTATGGACCTAACAGAAGCAGAAGATATTAAGAGGTGGCAAGAATACACAGAAGAACTGTACAAAAAAGATCTTCATGACCCAGATAATCACGATGGTGTGATCACTCACCTAGAGCTAGATATCCTGGAATGCGAAGTCAAGTGGGCCTTAGGAAGCATCACTACAAACAAAGCTAGTGGAGGTGATGGAACTCCAGTTGAGCTGTTTCAAATCCTAAAAAATGATGCTGTGAAAGTGCTGCACTCAATATGCCAGGAAATTTGGAAAACTCAGCAGTGGCCACAGGACTGGAAAAGGTCAGTTTTGATTCCAATCCCAAAAAAAGGCAATGCCAAAGAATGTTCAAACTAACACACAATTGCACTCATCTCACACGCTAGCAAAGTAATACTCAAAATTCTCCAAGCCAGGCTTCAGCAGTATGTGAACCATGAAATTCCAGATATTTAAGCTGGATTTAGAAAAGGCAGAGGAACCAGAGATCAAATTGCCAACATCCGTTGGATCACTGAAAAAGCAAGAGAGTTCTAGAAAAAACATCTATTTCTGCTTTATTGACTGTGCTTTATTGACTGCTTCTTTGACTGTGTGGATCACAACAAACTGTGGAAAATTCTTCAAGAGGTGGGAATACCAGACCACTTGACCTACCTCCTGAGAAATCTGTATGCAGGTCAAGAAGCAACAGTTAGAACTGGACATGAAACAACAGACTGGTTCCAAATAGGGAAAGGAGTGCTCAAGGCTGTATATTGTCACCCTGCTGATTTAACTTATATGCAGAATACATCATGCAAAATGTCAGGCTAGATGAAGCATAAGCTGGAATCAAGATCGCTGGGAGAAATATCAATAACCTCAGATATGCAGATGACACCACCCTTATGGCAGAAAGCTAAGAAGAACTTAAAGAGCCTCTTGATGAAAGTGAAAGAGGAAAGTGAAAAAGTTGCTTAAAACTCAACATTCAGAAAACTAAGATCATGGCATCCGGTCCTATCACTTCATGGCAAATAGATGGGAAAACAGTGAGAGACTTTATTTTGGGGGGCTCCAAAATCACTGCAGATGGTGAGTGCAGCCATGAACTTAAAAGACACTTGCTCCTTGGAAGAAAAGCTATAACCAACCTTGACAGCATATTAAAGAGCAGAGACATTACTTTGCCAACAAAGGTCCATCTAATCAAAGCTATGGTTTTTCCAGTAGTCATGTATGGATGTGAGAGTTGGACTAGAAACAAAGCTGAGTGCCAAAGGCTTTTGAACTGTGGTGTTGGAGAAGACTCTTGAGAGTCCCTTGGACTGCAAAGAGATCCAACCAGTCCATCCTAAAGAAATTAGTCCTGAATATTCATTGGAAGGACTGATGCCGAAGCTGAAACTTCAATACTTTGGCCACCTGATGCAAAGAACTGACTCCTTGGAAAAGGTTGATGCTTTCCCTGATGCTGGGAAAGATTTAAGGCAGGAGGAGAAGGGGACAACAGAGGATGAGATGGTTGGTAGGCATCACCGACTCGATGGACTTGAGTTGAGCAAGCTCTGGGAGTTGGTGATAGACCGGGAAGCCTGGAGTGCTGCAATCCATGGGGTCACAAAGAGTTGGACACAACTGAATGACTGAACTGAACTGAGTGGAGACACAGCCATAGAGAATAGACTCGGACACAGTAGGGGAAGAAGAGGGTGGGACGAATTGGGAGAGTAGCATGGAAACATATATACTACCATATGTAAAACAGATAGCCAGTGGGAATTTGCTGTAGTGACTCAGAGAGCTCAAACCAGCACTCTGTCACAACCTAGAGAGGTGGCATGGGGTGGGAGGTTGGAAGGAGGTTCAAGAAGGAGGGGACATATGTATATCGGTGGCTGAATCACATTGGTGTATAGCAGAAACCAACACAATATTGTAAAGCAATTATCCTCCAATTAAAAATATATTAATTTTTTTTAATGGAGATATTTGGAGAGATGACAACAGGAAGTGAGGAATCTGGATAAACATCTTTGAGTCACTTGTATGTTCATTCAACAGATATTTTTTAATTTCTATGATACACCAAGCACTCTTCAAGGCATGAAGAATATGATAAAACATGTGCCATCCCTTCTTTCATGGAGCTTGCATTCTAGTCTATAGAGACAGACAACCAACAAATAACAAAACTTACAATAAAATGTTAGGTACTAATGAATTCCTAAAACAACTTGGTGGCTGTTTTACCCAGGGTAGTCAGGGAAGGCCATCTTTGATAAGGTGACATCTGGGCATAAATCTGAATAAAGAAAGAGGGCCACCCAAGCTGAGATCCTGAAGAATATTCCAGGCAGAGGCAATAGCAAGGGCTGGCACCCTAAGGCGGGAGTGAGCTGAGAAGCAGAGCAAGTGTGGGGTGGCAAGAGGTAAAGTCAGACAGGTAGCCAAGTACCAGATTGTGAGCATCTCGGAAGGTCTTTGTAAGGACTTTGGCCTTTTTCCATGTGAGGTGGACCCAGTAGAGGCTTTGAACAGAAGCATAACAAGATCTGGCTCGCATTTGTAAAGCCCACCTCTGGCTGCTAGTCTCTGTCAGAGAGTAGCCCGAGGGGAGGAAGGGAGCCCAGGTGGAGGCTACTACAACATCCTGACAAGAGAAGACGGTGGCTCAAGGTGATCTCTAGCTGACTTGGCCCTGCTGCTGCTCAGGCCTCCATCAGCATTAACACTTCACTTTCTTCAGCTCCTCCAGGAGAAAGACGAAATGCTGCACGAGCTAGAGAAGGAACTGGCGCAGGTTCAGAACAACCTCGTGAAAAAGGAGATGGAGCTGGAGAAGCAGCAGTGCATGACAAACGAACTCGAAATCGCCATCCAGGAGGAGAGGCAGGACAAATGCAAGGCTGAGTACGGGCACCTGCGAGCTGAGATCAAGAAGCTGAAGGAATGTCTCGAAGACGCCAAACAGCAGCAGAGGCTGGCTGGTGAGGCCCCCGGGCAAGCACTGTCCCCTCTGCCCCCATCGCACTGGACCAGAGCAGTCACCTCCCCTCTCCACTGTCTCACTCCAATAGCCTCAGGATCCCGTCTCACCTCACAACAGTTAGGACCACCCTCTAAGCCCCTTCCTCACCCCAACCTTATGCTCCCTGTGAAGCGCCCGCCACACAGCAGGTGCTCAGGCTGGGAAAGCAGACTGCTGCTCTCACATGCCCACGTTTTCTCGGCAGCCTCTCCTTTCCTCCACACGGGAGCACAGAACTCTGTACCCTGCTTCTTTGCACCATGCTCCTCTCCACCTTCTCTGGGACCTTGATCACACCACTCACTTCTTCCTTCCCTGCTTTTTAACTCTCTCTCTCCTTTTTTGGCCTCCAAACACATTCACTTAGAGCGTGGGTTATGTTCTTGCCCCTCTGCTGAAAGTGCTTTCTCAGAGGTCACTAGTAACTTCCTGCCTTGGATATGGGTTGTTTGGGGGTGATAAAAAATGTCCTGGAATTATATGCTCATGGTCACACAACTTTGTGAGTCTATGAGAAACCACTGCACTGTACAATTTAAAAGGATAAATGTTAAGTGAGCAATGTATCAATTTTGGGAAAAAAAAAAAGAAGTTCAAAGCTTGTGTCCTTCCTCACCCTCCTCTAACTCTGTGTATGTCCATGCCATTGGCCCCCACACCTCAGTGGTTGTCTCTTAGCTTTGGAGACATGACAGGTCCCTCGTTCTTCCACAGATCTGACCCTTTCTTCCACAGATCTCACCTCGTTTCCCTCCTGCCCTGACCCTGGTCACCCATCTCTAAGACCCCACCCTCTGCCGTCTCTCCTCTCCCTCTGCTGGTGAGCGCCTCTGCTCCTTGTGGCCGCATTCCTCTGCAGGCAACTCCAACGCCTGGAGCCCCAGCCCTGCCATGGCACCTAGTCAGTCTTGTCTTTAGAAGCTAGATGCATCCACCTTCCCGACTAAACCAACATTCCCAAAGCTGAATCTGCTCTCTTCCTTGTTTAAAAAAAAAAATCCTCCTCCCTTCTCCTGGGTATATAATCATTTCCATAGTGACACCATCTTTCTTCCAGTATTCCAGCTCCCCCCCCCAAAAAAAAAACAAAATACAGAGAGAGGAGTGATATTTAACGTAGAAATGATAGGAGAAACAACAGGAAGTGGGGAGGTATTTGGTGTTGAGAAACTCCAGTAAACAAATTATTTGAGTGCTTCTTCGTACCCTGAAATATGGACTTCCCTGGTGGCTCAGACAGTAAAGCTTCTGTCTACAGTGCCCAGGGAGACCTGGGTTCGATCCCTGGGTCAGGAAGATCCTCTGGAGAAGGAAATGGCAACCCACTCCAGTACTCTTGCCTGGAAAATCCCATGGACGGAGGAGCGTAGCAGGCTACAGTCCATGGGGTTGCAAAGAGTCGGACACAACTGAGCGACTTCACTTCACTTCACTTCCTTCATACCCAGTGTAGACAAGGATGTGGGCTAACAGGATGTTATGAGAAATCTTTCTCCATTCTAAGACATTCCACTTTTCCTAAAACACTCTTTCCTTTATGGCAGGTCCCTGCTCAAGAACCCACTAAATCATGTCCAAATATTTCTCTCAGCCTTTTGACATTCTTCAAAACCCGCCTCGAGTCCATGCACTTAACTGTCTCCCACCATTCCTTTTCACTTTCCAGTTAAACTGGTATCTTCCCATCCTCTTCAGACGTGCCCCCGCTTCCTTTCACTGTGCATTTCCTCTAACAATCCACCTCTACCCCCCACCAATAATCACCTTTCTCTTCCTTCTTCTAAGGCCCGGGCTCTACTTACCCACACTGATCTTGCTTCCTGTGTTCACAGTCAGTGTGAGTTTAACATTACTGTGTTCTCTACGTCAGGTGAACCAGGTACAGCTAAACTCCATGAGGTCAGGATTTGTACCCAGAGACAGGGTGAGTCGCAAAACAGATACTGAGCAATTTCTACCAATTTGTTTAACTTAACAAGAAGTCCATGGCTGGTGGGTAGGTTGAAGACAGATAGTTTAACCAAGCTTTTCAGGAGTGATAATGAAATAGAGAGGAGGACAGATTGGAAACTGAAGTAAGTCACAACATGAAGGAGCAGACTTTTTTAAACTGGTCTCATCTGAGAGTCCAATCTTCACACATACTCCTCTCACACGTGGACACACCCCAGGGGTCATCTCCTGTCTTCTGCAGCTCAGCAAGCAGCCGACTACAAAGAAGAGGTCTTTATGGCAAATGACAACCTGGAGGACTGCCAGAGGAAGCTGCAAAGCTGTATTTGCCTGGAGAAGCAGAAGGCAGAGACCATCCAGGAGCTCCAGAGGGAGCTTCAGAAGTTGCAGAAGGATTCTTTGATGGCTGAGGAGGAGCTCGCCCCTAGCAGGTATCGCAGGTCCACCTCCAGACAGAGGCTCTGTCCCCCGTGAGCCAGTTGGGCACCATGGGCCGCTGCCCAGGAGTGGGGTAGCAAGCCCTGTTGCAGCTAGCCCACAGTCCACTGACACGGACCCTGAAGTCCAGCCACCTGTGTGTGTGTGTGTTTGTTTGTTTGTTGCCATTTTGCTTTAGAAAACGGATAGAGGAGCTGACACTAGAATTCTCTGAGGTCACGAGAAAGCTTGAGATTTCGGAGAAGGAAAAGAGGCAGCTTCAGAAGACACTGGCTGAGCAAGATGTAAAACTGAATGAACAGCTAGATCGTATAAACCACATTCAACACCAGGTACGGAAGGCAAGCAGGTGGCCAGCTCAAGCATTGGCTCTGTTTAAGACTAATTGCACAGCTCTTGGGAATTTCCCAGCAGTCCAATGGTTAGGACTCCCCTCTGTCACTGCTGAGGAACTGGGTTTAATCCCTGGTCAGAAGCTATGATCCCACAAACCCAGCGGCGAGGCAAAAAAAAATTGCATTGTTCTTTATCTGGGAAGAGGCTACCACCAATCCATTGCAAACTACTTGTCCAGAATTTGTGTTAGAATTGCCAAGCCGGCCAGTCAGCTCCAGTTCCCATGACCAATAATAAGCATTTTCAAGGGCTAAGCTTAAAAACAAAAGGACAATATTATTTCTTTTTCTAGGACTCAAGCTCTCCTTCTCAGTCAATTTAAAATTTTTTAAACTTTGAATTATTCTTTTTGTATTTTTCTACGATTTTTAAAAAATTTATTCAAAGAGGTTTTTATGTGGAAAGACTTGGTAAATAAGTGAGACCTGTATCTATAAATAGAAAGTATGTCTAATTGAACCAAAAAAAATGTTGCTCAGCCTGAGGGAATTTTTTATTATACATGCTAAATAACCAAGGAGTTGTCCTCATATTTATTTCAGTCATCTCTGGATTGGGTTTCCACCCCTCCCTGCCCAGCCAAATGGTGTCTAACACTGACTTTCAGCCCAGCGTTTGTTTTCTCAGAACAGGGAGCACGCCTCCTCCAAAAGCAGTCTAGAAGAACAACTTCAGGAGATAAGCAGATTGCTGGAGGATAAAAAGGAGCAACTGAAAAAGAGCAAAGAGCAGCAGAAGTTAGTGGAGCAAGAGCTCGAGACATTCCGACTAGAAGGGAAAAGGAGAGAAAAGATGGTGAGGATAATCTGGAAAGACTCAGGGTTAAGAATCCCAGGGCTGGACCTGAGCCCTGCATGGCCTGGCGGGATATAGAGGCTGAGGGTACTCAGGCCTCAGGAGAGAAGGGAGGGAAGGTGAGAAGGACGCATGAAGGGGAGAGAGAAGGCCTGAGATACACCAGGCACAGAGCAGAGCTGTGCCTGAGGGCAGAGGAGGAGGGGCTTCTTCGGGTGTCTGAAGTAACGCCTCCATTCTGGGTGTTGTTCCTTAATTCGGGAGCAGTCCATGGAGAATCTGAGAAAGATGGAGGAGGAGAATGATAACCTCAAATCACAGGTAAAGCAATTTAGTATGCAACTGGACACCTCTCTCTACCAACAAAACAGCACCCAGCAAATCAACGAGGATCTGACTAATAAGGTGAGTACACAGAAACCCCAAGGGGGTGAGAAATTTGAGCTCTGTGACTCTTGACCCTTAAGTTGGCGCCCAGCTCTTCTGCATCACAGAAATGCCACTAACTGCCCAGTCCATGAGCATTCTGGGGTGCCTGATGCCCCACTTCTCTCCTGAAGTAGGGTATGCCTCCATCACCCACCTGCTGGCTGAGAAGGATCTCTTCCAGTTGTGGAAAGTCTTAATATCTGGTGAAGCCCCAAACCATCTGTGCTTTGGCATCAAATCTTCCAGAGTTGCCTTTTAGACCAGAGTTGGGGGAACTCATTGTTTGGGGGCAATTTGCTAGGGAACACTTCCAGAAATAGTCCCAAAACACAAAAAAATGAGGTGGAAGGGGGACTTGGTTCTATTTCATTACATGAATTAAAGACAAAAAGGAATCACTGGCTTCTAATGTATGTGAGGCACTGTGCTCACATTCAGTTATCACTGATTGACTATCTACTTAAGTCCTTGACATGGCTTCCCTCTGCTGGTTTACAGAGGAGAGAAAGGCTGAGGCTCAAACTGACTTAATTAGGATGTGATGGGATGGAGCAGTGTTTGAACCTGGACCATCTGGCTGTCGCACCAAACCTCTTTTTTCTCTTCATCATGAATGGCAATACTCCCACCTGTCCAGCCAAGAAAAAAATACAGCATCTTTATTAGGTGGTCTCCTGAATTATAAATGAGAGACCAAGCAGCTCTGATTCCTTCATAATAAAAAAAAATTCACCTTAAAATACTATGACTATTATAAGTGTAAGAATAGCACTACCCAGTAGAACTTTCCATGATGATGGAAAAGTTCTATATTAGAGTTACTTGATACTACATGCACTAGCCATCTGTGGCTATTGAGTGCTTGAAATATGGCTTAGTAGGACTGAGGAACTGAATTTATAAGCTTAATACTCACCAATTTTAGTTTCTTTTAAATGTCTATAGTCTCATGTGGCTAATGGCTGCCATTTTAAATAGCAGAGGTCTGAGGCACCGATGTTTCTGGAGTTTTGTCTCTCCTCTAGTGTGATCCAGACTTGAGGTCTGAATCACGCAAATCCCCAAGGAACTGTTCTCAATATAAGGCATACTGCCTAAATATTTAATATAGGCCTGTTATCACATTTGGGCTTCCCAAGTGACGCGAGTGGGAAAGAACCTGCCTGCCAATGCAGGAGACATAAGAGATGCAGGTTCGATCCCTGGGTTGGGAAGATCCCCTGGAGGAGGGGATCAATTTTAAACACACTGTGTCAGGACTACATGTTCAGTTCATCCCTAGTATTGCCCAATGCAGTATTTCATTCAGTCTAAACAAATCATTTGGTATATTTAGTGAGCACCTGTTTGGTGTGCCACGCCCTAAGCTCTGGGTAATGGGGACACAGTGATGAAGAGAGCACACACAGCCCTCCATTCACGGTGCATTAGGTCTAGTGGGTTATGTCAGGAATTGAGGCACAATGCACACAACTGAAAGGATGCATCATGCTTATAACCCAGAACTGAATTCCAGGTTAACCCTAATCCTAACTCTAACCATGAGACAATTAGCTGTTGACAGAAACCATCCAGTTACGAACGTGGGACGCATGCTTGGTTGGCATGCATCAAAGCTGTGAAGTCTGTGAAAAAGACTTTTCATGTGCTTGCCACATCAGGGCCCAGTGCTTCCAATATTCCTTGTAGTTGGGGGATGTGCTAACTATTAATAGAAAGGAAGTTTGGGGAGAGGAGTGCAAAAGAATTTGGAAAGCAGCTTTTCCTCTTACAACAGTGAGGGGAAGTGAGCATTATCACAGACTGCTTGGCAAGCTGGTGCAGAGAGGAGAGAGACCGGTGCTTGTTTATCTTCTGTGAACACAGAGAATGCCTCTGTGGCCATGAACCCTGACAGTGATGTTCCCCTGCCCTAAAGATAACCTCTCAGAAGGAGATCATAGCGAGTCTGAAGATTCAGCTGGACAAGGCTGGGGAGAAAGAGAAGCATTACCTCCAGACCATGATCAGTAAGGACGTCTATGAGGAGTTATGCCGGAAGTCAGCCTGCTGCCAGGACGACCTCACACAAGCCCTGGAGAAGGTGGGCCACACCCTCGCATCTCCTAGAGATGTGTGCTAAGTCACTTCAGTCATGTCTGACTCTGTGCGACCCTATGGACTGTAGCCTGCCAGGTTTCTCAGTGCATGGGATTTTCTAGGCAAGAATACTGGAGTGGGTTGCCATGTCCTTCTCCAGGGGATCGTCCCAACCCAGGGATCGAACCCATGTCTCCTAAGTCTCCTGCGTTGGCAGGCAGAGTCTTACCAACAGTGCCACCCATCCCAGGGCTGTTTAATATCAGAGTTTCCCCAGAAGCATGAGAGGTGCAGGAGTCAATTTCCTGCATGACCGGCTGTCACCAAGGCCATCTGCAAGCCCTTGCATCGGCAAGGATGTCTGTCCAGAGAAGGCTTGCTTCTTCTTAGTGAGGCTTTGGGAAAGAAGGGGAGAGGGGCCAAATTGAGCAAGTCTTTGTGCCAATGGGTGATCTGGAGCAAGGTTTTCTCAATACCTGGGTTTTCAGGGAAATTCATGCCCTACCCCTTTGCTGATCACCCCTGGCTGATCAGTTCATAGAATTGGAAAGAGAGGAAATGGGAGCGCGAAAGGGGAGATGCATAAGACTGACCGTTGTCACCTCTCACCCCTCTCTGGGACACTAAGCAAGGTGACCGGGTGTCTCTGCCACCCTGGGGAGAAGAGGGTGGGGGACGTAGAACCCTTCCCCGTTCAGGTCTCGGCAGAGAGGGCCCAAGCACAATGACAGCCACTCTCCACCCCCCTCCCCACATCTTTGTCTTTATCAAAGCTCAATCATTCGACCTCAGAGACAAAGAATCTGCACCGAAGCCTGACACAGGCCCAAGACAGGAAACTTCAGCTGGAAGAAGAAATCATTGCCTATGAAGAGAGGATGAAAAAGCTGAATGGGGAGTTAAAAAAACTGCAGGGCTTCCAGCAGCAGAGTGAGCTAGAGGTGAGGAGCAGCCGAAGGCTCGGGCTGCTGTCCCATCCAGGGGCCCAAGGTCACCTCTTGCACTCAGAACTGTACACTTCGCCCAGAGCTACCCTTTGATTAACAGGCTCGCTCCTTTTTGCTGGGCTCCCTCCCTTTTGCTGGGTTCCGCAGGTTTCTGGAAGGTGGCAACGAATCAGAGCAGGGTCGCCCTCTGCTGGCCACCGAAAATAAAATACTCCCAGAGACTCTCCCAGAGGAAGGTCCCTCCCGCTTTGTAGGGGGTACTCAGGATCTGGGTGGCAGGCCAGGGTCTCCCTCCTCACCATGTGCTCCCGAGCAGGTGCAAGCCTTCGACAAAAAGCTGGAGGATATGAGCAACCAGGTGCTGCAGTGGCAGAAGCAGCACCAGAGCGACCTCAAGATGCTGGCTGCTAAAGAGGAGCAGCTCAGGGCATTCCAGGAGGAAATGAGCGCCCTGAAAGAGAACCTCCTGGCGGATGAGAAGGAGGTGGGCACTCCTCGTCTTCCGATCACTTTCTCCCCCAAGAACATCCATAGTCCACCCCCAAGAACATCCCAGGACCACAGATGGGATGACAGACCCCCTTGGGTGGGACTGGGGGCGGGATGCCTGGGAGCAAGGAAAGGATATCTTCCCCATTCAGTACCAAAGCAGGGTCTGGGTGTTCAAGGCCCACAGCTGCTGTCTCAACCCGACCATCTTCCTGTGACTTTATCGATAGAGATATTGAGCAGAGCAAAGGTCCCAATCCAGAGGGGAGAGACTGCCATCTCCCTGTCAGGTACCCCAGCAGCCCCCTGACTTAGGTAATCACTGGTCCGTCTCCCTCCAGACCGCGCCCCTTCTGACACCTCAGAATCGGCTGAGAGCTCCGCGGGCATGCCCAGCTCTCTGAGTAATGAAGTCTGTAGCAGGAGGCCGCCACGTGTCCGGAGTGACTACAGGCCTTTGCTCAAATTAGGGGGAAAAAAAAACACATCTCTTCCTACCTGATATTTTTTCTTCCATCTGTTTTTTAAAAGGTTTAATATACTGCTTTCTTAGAATAAGTCACTTTGATACCCTGAAAATCATTATTATAAAGGTACAAGCCTACTCTGTCTCTAGCATAAGTGGTATCTGCTCAGAGAAATCACCTTAGTGACGGTGCGCTGCTGGAGGAGAAGTCCTGCTGCGTTAGTTCCAACTCCGGCCTCAGGGTTGGACAGCAGAGTCAACGCCTCCTCTCCCAGGAAGAGAGGAGGCCTGATTTGGGAGTGGGGAGGTGGTGGGCCTGCGCTCCCTCCCCTTACTATCTCGTTTACTTCTTGTGCCAAAGCCCTGCCTGCCCCAGCGGTCTGCGCCCAAAGACAACTGCAAGATGCACCGAGAGAATGATCAGATTATGTCCAACATGGAGCAATGGGCAAAAGAGCAGAAGTAAGTGAGGAAAAAGCAGTAAGGCAGGGTTCTAAGGGCTGGAATCAGACATGTGCTAAAGAATAGTGTCACACACACACACACACAGAGCCCTCCTGGGAGGCTGATCCAGTCTCAGCCTGGCCCAAAGGTTAGGAATAAGATGAAGGGCCCTCAACCCTTCACGCAGGTTCAGAAAGCTCATCCACCCAGAAATGGAGCAGCTCCCTGACAGAAGGGATACTTCCTCTTCCCAGCCTGGCAACGGACTTTACTGCATTTCATTGCCTGGATCCCTTGAACACTCTTGGGACCACAGTGGTTTTCCATTGAAGTATAGCAAGTCCTCTTCATTGCCAGTTGCAAGGAAAGCTTTAACTCTGGGGGCTGAGGAACAAGTGGGAAGTGGGGGTCTAGGCCCAGCAGAGGCCTTGCCAAGAACACCCAATGTCCTTTTCAGCCAACTTGCGCTCTTGCTCACAGGGGTCTGGGAAACTCTTTCTCTTCTGTGAATTTTATTATAGGATCGCCAATGAGAAACTAGGAAACAAGCTCCGGGAACAGGTCAAATATATCGCCAAGCTGACTGGTGAAAAGGAGTAAGTCATCCCATGCCACCCTGGCTGCAGCTTGGCCCCCAAGGAGAAGAGTCAGCCGGGAACCAGGGATTCCTGGATGTGTGCAGAAGGACCCCGAGGCCTGAATCTGTGTCTGTGTGACCTCTTGACACACCACTTGACCTCTTTGGGCCTCAGTCCCCCCACCAACGACTAAAGAGAGGTTTAATAGTCTCTCTGTCCATCTCTGTCACCTCCCACAGTTCTCAGAGGTCAGAATGCTGAGAAGGAAACAGGAACTGAAAAGCAGACTGTACTAGTTAGGGTAGTGGCTAAGCTGTGGTAACAGAGAGTCCCTCTCCAAGTGAGGGACGTAGAACAAAGAAGGGACTTCTCTGTGAGGGGAGCAGTCGTCCCCTCATAAAAGGAACACCATCTTTTCATCTTCACAACAAGAGCTCAACTAATATTTGTTGCTTCCACATATGAGGCACTGTTCTAAGTGCTTTACATGTGTTCATTTATTTAATTTTTATAAGACCTCACACGTGCAGTGTACTTATAATCCACATTTATGGATATAGAAAGGGAGGGATTCAGGCTACATACCTAGCCCGTGGTCTCATGACCAGTAAGCAGCAGAGTCAGAATCCCAACATGGGAGGCCTGAACCCAAAGCCCCTGTCACCCACTGCCCTCAACACTGGTTTTGGAGAAATGTGGCTGTTAGTATTAGCAGTTGCCATTTATTGAGCCACAGGGTAATGCTCAGTTACCTTTCCCCTCACCTATATGGAGCTGCCATTGCATCCATAAAGTGGGGACACGTAATTTGCCCAAGCTCTCAACGGAGCCAGGACCCCCTGTTCTCTCAACCTTTCAGTTGAGGGAGGCGAGAGAACTTGGGCATTGGCATCAGAACTGAGAGCAGATGTTTCCAAGGCGTGGCCATGAGAAACTGAGGACACGCAGCCCGAGTCCTTCTGGCTCTTCTGGCTCTTTGAGTCAAATTTCTATTATTTATCAAACTGGATTTTTATATGAGCCCCAGAAGGCAGATCAGGCTGAATTGTCCCCATCTAACAATAAAGAAAGTCAGCCCAGAGCTGACATGACACAGTGGGTCAGGAGTGCCGGCTCTGGGCCCACCCCAACCCCAGACCTGGGCTTCTTCCAGGGGATGCACATAGGCCTCCATTTCCACAGAAGACATGAGAGCCCTAGCTCTGGAAGGAACTGGGTGTCCACAGGGCCAAAGCAGACCAGACACCCATCTGTCCTTCCCTCTCCTTCCCCAGCCACCTCCACAATGTGATGGTCCATCTGCAAAAGGAAAACAAGAAGCTAAAGCATGAAATAGAGGAGAAGAAGCTGAAAGCTGGGCCCTCGAGGGTGTATGCCAAAGCCCTCTGCCAAAGCAAAACAGAACCCACAATCAGGGGGAAAGTATACGGTACCTTGGGCTGGAGGGGGATAACCCAGGATGTGAGCCAAAGAATGGACATCACCAAGTTTGTCGGGATACCCCACTGCTCAGGTATGTCTGCCATGGCTTCTGCTACTTACTAAGATGTTGTCTTAGTCCAATGAGTAACCACCCACCAAAAAAAGCATGATATTATTTTTCAAGAGATCACTAGATTGGAAATTCAAAGAGGTGGGTGGGAAATGATCGTTTGCTTAGTTACTCTGGACCAGCGGGGAAGGAAATGGCAACCCACTCCAATATTCTTGCCCAGAGAATCCCATGGACAGAGGAGCCTGGCGGGGTACAGTCCACAGGGTTGTACAGAGTCAGGCACGACTGAAGCGACTTAGGACAGAGGAGCCTGGCGGGGTACAGTCCACAGGGTTGTACAGAGTCAGGCACGACTGAAGCGACTTAGCACACACTCTGAACCAGAGATCACTGTTTTCTCCTCTGTAAAGGGAGGAGGCGAATGAATTAAGGCTCATTCTGATCTAAGATACTTTGATGATGACCCAGGTGCCTCCTATCTCAGACCTATCCCTTCCCCAGACCCAGTCTCTTTTGGGAGGTGTGGAGACAAGAGGGGGACAGACAGAATAGGCATCTTTCTCCTATAATGTGTTCTGGAAACCTCCCAAGAAGCCCTGGTGTCCCCTGCACAGCCTGGGTCCCAGGCTACCTTTTTTGCCACCTCTAGACTCCATGGTTCCCCCGCCCCAGGGAAGGAGTCACATGCAACAGAGCTGCCCCACCACAGGACTAGTCCTTAAGGAATCACCTCACTAATTTCTTCTCAAATTAAGACTGTCATTTCTTCCCTGTTCCCTCAGGTTCCTCATTTTGCTAGAATCAGCACCTTGCCCTGAGCATCATTTCCACACATGTTTTTCAGAGGACAGTGAGTTCCCATCCCTCTCCCTTGACTTGGACCAGCTCTAATGGGAATATGTCAAGGTCCCAGGCTATTCTGCAAGATGCTAACATTTTATTGAGTTTTGTCCACTTCCTGCCGTGGAGTGAGCCTTGTGAACCATACTATACCCTCTCCGGGCCCAAATTCTAAAATAAAGACATGAACACAGACGTCTCAGTGCACTCTCTGCGTCTCGCAGACACTTGTGCCTACTCAAGTCCCCAGCAATGTGCTTATCTCCATTTTCTCTGCATTCTAAAAAAACAAGAGCTCTCTTTCACATATGTAGTGAAAGTCACTCAGTTGTGTCCGACTTTTTGTGACCCCGTGGACTCTAGCCCTCCAGGTTCTTCTGTCCATGGAATTTGCCAGGCCAGAATACTGGAGTGGGTAGCCGTTCCCTTCTCCAGAGGATCTTCCCAACCCAAGGATCGAACCAGAGTCTCCTGCATTGCAAGTGGATTCTCTACCAGCTGAGCTATGTATGTAGGGGGACTGTAATTCCCAAAGCAAGCTTCTGGCTTGTCTGGATTAGTTTTTAAACCAACAAGAGATAATTCGCTCCTTTTTTATTCCTTCCATTTCTGGAATTTAATAAGAAAAAAAAATACTTAGAAACCTCAAAAAGAAAAGTAATCCTGAGATCCAAAAGAGAGGGAGAGAAATAAATTATGCACTTTTCAAATGGAGGAGGAAGAAATGGCCATCTACTTTCTCACTGCCCGCCATATTCCTTTAACAGTTTTGTTTTTTTCCCCAGCCAGCTCAGTACAAGTAAAATTCCAGTTATAACAAACTCCAAGGACAGCTAACCTATTTTATTGTGGTTGGATTTTGTTCAACTGAGTACATGTCTAGAATTAATATTTCTAGTCTATAGAAAATTGAGAGAAATATGAAAGTGAAAGTCACTCGGTCATATCCGACTCTTTGTGACCCCATAGACTGTATGTAGCCCACCAGGCTTCTCTGTCCATGGAATTCTCCAGGCCAGACTATTGGAGTGAGTTGCCATTCCCTTCTCCAGGGGATCTTTCCAACCCATGTCTCAAACCCAGGTCTCCCATATTGCAGGCAGATTCTTTACCATCTTGAGCCACCAGGGAAGCCCAAGAATACTGGAGTGGGTAGCCTATCCTTTCTCCAAGGAATCTTCCCAACCAAGGAATCAAAAATAGAAAATTGAGAGAAATAATAATAGCCAAACGTAAAGTAAGAGAAAGAAATCAAAGAGCTTGCATTTCTGGGTGAGGGGAGAGGAAAAATGAAGGAAGAAACCCACTAGTTGGTAGCAATTCTTTAAAGGTTTTTATAATTCTATTATTTGGCTGCGCTGGATCTCTGTTGCTGGGCACGAGCTTTCTCTAGTTGCAGCAAGGAGAGGCTACGCTTCATCCCAGAGCACAGGCTACGCTTCATCCCAGAGCACAGGCTCTAGAGCGATGGCTCAGTTGCCCTGTGGCATGTGGAATCTTCCCAGAGCAGAGATTGAAATTGTGTCCCCTGCACTGGCAGGCAGGTTCTTAACCACTGAACCACCAGGGAAGTCCAGCAATTCTTTAATATCTCGCCTTCCTCCCCAGCTAAACTAAAGCCAAGAAAATGCTCTGCTGATCGCAGCAATCTGTCATACAGGATGCCCCTGCTACGACCCAGGAAGGGCAAATACTAGAAATGCAGTGTGAGGCAGGAGTGATGGGCTCATCTGGTGGTGACCCAAAGGGTCAGATACACAAACCATCACCTCCGCACACTGCTGAGGCTGCCTAACACAAGAGAAGACTTGGGATTCCAGTGTAGGGATCACCTTTTACGTGAAAATCCATAAGCAACATCTTATGCTATTTTCCATCAATACATAATACTATCAGAAAGTTAGAAACTTCTACCATTTGAAGCAATAGGGCAGCCAACCCAACCATGGGGGACAGAGGGTGGGCGGCTGGTCACCTTCCTCCCATGCCGGGCCATCAGGGCCAGCCTTGCTCAGCAGCCGTAGGGGCAGCCAGGCACCCTGAGAGCCTGACCCAGCTGGTGCTGGCACCCCAAGCTGCCCTCCTTCCCTGTCAGCTGAGTCCCGCCCCACCGGCCCCTGCAGGCACTGCCTGAAGAACAGACAAGGGCGAGCTCAGGCCCTAGGAGGCGCCGTCTCAGGAAAGTCACGCCAGGGCTTGCCTGTTCTCCAGCGTGTGACTCAGGGCAGTGAGGGGAGAGAATCATCAGAAATACAATAACATTTTACAAACAATAAATTTATTTCCAAATCCTGAATTATAACCAAATTATAGTTCCCTCTAGGTCTTACTGTGATGTTTTACACAAGAACTTTTTAAAAAAACATAGTCACAGCCATGTCATTGATACACCAAGTGTCCTGGAACCATGTATTTGTCTTCGGTGGGTCCGGCCAGCTCTTGTGGTCCTGGCAGCTGCTCTGCGGCCGCGCGCGCACACCCAGGAGCTCCAGCCTCCTCCACAGCAGAGCCTGGCCTCAGCAAGGGCCCGGGGCCATGATGTACACAGATGAAAGCTGTGTGCAGTATTTTGTCAAAGTGGCCTGGGTTCTCAGGGTTTGCCGATAGGCCGGGCCTCGGGACTCAACACCTGGCTCCCCTCCCCTGCAGGGACAAGCCTCGGCTCAGAGCCCAAAGCGGGCTGGCGTGCGGCGGGGGGTCATGGGTTCCCCCTGCTCCTTCCGACCAGGAGTGTAGATCTTCGTAGACCTGGAGACACAGAAGAGGGATTAGGAATCACACTGCAGCTCACTTTGACCAGGACACACAGTAGAACGAGGATCCTGAAACCCGGCTGTTTCTAACTGTGTGTGAGCAGGCTCTGGGGCTGCAGGTTCTTCTCCCCTAACATACTTCACTCCCCTTGCCTTCCCTATCTGTGACTGGGAGCAGAATGAGATGGGCCTTCTTTCTTATATCCACTGAGGCACACTGTGAGATGGCTTTACTAACAAATCCTTTCATACCCCCTAGGTGAGCTATGGGCTTCCCTGGTGGCTCAGCAGTAAAGAATCTGCCTGCAATTCAGGAGACTCAGGTTTGATCCCTGGGTGGGGAAGAGCCCCTGGAGAAGGAAATGGCAAGCCAGTCCAGTATTTGTGCCTGGAGAATCCCATGGACAGAGGGGCCTGGTGGGCTACAGTCCATGGGGTCGCAAAGAGTCAGACACGACTGAGCGACTCAGCGACAACAGGTGAGCCTTGGAGGAGGTCTCCCTTCTGCCGCAGCAGGCTGCCACTCTAGCTGAGTTGGGGCTTTGTCCCTACATCCTGGAGGTTATCTCTAGACCCTTGGAATTTCCCTTGGCCTTGGGCACCACAGTGGGGATCCCCAAATTTGTAACAAGTTGGTGAGAAATGAGGGTGACCCTGGGTACCCCCCACCTTGCAGGTGGTGACTGAGGCTCTGAGGGCGGTCTTGCCGGGACTGTGCCCTTCACCTGTGGGGTCTGACCCAACTCCAGACACCAGGGCAGACACACAGGCCCACAAATCTCCCCACCTCACCTCTCCACCATGATGCCCAAGCCCTCGCTTGCTGGTGAGGCTGTGAGACCCACTCTGCGCTCCAGCCCACCTTGGGCCCCACCACAACTTAAGAATGCCAGGAGTTGCAGCCGGATCACCACCCCTTGAAAGTGTGTCCAGAATTCCTCCATGTGACCACAGTCAACCTGTCACCAAGTCACCTCTGCATGTTTAACCTCTCTTCAATCACAGCCTCACTCGGGGCCTGGGGGGTCCAGCCAGTGGCTCCCTCCCAGCCCAGGTCCTGAGGCCGCACTCACCTGACGCTGCCCAGCGGACTGCGCTTTTCCTGCTCCTGCCGCCGGGCCCGCAGCTGCTCCTCAGCCAGTGCCATCTCCTCCTCCATGGCGGACGCTTCCTCTTTGGCCCGTCGGCGGTTCTCCTAGAGAAGGGAGAGGTACTGGGGTCGCTGGGGACCAGCAGTGAGGAGGCCTGGCCTGTACCCACCCTCTGCTGCCAGCCAGCCGCGGTGTAGACTGCACCAGCTCCCAGAGACAGGGCCACACAACACCAGGGCCGAGGCCTGCTCCTCTCACTGAGCCAAGACACAGCCTGGAGGACTGAGTCCTAACCCTATCACGCCTCAGCCCTCTTTCAACCTGGTAAGTGCTTACACGCTCCTAGCAAGTTCACAGCCATGCCAGGACACACGGGAAATAGAGAAGGTGCAACATCCGAGTGGAGAGGACGGACACGGGAAAGCAAAGGTCTACGATCTTATGCAACCCTGAATAATGGATCCAGGTGGTGGCCACCGGTGGCCACTGAGACTGTCAGGAGGGGTCAAGCGGAACCACTGAGCACCCTTAGTGTCACCAAAGGGGGACCAGAGACCATATGTGCCTCCTTGACGGAACCTAAAAGGAGGTTCACAGCAACACTTGCCTTTATGCATTCCTACTCCAAAGAGCTGAACCCGAATCTAACCAAGACTTTAGATTAACGACTAGTTTACAGAAAACACATGGGACAGAGGCACAAGTTAAACATTCTGAGGAACCAATTAGCCTAAAACTATGTGGAACATTCTACAAGATGACCGACCTGTTTTCCCAGTAAGTCAATGCCATAAAAATGAGAGGGGGCAGAGCTTGTTCTCAAATAAAAGACTTAATATATATAATGACACATTCTAAAGTCTGGATCCTAATTCAAGCAAAGCAATGATAAAAAATTATCTTTGAAATAAAAAGGGAAATATGACTAAGAACTGGAGACTTTGGTGACATTAAGGATTATTTTTGCTGAATGATACTGGTGTGGAGGTTATGTTTTAATTTTTGAAAGTCTTTTTAGAGACACCTATTCAAGATTTGAGTGAAAAACCACAATGTCTGAAATATGCTTTAAAATATTCCAGGAAAAAGATCACTGTGTATGGAGCAGGGTGGGAATAAGAGAAACAAAGGTTGGGAAAAATGTTGATAATTACAGAGGCTAGGTGAGGAATCTGTGACTCCTTATCCTACTTTTGTCCACTTTCACAGATATTTGGACTTTTCAACAATAAGGTTTTTTTGGGTTTGTTTTGTTCTTCAAGGCTCAGCAGACCAAGCAAATGGAGTGGGTGGGAGAAGTGAGACAGACCAGCCTGCCTGGATCACAGCTCTTACATCTGACAGAGACGTAAGGGGAAGCCAGATGATGACGTGTCTTTAATACCAGGCTGAGGGGGAAAAACGGATCCCAGAGGCAAACAGACCCACTATAGGAAAGCACAGGACCCTTACCTGCCGAGACTTCCCAGCCTGTTTCACGCTGTAGAACATGGGGCCCAGCTCTGCCAGCCACTCTCCGTCCACGGCAGTCACACACTGCATGTACTCCTGCAGCAGAAGGGCCACCAGCAAGGGTCACGGACAGACCACTGCTTTGAGCTGTCCCTCCCGGAGCGGTTCCATAACTAGGATCCTCAGGGGCAGGGCCCTACCCCCAGCCCTGCCAGGCTGAGAAAGGCAAGGAAAAGCCACAGACACTGGCATTCTAACCCCTTCTCCCATCCAAAATCCTCCACACTTGTGAGAAAGCCCTCCAGTGTCCAACAGAACTGGTCCAGCCCCTCAGAAAACCCTTCTAACACCACCCAAAGGGGCTGCTTGTCCCAGGCAGCAAGCAAGAAACAATCCAGCTGGCATAACCGAGGCCACCGGAACCCAGAGGTCAATTAACTTCCCCAAACCTCCCACTGGAAACCAACCTCAATTCCCCTCAAAGCAGCACCTGTGGCCCCAAGTCCTCCAAGGTCAAAGCTCATCCCAGAAGGCAGCAAACAGTTACAAAGGCCTGGCCCAGCCAAGCGGGCTGACGTCATGCCAGCTACCTTGGAAAATACTCACCTTGGTGGTCATGACCAACTCATGATACACAATGTAGTCTGGGGTGTAGCCCATTCCAAAGAGGGAGCTAGTAGGGTGCAGGTGGCAGGGCATGCCTGTCCGGATGTTCACATACTCCCCGATTCCCTAGGGAAGAGACCCAACAGGTGGCTGCCTCAGCAAAACACTGCACATCTGGGCAGCCTTCCCCACCCCTCCAATGCTGCCTTGACACCAGCTTCCCAGGGAAGCCCAGATCTGCAGGACTGTACAGTGAGAAAGGAGAACTCTGCACTCGGACAAAGTGTCAGGCCAGGAAGGGGCCACAGCTCCACCAGGCTCACCTTGAGCTTGGCTGCCTGGTGGAAATAGGCAGCACAGATGCACTTCCTGACGATGTCCCAGTCAGTGCCACACGAGGCCAGGCTCATCCGCTGCTGCACCATGATGTCCTTGAGCTGAGCCCGCACCTCCCGGACCTGGAGCGGGACGCAAGTGGTCAGGGATGGAGCACCCCCTCCTTCCCCCGCAGCCCACCCCGCCTCCCAACATCCTGCTTATCCGGGCCACAGACTCACCTTCCGCATGGCCTTGGCGTGGATGAAATGATCATTACACCAGATGGTGGAGTAATTATTGTTCTTCCACTGCAGGTAGACATTCAGGTAGCTCAGGTGGTCACTCTCAGGGACTGCGAACTTCTCCCGGATTTGATCGCTCTCCTCCTCTCGGCCCTGGGAAGGGAAAGGGGAGTCCAGGCCGCTGAGAAGAGCTGTCTCAGGCTGTCACCTACCTGCCCCCAAACTTAAAACACATTGATGTGGTGCCAGACAATATAGCAAAAACAAAATTCATTTATAGCAAAATATTTATTCTAAGATGTGAAGGCTCAGGCACAACCATCCTAGAAAAAAAGGATGCAAAAAAAGGATTGCAAAACACTCCCTGAGAACCATGGATCTAGCCAACCCCTTCCCCCACCCCAACCTGCTTAACGTAACACAGTAAAATCACTCTTTGGAAACTCCGGTTCCACCCCCTCCATTCTATCTTCACAACGGGGGACCCTCTCCCTTCTCTCAACCTTCCTCCAACCCATACACTCCCAAGACCCCTGGGAGGACAGGAGCAGGGCAGCGCCTCCCACCTTGGGCCTGTAGAAGATGGCTGGGACCGAGAGCATGGAGACGATGAGCAGGATCTCGGAGCTGCAGCCCATGTCACAGGACACGATGAGCATCTTGGACAGGGCCGGGTCCAGCGGGAACTCCACCATCAACCGCCCCGTCGAGGTCAGACCACCTGAGAGAGAGGAGCAGACCCAGATAGTCAGCAGACACGCGGCTGTAAGATGGAGAACCCAGGCCCCAGAGCCCACGGAGCCCTGCCCAGCACCTGTGTTGTCCAGGGCCCCAAGGATCCAGAGCTGGTACATGGAGTTGAGCATGTTGTCCTCCGGGGGTGGGTCCATGAAGTGGAACTGCAGCAGGTCCTGCACCCCCAGGGACTTGAGCAGCAGCACCACGTTGGCCAGGTTGGTCCGCTGGATCTCGGGCACCGTGGTGGTCAGGAGCTCGTTCTTGTAGGCACTCTGGGTGTAGAGTCTGCCAGAGAGAAGACCCAGTGCTGCCACGCCGCCACCACAGGCCACCCAGCTGAGTCCCTAGAACGTGCCCAGCTGCCTAGGTGAGCCCACCAGCACCGTGGGCTCGTGCAGCCAGAGCAGCCAGTGCCGATGAGAGCCACAGGTAGGGAGGAGAAGGCCTCATTTCTTCCAACCCCCCTTGTCTCTTGCAATCACAAATCTCCACCTATTTAAAACTCAGTTGTGCCAATTCACCCTTCTGCTGAAGTCTCTTGTTTCATTTTTGGAACCATTGAGCCTGGGACTAGAATTATGGCTGGGTTATAATTTCTTTATATTTTTCTGAATTTCTATTATTTTTAAGTCAGAACAAAAAAAAGAGGGAATAATTAGAGAACTAAAAAAAAGAACCAGTGATATAATTTGTTGACATTTATCCTCTAAGGATAGGTGCACCGTAACACTGGTCATCCACTGCAGGGACGTTCAACACAGGTCCTCCTCAAACACACACTCAGACCTCAGGACTGCCAGGAGGGTGACTGCTCCCACTCAGCGGCATGAACATAGGTCCTCCTCAAACACACACTCGGGCCTCAGGACTGCCGGAAAGGTGACTGCTTCCACTCAGCGGCATGAACATAGGTCCTCCTCAAACACACACTCGGGCCTCAGGACTGCCGGAAAGGTGACTGCTTCCACTCAGCGGTATGAACATAGGTCCTCCTCAAACACAAGGCCACTCGGACCTCAGGACTGCTGGGAGGGTGACTGCTCCCACTCAGTGGCATGTGACGAGAGAATCAACAAGTGGCAGCCCCACCACTGGTCCCCAGCCTCAGGGATCACCCCTCTGCAGGAATGAAGGCCAATCCTGCCCGCCCCTGCCTGGGCCCCCACCCTGGAAAGCAGGCAAGCACAGTGCTCCTACCTGAAACACTGACCTGGGCCCGTCCTGCCTGCTCGTCCCGACCGCTGGTTGGCATTGGCCTGGCTGATGGGGTAGATCTGCAGAGCATCCATGCCAATCCGGGGGTTGAAGACCTAGGTGAGGCCAGAAAAGACATGACTAAGGACACAGCGAGGCAATTAACGGGAGGCAGCCTTGAGACAAAGAAAACCCTTGGCTGCTACACGTTAGAGTGAAATGTCTCAGTGATGCAGGCAGCCATCTTCTGGAGTCAGGAACCTCAAGAAATTTCCCCTCATCACCAGCTCCGCAACCTTTATCAAGTTAAACTGTCCACCCTGAGTTATCACAAGGATTGGATGTATCAGGAACATGGCAAAATCAGCACTCAAACCACCACCTCCACTTCCACAAGCAACCATTGTTCAAGGTCTGAGGACCCAGGTCCTGCCTTCCCACCTCCTAGGCCGGGTGAGCCTGCGTGAAGGCCCAGGGCCCAGGTGCCTGTGTCTCCTCTTACCTTTAACTTACAATAACCGGAATCGATAACAAACATGATGCCGTCGACGGTCAGGGAGGTCTCAGCAATGTTAGTGGCGACAATACACTTCCGGACGCCATCTGGAGCCTGGAGTCAGACAGGACATGCAGGGAGGGAAGGCTACAGGCTGGCAGGTAGGAGAGACCCCACAAGGAGAAGAGCACACCCCACCCGTGCCAGGAAAGTAACACCTTCTCCCTCTTGCCCTCCTGGGGGGAGTCTGGGAGGTTCCCAAGGTGGAGACCCAAACCAGACACTCTTGCCGTCTCACCTTCTGGAAGATCTTGGCCTGGAGGTCAGAGGGCAGCTGGGAGTAGATGGGCAGCACAGCCAAGGCGGGCGCGTTCTCTAGTTCTTCCAGGTGCTCCACAATCTGATCTGAGGTCACCTGAGGGCAGAGAGGAGTCGTCAGATGCCAGGGCCCCCGATCCTCACCAAAGACCCACCCGCTCACCAAGGTCGCGACCGAGGCACGCACCTCAATGTCCTCTTGGCCAGGCATGAAGATGAGGATGTCCCCGGGGGCCCCCGACAGATGCACCTGGAGGGACTGCTTCACCGCGGCCTCCACATAGTCTTCCTGTGGGGTCTGCAAGCCAGCCAGGAGCACCGACAAAGGACATATGGGTCAGGCCCGCTCTGGGAACCAGCAGCCCAGTCCCTGGTCTGGGGCCAGAGCTGGGCGGACTCTCGGGGTTGTGCACATGCAGATGGGCCTTATGGCCCTCCTGGGTCCCAAGCCTCCACCCCAAAGAAACAATCAAACCAAATGTCCCCAGAGTACAGTCTTTCGCCTCCAAGCCCAAAAGCCGTGGGCTCCCATGGCGCCCACAAAACCTTTCCCCGCTCAGTACCCTCATCCCACGCCCCCTACCCTGCTCTTCATCTGAGGTCGGGGTCAGTTAAGAAAAAAGGGCCTTGGTACCTTGCTGAAGAGAATGTCCACAGGGAAGGTACGTCCAGGGATGTGGAAGATGGGGACGTTCCCAAAAAAGGAGGCAAATTTCTCTGCGTCCATGGTGGCTGATGTGACAATGAGCTTCAGGTCTGAGCGCCGAGCCACCACCTAAAACAAGAAGTCATTCAGAGGCTTCCCCATGGGTTCGGAACCCTTGGCTTCTGCCCTCCAATCTCATCAGCATCACTACCAAGTGAAACAGAAGCCCAAGCTGACGGGGGGCTCGTTAGATTTGTAACAGTCCTAAAGGCTGAATCCGGAGAAGGCAATGGCACCCCACTCCAGTACTCTTGCCTGGAAAATCCCATGGATGGAGGAGCCTGGTGGGCTGCAGTCCATGGGGTCGCTAGGAGTCAGACACGACTGAGCGACTTCACTTTCACTTTTCACTTTCAAGCATTGGAGAAGGAAATGGCAACCCACTCCAGTATTCTTGCCTGGAGAATCCCAGGGACGGGGTAGCCTATTGGGCTGCTGTCTACGACTGAAGCGACTTAGCAGCAGTAGCAGCAGCAAAGGCTGAATCATGGAGCCACAGCCAGGAGAACCATGAATCACTCGACTGAGCTACAACGGAGTGAACCACCACTGGGCAGCCAGAGGCCTCAGGGGCAACTGTGGCCTGTCAGAGGCCCCCCAAGCTTCCCCGGGATAGACCCCAGACGTCTCATCACTGACTCCCAGCCCCACAGGCACAGAGGCCCAGACCCACACCTCCCGGAGCAGCCCGAAGAGCACGTCGGTGTTGAGGGAGCGCTCATGGGCCTCGTCCATGATGATGGCGCTGTAGTGATCCAGGTCAGCTTCCCGCAGGGACTCTCTCAGCAGGATGCCATCAGTCATGTACTTGATCAAGGTGCTTTCTGAAGTGCAGTCTTCGAAGCGGATGGCATAACCCACCTGGAGGCCAGAGAGATGGCTCAGGGACTCTGGGCACCCGCGCACTGCTGCACACCCTGAGCTGGGTCTAGGCCTCAGCAGATCAGTTCAAGTGACAGAGGCCACAGGTATGAAGTTCACGGCTCAGCCCTCGGGCCCACTCACCTCCTCACCGAGGTTTCCCCCCATCTCTTCACTGACTCTCTTGGCCACCGACATGGCGGCCACACGGCGGGGCTGGGTGCATCCGATCATCCCATAGTCCGTGTAGCCGTCTTCATGCAAGTACTGGGTCAGCTGCGTGGTCTTTCCACTCCCTGTCTCCCCAACCACGATCACGATGCTGTTGTCTCTGCAAGGGGAGAAGAGACTGGTGAATCAGCACGAGTGGAAGACCGCCTCTAGCCCCACCTGCAGCTACCCAAGGAATGTGCTTGCTCGGAAGGGAGGATTTCCCTGGGAAAACAGTCTCATACTGAAATCCCCTGAAAAGTCTAAAAGACAGTAAGGTTGAAACAAGTGCCATGCTGTTTCATGAGGCCATGTTGCTTATTTCAAGCAGAGTAGCCTGGGGCACTCAGGAGAGGGGGAAAAAAACCTTTCCCTTCTCCACCAAATGTCATACCCCAAAGAAAAAGAGCCACAGAGCATGCACAGGACACCTGAGCTGGGGTCCCATCCCCGGGCTGGGGAGTCACCTGATGATCGTGAGGAGTTCCTGCTGCACGGCGAAGATGGGCAGGTACTGCCTCTGCTCCAGAATCGACTTCTTCTTGGCAAACTCGCTGCTGGCCTCGCTTTTCTTCTTCATGTGGTCAGCAAACTTCTGCTCTGTCCTGAGAACACACCAACGCGGCCTAAGTGCCCTGCATGGTCTCCCGCATCTTCCCTGCTGACTGGGCTACTGCCCTGCTTCCTATGCACCGAAGTGAGAACTGCTCCTAACACACAGCGAATCTTTGAGATGCGAGGGCTGCCAGCCACTGCTCATCTCCTCTGGCCTAAGGGACCACACTGCTGTCTAAGCATCCATCATCCAAAACCTGCTCAACACCCTCGGGACAGAAACCCACGGAGGGCTCCGAAGAGCTGCAGATCAGTAAGCATGCATATCCTCTGCCCTGGAACAGTCCACCCAGACGAGGAGCTGAGATGCACAGGCCATACCTGATATAGAACAACCTTGGGCAATCTCAGCGCCACACTTACAGGGCTGGAAGGAGGAGCCGTGGTTAACAGTCATGACCAAGGTCAGACTCCCTCCCACCTCTCAGCAGGACAGCAGTCTGTAAGGCTTTAGCTTCAGAGAACTGTGAGAACAGCCCTACTTGATGTTTACAGACATCTTCCACTTAAAGCACTGAAGTGTCCTACACGTGTACACCCCCAAGCCGCACAGCAAAGATGTCCCAGTCCCACCTTACCTATGTAAATCTACAGTCTCCACCGGCCCCTTCCCCAGGAGACTTTTCCTCCATCAGATCAAGCCTGTGCCCTGTCAGCTTCCTGTTTCTAATGCCCCAGTCACTCCTGGTCAGCTAAAACTCAATACCAACAGGATTAAAGTAACTAGAGACTAACAAGGCTGATCAACAGCACCAGCTTCTCATTTCCCACAGAGGTACAGAGAATTATTAACTGAGACAACAGTTTGGAAGGACTTTAGAGTGTTCAAAGGATGAGTTTCAGAAGGACATCTGAGTTCAACCATCTACATGAAGAGGGAAGTGCAACAAGTGGTCATCCAACATTGGCTTAAACACCTCTATGAATGGAGAAGCTCTAGCTGAGAAGACAACCCCTTCTATTTTCAAACCTCTGTTAAAAAGTTTCTTCCTTCAGTTCAGTTCAGTTCAGTCGCTCAGTCGTGTCTGACTCTTTGGGACCCCATGAACCGCAGCATGCAGGCCTCCCTGTCCATCACCAACTCCCAGAGTCCACCCAAACCCATGTCCATTGTGTCGGTGATGCCATCCAACCATCTCATCCTCTGTCGTCCCCCTCTCCTCCTGCCCTCAATCCTTCCCAGCATCAGGGTCTTTTCAAACTCAATACCTGAACTAAAATCTAAGAGGGCAAAGCACATGTTCCCACACCACACATCTAAAAGGCTCTCTAGCAGAGCGGCTAAGAGCACAGGCTCCTAAGCTAGACTCGGTGGGATCCTCACTCCACCACTTACCAGCTGGGTAACCTCAAACTAGTTACTTGACCTCCCTGGGCTGCATCGTCCTCACATGAAAAATAGGAAAGATTACACCTGTCCCACGGGACTGCCATGAGAATCCAACGACCAAGTATCCATGAGGCGTGTGGTGCTGCTCGGCACAGAGGAAGCGCCTACGGTGGCAGCTGGGATATTACCTCGAGAAAGGTGAAGACAGACCAGGAGAAAGGAACCACAGACTCCCAAGTGACATCATACTCGTATTAGTGAGTGACAAGACATGTCGGTCCCCTTAAAGCCTGTCTTCAGGGGTGCCGGCTGCTGCGAGACTCCTACCTGTAGTCCACTTTCCCATCCTCTGTCAGAGATTTATCCGGCTCTTCTTCTTTTTTGACGCCCATTATATCTCCCAGTTTGGTTCCAGCCAATTCCCAATGTTTGTGTTGAGCCTGAAAAATACATGGAAAGTCAGTCTGCTCCATCCCGTGATGGAAAATCAATCCCGTCTGACAACAGGCTTCCTCCAGCAGCAGTAAGTTCCCACAGCCAGTGGCGGCACCGAGCCAGGCCCGCCTCCCACCTTCCCTCCTAAGTTCCCGAGCCCGCAGCCCCACACCGTCCTAACTGAGCCCTGCAGGAGGAACACAGTTCCCTCCCCCAGGGGCTGACGCTCGCCCTGTGAGTTTCCTCTAACTGCCGAAGAAGCCCTACCTGCAAGATACAACATGATCCTTAAAAAGAAGACCAAAAAAAAGAAAAGAGAGACCCTCGGGCCCCAGATGACCAGAAACCAACCTTCTTGCGCTCCTTTTGCTCCCTGTGTTTCCGCACTGTTTGACTGCCTTTCCGAGCAATGATGGCTAAGTCTGAAGTGGCATCCTTGACTGGAATCACAGGCTCCGGCTGCAGGAGGTTGAGGAAAAAGCAGAAATTCCACACTGATCGTTAAAACTCCACACGAAGGTACGCTTCGTAATGGCTCTGGTAAACGAAGGGCTGCTCCCCACCCGCCTTTTCCTCTCCCTCTCCCTCTGTCTTCTCCCACTTTGGGGCTCTCCTCTCCAACAGCAGAGCACCCCCACCTGCTTGGTGAAGACGATGCGCCCGTCCAGGAAGGGCGGCACCAGGTTGTGCACCATGAGGTGCACCTTGGCCGCGCTGTCCTCCTCGAAGTCCTCATCCACCTCCAGCCGGTGCACCACCCCGCTGGTGAGCATGCGGTTGGTCTCCCAGCGCTCGTTGTCCTGAGAGGACACAACGGGAGGAGGCCACGTTCAGACTACAGCCACGCGAGGTCGTCCTGAAAGGGCCCAGGCGAGGCCACGCAGCAGATCCCAAGAGAAGGGCGGTGGGGATGTCATCAGTCTTTGGACCCTGCAGCTCCTTAAGACGGCAGAGGCCCTGATCCCAAATCACTTGCAGCACATTTTCCCAGAAGCCACCTTTTATGTCTAAACCAGAACCTCTACATGGACGCACAGAGTGGCCATTCCCTAGTCCCACTCAGAGACACAGAGGACACAGAGCCAAGCCCACCTTCTCAGCTCCCATCAACAGCTCCCTCCAGGAAGCACTGCCAAAGAGCAAAGTTGGGATTTGGGGTTTTTTTTCTTTTTTTCCAACCTACTGAAAAGTTCCCCACCCACCCCTCCGCTTGCACGGGTATCACTCCTTCTGGGACTTCAGCCATGGGGAGAAGAGCCGTGCTGTCGGCTGGGCTGCAACCTGCCACTACTCCATCGGAGTCCGCTCTGCCTCCCACGGGCAGCCTCACCTCATTGATCTGTCTCCGCTGAGCTGAAATGCGCTTCTGCTTCTGTTTGTGTAGGTGCTGCTCCCGCCTCCTCACATAGTCCTCGGAGGAGTAGGCCAGGGGGTTGTGGAACTCATCATACCCCTCGTCCATCATGTACCAATCCCGGTCGGCTTGCTGTAGTGCAAGAGACAGAGCCGTGAGAACAGGGAACAGAGTGAATGTATGTGCAAGACAGGGACAGAACGGGAGGAGATGCTTGGCAAGAAGTCACTGGTGCAGTGAACAACTCAGGAGCGGCCACCCTGCTGGAGGGCCAGCTGCCTACAGGAGAAGCACGGTTTGCAGCCCAGGCCACCATGATGGCACTTCTTAGGTTTACCACACAGTGGCGCCAGCACGCAGAAGAAGTTAAGTCTGATCTGCACTTGGTGAGAAGTTTCACCAGGGAGCCTATGCCCGGAAAAGGACTCCAGGGCTTCAGGACTGAACGTAGCTCAGCCTTCCCGAGACTGTCCGGATTCACCAGACTCTGGTGTACTGTACTCTGACACCCTGTACTCTGACACCCCTGTCACTGGCTTACTGAAAGACGGCCACCACCCCTCATTCAGTCGCTCGGAGATGTATTTCTTACCCTCTGGTCATCCTCCCACTGCTGCCGTTCCTCTTCTGTGTCAAATGAAATTCCTTCTTCGCCATCCTCACGTCTCCCTGCAGGAGAACACGTGGCGGGTCGGTGTGCAAGGCCCCAGCTTGTCCCCAGTGGCCTCACGCACGCCAGCCACACCAGGAGTGTCCCACCCTCCCACTTTCACCCCGTCTTACCTCGGCCCCTGGACAGACGTGGGGTGGACCCCAGGTGTCTTCTGTCATCGGCCCACTCGTTGTATTTGTAGGATGGGGTTGGCAGAGGGGTGTCATCTGAGTACCTGCTCCTCACAGACCTGGGAAACAGTAAAACCAGCTTCACTAAACAGTCACTAAGCTGAGACGTGTTCCCAGCCACCATCCGCCCGCCCAGCCCCAGTCACGCGCACAGAACATCACCTGTCCCTGTCTCGACTGGACGGCCGATGACTCCGCTCGGAATCGCGATAGGAAGGCGTGGGGGAGGGCGATTCCCACTGTGAGCGCCTCGAGGAGCCACAGCCACTGTCCTCTTCCTCCCAGGTAGACCGTGAAGGGGTGGCAGCATCTGGGCCACGAAAGACATGAAGCTCAGCATTTGCTTTAACTCAGACATGGCGCTAGAGCCATTAGGGGAAAATCAGTTCGCCAAATTTCTTTCTTATACTCATAAACTTTACACCTGTTTGCAATGGATATGATGGGTTTGACAGCTTTTAAAGATATCTGAATTTGAAGAGTTCCATTTTTCATCTGTGTTTATAAGAACATTTTAAGGAATATCCAATTTGTCTCTGCAAACATATCTCTATTGAATATATGTATTTCTTTTTTTTTTTTTTTTGAATATACGTATTTCTTTATAATCAACCCTTCTTCTGCCCCTACCCCACTATCACTCCCCCTACTCCCCACCCCCAGCTCCCTATTCTTTCCTACCATTTGGAAAACTGGCCACTCAGCAAACGGGCAAGTCGCATTAAGGAAGCATATCAGTTTCCAAAGAAGTCCATGGCCTTCCCAACTGAATCAACCAAGTATTCCAAGTCATTCACGGTGGAATCAGGAATTCCGACCCACTTCCACTGAGGATGGGAGTCACTCACCCTGCCCCTCATATACGTGGCTCTCAGAAACCACCATAAGCAAGCTCAGACTACCTTTAGGCCGGTGTCGGGGGCTCTCGGGTTCATTTCTTCTGCTGCTGCGATCTGACCCTCCATCTCGCTCCGATCTGCTGCTGTGCCTGCTTCTGTCCCGCTCATCTGTCGGGAGTCACCAGCAGAGCTTAGAAAACAGGTGCCTGTCCTAATTTCCACCCATCTTCACCCAAGAGAAAGGATAGGCCTCCCCACTCACTCACAGGAGCAACCTCACTGCTCTAATGCAATCCAGGGGTTCCTGAATCTCACATATTCCCATTCTTTCAAAGGGCAAAGATTAGTTACTGGCTACAAAGTTTCAAACTCACAGTAACAGTTATTTTCCTGCAAGAATTCAAAAAAGAATAGTTACAAGTCTATCCTGAATAACTATTTAGTAGTTACAAGTTTACAAGCTACAGACCTCGAATATTACCAAGGAAAGCCAGCGATGGACCTTACGTCTAGCTGTGCTCCACAGCACTGTCCTTTCCCTCTCACCACCGCTACTGGTTTCTCAAACACATTACCCACTATCACCTTTAGCACCAGTTTTCAAGATAAAGCGCAAAGAGCCACACACTCAAGCAAAGTAGCTATGTTGCAAGTAACAGTTCTTCTCTTAGCCGGCCTGCTTGTGCCCGCTTGTCCCAATACCAACAGGGTCAAATACCCCATACCACCAGGCTGACATGAAAATGGATCTCCCTAATTAGCAGGCATTATAAAAACTCCCCGACAGCAAAAAGGCCAATGTGTTACTCTGGGTACCTCGAAGACCCTACAAACTCTGCTGGGCAGTTTACCTCTGTCTCTCTTGCGGTCACAGTCTCGATCCCTCGACCTCTCCTTCTTCCGATCCTTTTCGTCTTTGGATGAGGCATACACGCCATGCTCCCGCCGCTCCCGCTCTCTCTGCCGACTGCGTTCCCAAAACTCTTCACTTACACCACCAGGATGGGATGGAGTCTCCACCCGGGCTGATCGGTAATGCCTGCAACACAGAGGGCAGCTGGTGAAGGGCTCAGCCAGAGAAGAAAAACCTGCCCCAAACCTGTGGCCACGCCAAACAAGCAACCTGGCCCCTTCCACTTTATCTCCCTGGTACGGCAGGCTTGCATATGGCAACAGCCATAAGCGCTTCTAACGCCCCATCACCTGCTCTTCAGTTGCTTTTGACAGTTTCCCCAAATCTGAAAAAAAAATACCAATTCCTACCTAGCCTCAATGTTATAGAATCCTAGTAAAAATTAAGCCCTAAATACCCAATAAGAAAACTGAGAGATAAACATGAGACATTATTTTCTGGCCTCTATTTTCATTCCCTCTCGGGCAATCCGCCCAAAGGCTTTTACCTGTCTTTTCGGCCACTTCGGCCAGCCTGGTCACTGTCTTCTGCCTCAGCGTCCCTCTGGTCATCCTTGCTCTCTTCCCAGTCCTTGTATGAAGAGATTCTGGACTTCTTCTTGTCCTCGCCATCATCCTTCTCCTCTCTCTCCTTCCTCTTCAGAGAAGCCAACAAGTCCAGTCCCAGCAATGAAGGCCGGGGTGCAGGGGCCTTGAAGACATGCTGCTCACTAGCCGCACTTTTGGTCTTAAAAATAAGGCCGCCAACCTGAGAGTCCACGTCCGTGCCTTCCAACCGATGGAGCGAGGCATCCTCACCACTGTCCTCCATGACAGGCTCCAGGATCCCCTGCGAGGAAAACAAACCACTTGCTATCAGATGTAAGAAGGGAAAGACTTGGCTCCACTACATCCCAAAATAACTGTGAATATATGTATACCGGGGTGGGGCTGACCTCCCCCTCAAGACCTGAATTCCTTTAGTTACCTCTTCGCAAGACTCTTCCATCAACTCATTGACAATCTTAATCTTAAAAGATCTATTTCCACCCAAAACACATCAGAAATAGATAAACACATACACACACACCCAAGATCCAAGAGGATATCATTCAGACAAGAACAGACCTCACTAAGGAGCACTTACTAGAGCAGGACAGCATCTATAAAGGGAGTGTAGGGAAAACACTAGATCTGAAGTCAGAAATCTCAATTAGAACCCTCTCAACATTTTCTACCTGTATGATCATAAGCAAATAGATATGAATCTTAATCTTTGGTTAGGCATAATTTCTATACCTGAAAAATGGAAGTACTTTTTGCTCTCTTAAATCCATGAAGTTACTGTGAGTATCAAACAAGAAAGTTTATATGAAAGCACTCACTCTGTAACCACAAACAGTTACATAAATGTCATTGTTACATTATTTCATTTGCTGTGCTCTTGGGTACTGATTGGGTTCCTCACCATTTTTTACACAAGTTCTTCCTACTCTCTACTCCTTTAAACTACAGATACAGTAGAGTTGTTGAGATATAAGGCTACCATCCATGTGATCCATTCTTAAATGAGTTTTCTGGGCCAGTTTTGTTTTGTAGAGAAGAATTACTTCACAGCAGTCGAAATCTGTTTAACAACGATTCAAGTTCACCAAAAAAAAATTGGATGAGAATCACCAGGCTAGGAAATGGTGTTTCTGAAAAGTATTTAGGTGACTGTAAGATTTCCTGGCACTCAACTCATAACAAATTCCTCTTTACCTCCCACTATACACCATCTGCTCATAAACATATCCCATTTTGTGGTTGAATAATTTCCCTCATTCCAACAAGTCAGTGAAGCAAAGAACTATCAAGAGAATCACCAGAACCCAGAATGTTTCACGCAGCTCTAATTAACTATAGAAAAATATAGCCAAACAGACTGAACACACAATATGGACACAGAAACAAGAGCTGCATTCTGGAAAATGCCATCACACAGAAGAGAAATGGGAAAGCTAACTTTTAGTGACATCTGTACTCATGGGAGGAAATCTACATGGGAAGGTAAGATATACATGCTCTGCTCAGTAGACTGAACTAGAAAATATACCCCTAGAACGTCCTTTTATGCAGGAGAACTTTGTCTGTCTTGTTGACTGCATTGCCCAGAGCCTAGCAAAATAAACATTTGAGGAATAAATAATTTTAAACTGATTAAAGGAAACAGGGAGCCAGAAATCTCTAGAGACAGTAAAGAAAGGTACCAAGCAGAACAGGAAAAAAAAAAAAAAAATCTGACAAACAGGACAACTAGCGGCTGAGAAAAACAAGAAGTTGTCTTCTGAAAAAGGATTAGTGGCAAAGAAGTCACAAGAGGTACAAGAAAAATAATGAAGAAAGAAACTGCATACATTCATTCAACAATTACCGAGTGCCTTCAGTGAGCCAATCGCTTGTTCTGGGCATTAGAGATAAGAGACCAAAACAAAAATCCCAATCTTTTTGGAGTTGCCATTTTATTAAAAGATATCGCCTGGAAGAGATACCACTGTGACAGAGAAAAAGAAAACGAAAAGAGCCCTTCTGGGCTCGGTGTCTGTCTGGGAGTGGGCTAACGAGAAGGTCTGAGGACGTGGGCGGGGTGACTCCCGGCCAGCATCCCTGGGCCTCTGGGAGGCCGCGTCAGTGTGCGCGATCTGAACCGATCAAGGAGAAAGGCCGGGGTCGGCAGAACCTGCGCAGCATTCCTACAGTGAGTAAGGCAAGCTGGATGACAGGGACACGACTTTACAAGCCCGGGCCCGAACTAGAGCGAGAGGCCGAGATTCGCCTCTTGGAGCTGCCACGACTGGCGAAGAAAAGGTCGGAAAGGAAAAAGGGACACTCACCTCACCAAGCCTGACTCTCAGGACCTGCTGTCCGGGATTCTGGGGCGCTGGCGCCGCCAACCCCTCGCTCAGACCGCTTTGAGAGTCAAAATCAACTACATGAAAGCGGCCATTATTGTCCCATAATACTTTACGCGGCTCCTCTATCCATCCAAAGATACCATCGAGAGCAGCCCGGAAAACGCCCGTTCCCGGTGCGACACAGAACGCGACCACGCATGCGAGACTAGACTGTCTTTCTCTGCGGCTCTGATCAGAGACACTTCCGAGTCCCCTGGCGGCCAATCATGCTTAGTGTAAGAGACGAGGCCCCGCCTCTAGGTGGGGCGTGGGAGGGAGAAGTAAAGAGACCAGTCAGGTTTATTAAGGGCGGGAGTGACCCTAGGGCTTCCGGTCAGAGCAGGGTTAGGTGGGCGGTGACTAGAATAACCTCTTCTGCTCATTGGGTTATTGAGAGCGGAACGCGCGTTCATCATTGCGCCTGGGCATTTTCTTTTTCAGTTTCCATCCGCTCTGGTGGTCGGCCGAGAGTTGCTAGGCAACGGCTCCAGGTTACTTTGAATTGGGGTGGCCGCCGCGATTGGGGCAGGAGAAAAAAAGCCGTCTGAGTCGGCTTTTTCGAGAAGGGGTCAGGGTTGTCCACAACCCTGAAGTGGAAAAGAAGGAGGTGACAATTAAAGTAAGTATCGTTTTCCCCAGCAGTTGTGGGCCAGAAGTAGCCCAACCGCAGGCATCATTAAAAATATATATGTCGGATATTTGGGAGAAATAAAGACGCGCGCCCACAGTGTAAGTAAAAGTCACTCGTCTGTTCACACGCAGAGATAATCTCTGACGGAGTTGAAAGTGAAAGTCGCTCACTCGTTTCCGACTCTGTGACCCCATGGACCATACAGTCCATGGAATTCTCCAGGCCAGAATCCTGGAGTGGGTAGCCTTTCCCTTCTCCAGGGGATCTTCCCAACCCAGGGATGGAACCCAGGTCTCCTGCACTGCAGGCGGATTCTTTGTCAGCTGAGCCACCAGGGAAGCCCAAGAAGACTGGAATGGGGTAACTTATCCCTTCTCCAGAGGATCGTCCCAACCCAGGAATCGAACTGGGGTCTCCTGCATTGCAGGCGGAGTCTTTACCAACTGAGCTATCAGGGAAGCCCTGGCATTTTCATTTTTATTTATTTTTCTATGTGAATATTTATATATGCATTATAGTTAGGTTTTTGTACAAAAGTGGGAGCACACTTTATATACTACTGTTTTATAAAGTTTTTTTCTTTATCATGAGGGTTTTTCAATTATTCATCTCTAACCCAGTATATAATGACACTGTGCTAGTACATCATTGGGCTATATTATCATTTATTCCCTCTGTCCACTACTGATGACTGTTTAGATTGTTTCCAGTTTTTCACACTTACAAATGGTACACAAATCTTTGTGCCCATGTCTATTTATTTACTAGAGATTCTCAGAAGTGGAATTGTTGGTCAAAGAGTATTTCAGATTTCTTTTCTAGAAAAGTTTCGTTTCTCTACCTTCCATCAGGTATTGAATGCCTGCCAGTTCACTCACACTCTTGCTGTTTTTTTTTTTAATCTTTGCCAAATGAATGACTTTTAAAGATATATCTTTTAATTTGCTTTCCTTTGCTTACAGGTAAAGCTTAACTTTCCAAATGTATCTGTCCATTTTTACCTCTTCTTTTGTCAGTTCTCTATTGGTATCCTTTGCTGTGGACATTGTCTTAGGCATGGTCTCTCCCCATGCCTAAAGAGAAATTTCCCTCTCCTCCTTCCAACACTTATCCAGTCCCAGTCTCTTACATGCTTACCTCCGCACTCCCTGTTGACCGCTTCCTCCTCTCTTAACAATACAGAAGTTGCTGGTCATTTGATTTTTAGTGGTGGGACAAATCCATCTTCTCTTTGACTTTCCCTTTCATCAGTAATTTGTTCTGCCACTCCCATTTGATGAAAGTCCCTTTTGGCAGTCTTCTTTCCTATTAAAAGTATGACCTATTACTGGGACAGTTTCCTTTCCTATATGAATTTTATCTTAAAATGTGACTTGTCACTGAAAAAGAATGAAATCGTCCCTTTCCATAGCATTCAGTCCCCTGGGACTGAATTCGAAATATCAAGTATCTCAGTGGAGTCTCTTGTGGATCAGAAATAGAGCTCCTTGATCAAAGAGTATTCTTGATCCTAAAAATAGGACTTATTGTAGTAAATAAGTTGGGCTTCTCTTGTAGCCCAGCTGGTAAAGAATCACCAGCCATGCGGAAGAGCTGGGTTCGATTCCTGGGTTGGGATGATCCCCTGGAGAAGGGGAAAGGTTACCCACTGCAGTATTCTGGCCTGGAGAATTCCATGGACTGTATAGCCCATGGGGTTGCAAAAAGTCTGACACAGCTGAGCAACTTTCACTTTCACTTCCACTGTAGTAAAAGGACTACTGGACTAGAAATTCGATGGCATGGATTCTGGTCCTTGTTTTTGTAGCTAAAAATGTAAGTGTGAACCTGAAAATGAGAATCCCCTTCTATCTCAGTGTTTTGCTCTTTATTTTGTGTGTGTGTGTGTGCGCGCGCATGTGTGGTTTTTACGCCCTCTTAGTTGATCTGTTTGCATGTAATGAGGTACACTCAATAAGACATACACCAAGAATCTTTAAACTAGAACTCATGATAATATAAATGTCTGTCAATAAAAGACTGTACAAAAGGGATGGAACATGCATGAAGTAGTATGGCACTGTAACAAGCAATGTGTGGGTTTTCTGCTTAGAGCAATGGGAAGATATTCACATGTGAGGTAAAGTGCAGAAGAGTGGGTAAAGTATGTGTGCGGGACATCTATCGTTTACCCTCCAGATCCACTCTTCCTCTCTAGACTGCTCTGTGTCAAGGAGACTTGTTCGCCTCTGCGGCTCCCCTGCCCTCTTTGTTCCAGTTGGAGTCAGTCAGTGGGAGCGTTACTGTTAGCATCAGAGGGCGGGAGGAGAGTGGCTGCGTCCCCTCTCTGCAGGCTGACCCCCCCTTTACAGTGGCCCTGTCCACCCATCAGCGTGGGCCACGCCGTTCTGGTAAGTACTCGCTCCTGTGGCTGCTCCGGGCCTGGGGGTGAGAGCAGCGCCCCGTCCTGGCCCTCCTAGCCGCGGGCTCTTCACTACACCCTGTTGTTTCCTATGCCCCGCCTCAATGAAAGTCTGCAAATGACCAAATTGGAAGATGGCATCTCTTTCCCGCTGGAACCGACTGATAGAATACACTATCTTTTGAGTGACAAGGGGAAAAACATCTTTGTATTTTCTTGTGAATGCATAACAAACTCTGAAAGATATCTGAAAAACTAATGAAAGTTGTTGCCTGGTAACTACCCCAGGGCGCTGGCAACCAAGCCCTCTGAGGGGGGAGAGAGGGAAATTTTATTACAGTATACCTCTCTGTGTTGTTTCTTGATAACTGGTGGACTTACTTGCCACCTGTTTGTGCATTTATTGTATTCCTTTTACTTTTTTGTTACTATGTTGTATGAAACTTTTTTTCATCTAAGAGGGAAAAATATACATGTCACTTACTCCAAAAATGAACAGTGTTTCAAAATTAGGGACTCATGCACTTAATCTGTGTTTAAACATTGCAACTTTCAGGACCAACAGTGAGGATTGATAATCGGATTATTTCAACATGAGCTTCCTGTTACCCAAACTGAGTAGCAAAAAGGCAGTAGACCAAGCAATAAAAAGTACTGCAGAGAAGGTGCTGGTTCTCAGGTTTGGGAGAGACGAGGATCCGGTCTGTCTGCAACTAGATGACATAGTAAGTGAACTTTTTAAGATTTTTATTAAAAACCTATACGTACTTACTCCAATGTCTGCAGAGTGCATGAGCGGGGGCAGGCAGCGCCCAGGTGTACAGCTGTTCAATTGTTGGCACACTTCCACCAAGAGCCGATCATGTGCCTGCCTGAGTCAAACCCCCTAGTCTGTGATTGTGTGGAATCCACCCTAGATGTCCTTCCCCACTAGCAGCTGCTGAAGCTCAGTTTCACCAACAAGCAGTGGAAGACCAGAAACGTTAAGAACTAGAGTCTATATGAACATTGTCTTATTCAGTGCTCCCCACAGTGGGATAACTAGTATTCCCAAGAGGGGAGATGCATGCCAGGGAGGTCAGGTGACTTCCCACGGGCCCAGAACCACTAAGTTGCAGAGCTGGGATCTGAACTTTGTTTTCTTTGCCTGCAAATATGCTTTTCTGGGGTGCCGCCTCCAGTGTGTGCCTGATGATAATCTATGATTTCACATCTTGACAGTCTGATGAGTCGAGAGGGGAGTACAGGACAGAGTAAGCTTATCCTGGTCTCGGACTTACCCAAGACTAAGACCTCACCCATGTTTTCTGTTGCTGCCCCCCACAGTGTGGATCCAGTGTAAGAAACCCCATGACTGTGATCAACAATGAGGGTGTGATGCATTAACCTGGTGGGAAAGCGGCCAGAGCATTTTACCCTCAACTGTGGGGGTGTGGAATATCACAGAGTGTAGACTCTGAAGCCAGGCCATCCGAGTTCAGAGCCCAGCCTTACTGCTTACAGCTGTGTGACCGGGGGCACATTACCTCCTCGTGGCTCAATTTTCTCGTCTGTGAAATGGTACCTGTAGCCTTGCATACCTCCTAGAAATGTTGTGTGGATTAAAGGAGCCAACAAGTGTTAAGCACTTAGAACACTTAGCACACAGCAAGTGCCACGTACGAGTCTGCTGTTTCATCATAACTCTCATTTATGGGTGAGGTTGGAGACAAGGAGATTTGGGGGAATTGCATTATCTGTACCACATATTTCTGAGTTTACTTTTTTATTTAAGTGAGTATGGATTTTATAAATCCATGAAAAGTTTAAAACACATATTTTAATCAAAAATAAAAGAAAAAAAGAAGTAGTATATTCACCCAGTTTGCTCAGGGCCCTCTCATTACCCTACCAACAGTGATTCAGACTCTGAATAAGGTTACACTGTCTCTTAACGTGGAACTCCCAACAGGCTAGATTCTTGGTCCGGGAATTTTTTTCACACAGAAAATTCTTCTAGTAAAAAAGTTCACAAAAGAAACGTTAACAGCCCTCAAGTTGTAACCCACATCTCTCTCTTCATCTGCAGCTTTCTAAGACCTCTTCCGACTTAAGTAAAATGGCTGCTATCTATCTAGTAGACGTGGACCAAACCCCAGTTTATACACACTATTTTGACATCAGTTATATTCCATCTACTGTGTTTTTCTTCAATGGGCAGCATATGAAAGTGGATTATGGGTAAGTTAGATTGACATGAAGTCACTATAGTCTTCAAAGTTTCTTTTCTCCAGTCAGTTTCAGTAGCTCACCCACTTGGATGTGATGGGGGCTTTGTGTGTCTTATGTTGGTACTGTTTCCTCAGTTGATGAAGTCTCCAATTGTTTTGTGTGTGTGCAGAACTCTGGTACAAAATGAGAGTGTTTCCAGTATGAGTGGCGAATGTTAACTTACTACTAAAATCTGAGAGACTAGTACAGTTTGTGAAGCACTCACCATCCGTCACTGCAGAAAATACAGAACAGCTTTTGCCAAAGTTTCCCAGGAGTTTTATTTCAAACAAAATGGGCCATTGTTCTTAAACTCTTGATACTCATTGGCTGCATCTATGAAAGAAGTGATCCTTCAGCAAATTAAGACATGCATTTCCCTTACCAAGTGTTCCGTCTGCTTTCAGTTAAGAGAATTTTGAAGTCGTCCTTTCTCAGAGTGTGTCAAAAATAAGTAAGATGAGGGACTTCCGTGATGGTCCAGTGGTTAAAACTTCATCTTTCAAAGCAGGGGGTTCAGGTTCGGTCCCTTCTTGGGGAGCTAAGACCCCATATGCCTGGAGGCCAGAAAGCCAAACCATAAAACAGAAGCAATATTGTAACAAATGCTATAATGACTTTAAATGGGCCACCTGGAAGGGCTTCCATGCTCTCCCAGCAGCCCCCAGCACAGTTTTAGTCGTGTATCAAATGGGCCCTGTAATCACAAATGGAAAATCAGTGTCAGGCTTTGTGTCTAAGGGCTCCCTGACCAGAAGAAAGTGAGAGAGCTGTTGTTTACTTTGTTTATTCTGAAGGCCTTACAAGTACTTTTGAAAAGTTCTGAGCGAGGTTGTTTCTCTCCTACACTATTTAGGTCTCCAGATCACACTAAGTTTGTGGGAAGTTTCAAAACCAAACAAGACTTCATAGATTTGATTGAAGTAATTTATCGAGGCGCAATGAGGGGGAAACTTATTGTGCAAAGTCCTATTGATCCCAAGAATATTCCCAAGTACGACCTCCTCTATCAAGACATTTAGTGCTTTCACTGCCATCAGAGTTGAAGAGAAAGGCCCATCTCGAAACAGGACCTAACTCCAGCTGTGCGGTTTTCCTGGGGTCCTTCAGAAACATGGTCAGCATCCCAGAGAATAAGAGGTTTGACCTCAACAGAAAGTACCGGCCGCCAAGCAGAAGACCGCACTGGTGCTGGGACATTCGGGGATGCCCAGATGTCTACGCCCTGCAGACCTCAGAGAGGTCAAGCCAGCCGTGGTCAATTTCCCCAGTGTGGGTGTTTTAATTTCTCTGTATATTGTGCTTTTCTTTATTCTTTAAGATAATACAGAATCCTTCTAAATTTGGCTAGGACAGTTTGATTCAACTATGTTTATTTGATACATTGAGTAAACTAGAAAATCAGTTCACATAAGAGCAAAAACACTTGTTTTCTACCCTACATGTACATACCCACCCCTTCCTTCATCCTCAGCCTCGCCTTCCCTCCGCACATGTATTTATCTCATGTTCACCTACTATCCCAGGTTCTCTTGGAATAAATCTTCTCTACTGATAGTGGCCAAGTTTGTTTTATCTGCAAGACTTTCTGGCTCAGAATTTTAAAGATATCTTGGCTTGTTCATTTTACCAGCTTTTATGCTATTAAATTGCCCCAGGGGTGAGAAGTTGAACTTCCTTTACTGTCCAGCACCCAATTTAAGCTAAACAAAAAATTAAGTACCCTTAGTCAGTAGGAGCCAATCTCTCCCGGAGCTCCGTCTCTTTCTGAGGAGATAACTGTACTTCAGGGACTCAAGACTGGAAAGAGATCTCAGAACTGCTAGAAAGAAGTATCATCTATATAGGACTTGCCTGTTTTAATAACTTTATGAAGAATTCTTGCTCTCCCAGGGCCCCCTGGCACAACCTTCACCACTTGGGCAGGTTCCTCCTCTTCTCATGGAGCTAATGGCACTGACTTTCCAGAGTAAGAACGTATGCAGAACCAGAAGGCAGTGCGCCGGACAGCACACGACCCGCTTGGCAGCTCTTGGCCTTCAGGCGGGGCAGCTGCACAACTGTCCCTCTTTGCCGGGTGCTTCCTTTCCAAGTCTCCTGTGACAAACGTGGCAGAGGAGGAAGGTTGCTGGGCACCTGGGCGGCCTTCATTGATAAAGGAGAGAGCCATTTCAGGAATGAGACAACAAAATCCTTTTACCACCACCTCCATTGTCTCCTGGCCCCCACTTCCTGCTCACGTTGGTAATCGTGATGCATGGAGCCACAGCAAGCCGTCTTAGGACCATGAGGCAACCAGCCCTGGGTTTCATGCTGAAAAGAAGGATGAAAAGAGCCTGGGTCCCTGATGACGATATCAAGCTCCCGAGTGGACTCTAGACCTGCCTGGCTTCAGATTTCTGTGAAAGAATAAAACGTCTTTACCACGTGTCACTTTAGTTGGATTTTCTGTCCCTCATAGCCTAAATTACACAGCATTTGAGGTGTGAGAAGTGCTCAGATAACAGCAAAAACTCAGCACTTTCACACATAAGATTCTCATGTTGTCTTTCCTCCTGAGGGCTTTTTGGTGATGTTTCTCTGAAGTCCGGGTTTGTGTTTTTGTTCCCATCATAGTTGCTCTCCCTTCCACAAGTGTTTATTAATTACATACTGTATGCCCCCATCCTATGCCAGATACTGCACAAAACAAATGACTCCTGGATGGAAAAAAAGCTTCTTAGAAGAGACAGTTCCTGAGCCTTAAAGAAGAGTAGGAGGTACTCATGGAGAAGGGGGAGGGCATTAGGGGGAACCAGGGGGAGGCAGGCCCAGGGGCTGGAGACAGCATGCGTGTTGAGAGGGCTCCACAGAGTTCAGTGTCACTGAAACCCCAGGGGGAGGCAGGTGGGCAGGAGGTGCTGCCGGGGAGGAAGGTAGAGGGGATAAGGAAAGTGACAAAATAGCGAAAGTTTTATTTTTCTCTTTAGAGGCCGCCGCCGCCAAGTCGCTTCAGTCATGTCCGATTCTGTGCGACCCCATGGACTGCAGCCTACCAGGCTTCTCTGTCCATGGGATTCTCCAGGCAAGAACACTGGAGTGGGTTGCCATTTCCTTCTCCAATGCATGAAAGTGGAAAGTGAAAGTGAAGTCAGTTGTGTCTGACTCTTAGGGACCCCATGGACTGCAGCCTACCAGGCTCCTCCATCCATGGGATTTGCCAGGCAAGAGTACTGGAGTGGGGTGCCATTGCCTTCTCCCTCCTTAGAGGCAGAAGCCACTTAATACAATCAGATTTTTCTTCAAAAAAAACTTGGATGGTTTATTCTTCAAAAAAAAAAAAAACCTTAGTGCTGAAGATATTATTAGAAGAAAGAGGTATAACTGTATGCTTAGAGGCAGGATTTTACATGTTTGTATTATTTTTGACTTTCTGGCCATCGTCTCTTGTGCAGGTTCTAGAATATAGGTCTCACTTGTTCCTTGGCCTGTGAGCTCCAACCTGCTTTTCATTATCGATGGGTCTGGAGAGCGCCTGTGACAACATCACAGGGAAGGACAGAACGCTAGAGAGAGAGTAGTGACACCAGTCGACATTTTAAGCCGTAAGCAGGGGAGGCCGCATTTTGGTGTGACAAGACTGTATGCTGGTGAAGGGCCAGTGTGCTGAATAAAGGTGTGTGGCTCAGTTAGAACTCTTCTTCAGGGAGAAGAAGAGCTTCATGGGCTGGGTTCTGGAACTTTTGTTCTGGGAAACTGTTCATAGCAAGAACAGTTTATCTTTGTGAAATGAAAGACTCAGATGGCTGTGGTTTGAGTCCTAGTTGAGGGTTGCTTTCTTCCAAATGGGAAAAGCAGCCCCTCCTCAGGAAGAGACTTCTGACTTCCCCCAGCCCCAGAATGTTTCTACTGATGGCCCTTTAGAGCCTGTCTGGGTTACGCCTCCCGTGGGAGAGCCCAGGAGACTAATGGGCAGGGAGCTCAGGGAACTTGGCAGGTTTGTCATCGAGCTGTGACTTGGACCCAGCAAATCTAGAAACCCTGCCTTTATACATCTTACTGTGTTAGCTGAAGCACTGGTGTGTTGGAGCACAAGCAACGGAGTAGTATCTGTCAGACACTCGTGCCGCTCAAGCCAGCGTCTTCCTCACCAGCCTTCTTTCTTTCTCCTCCTCCACTCGGAAGAAGCAGAGGATGCTGTGAAAAGAGCTCGGGGTTTGTGTTCAGACAGACCTAGGTTCAGAACTCAGCTTTGGGCTTCCCTGGTGGCTCAGTGGTAAAGAACCCACTTGTCGATGTAGGAAATGCAAGTTTGATCCCTGGGCTGAAGATACCCTGGAGAAGGAAATGGCAACCCACTCCAGTGTTCTTGCCTGGGAAATCCCATGGACAGAGGAGCCTGGTAGGGTCTTCATGGGGGTCGCAGAACTTAGTGACTAAGCAACAACAAAGGTTCAAGATTCAGCTTTTCTATTTAATAGCTGTGTAACCTTCAGCAAACCACTTCTCTGACTCTCTATTTCCTTGTCTATAAAACAAAGGATAACTGTGACCTCCCTGAGGCCTGCCATCGAATAGGCACTCATTCAGTGATCATGAGTTCCCCAGTGGGCCAGTTCATATCACCTTAGGGATTTCCAGTTGGCCCGGGGTGTTTTCTGCCACACTCCCAGTAAACTCTAGAGCACTTGGCTGCTGCTGTACCGTCAATGAGAGGAAAAAAAAAACAAGGCTAAAAACAGCACAGACGGGCTTCCCTGGGGGCTCAGTGGTAAAGAATGCAAGACGCATTGCAGAAGTGAGGCAAAGCAAGCTCTTTATTGGCTGGAACCCACCAGTGCCACACTGCACTCATGTCCCCTCTGCTCCTGTGTAGCTTTCCCCTCGTCCTTCCAGGCAGCTGCTCCTAGCCAGCCCCGCCTTAGTTGTCAGCGATGGTTTTCCGAACCCAGTCCAGAATGGAGGTCACCTTCACGTACACACCATACTCAGCCACAGCACAGCTCTTGTCAAAGCTCAGGATCCCGGCCGCATACCAGGTGTCATCTTCCTTGTCGTGAACGACGAAGGCGCTGCCGGCGTCGCCATAGCAGGTGTCCTCCTGGTACTTGGACAGGCCGACGCAGAAGGTGTTCTCATTCAGTATGGGCTGCACCCCTACAGGGCTCTTAGCTGTCTTATTTTTAGGCGCGTCGACGCCCTCATAGTGCTTCACACACTTGTCTTGGTCAGCCACAGGCAGCATGACGTACTTCAGATGCTGCGTAAAGTTGAAGTTTTCATTTCGCCCCCAGCCAGACACATAACCCACACGATCCACCTTCACATAATCTTTTGAAGGTAGGCAGATGGGCATTACTTTGTCATTGACAGGTACCTTCTGTCTGAGTTTGATGAGCCCAATGTCTACCTTGGAGTGGTCAGGGTGGAGAACCACCTTCTCCACCTCTACAAGCTGGTTCTTCCCCACGTACAGTCTTAAAGTAGGAGTGATGTCCTTTGCTTTTTTGTCACTAGTGTGACCCAGGTAGAGATTTTTAGCTGTGGTGAGGAGCCATCGTTCATTGATGAGCGTGGCTCCCGAGATGAGATTATGGTGGGAGACTATCTTGGCCTGCCAGGGAAAGCTGCCCTTGGCATCCAGGAAGCCACCTATGATCCTCTGCACCTGGTCCACGGGGTGCTTGGGCTTCCCACACACTGTTGAGAGCAAGACCGTCATTAATAGGAGTGGGGTGTGAGTGTCCTCTGGGCCGGGAAACATAAAAACGCCAGGTCTTGCCGCTGTCCAAAACTATCGCTCTTCATGTCTCCAGGGCTAGAAACATTTACATGCTTTGCTCTTACCTTCTGCTCCTCCCTTCCCCAATGTTTACAGTTTAAAATTATTTTTTTTTTAATGTTCACATCACTAAAGCAGAGTTCTGTTTCCTGCTTTTCTGACTCACAAACAGCACTGATATTTTCAAATCCCAGCTGCTGAACTCTAGGTATATTTAAATGATTTATCACAACTAGAGGTCCACGATCCCTGAAATTCAGTGTAAGGACAAGGAGCTACTAAGGTTCATTCTCTGAATAGGGACGTGAAGCAATGTTGGCCGGAACACAGATTTTATAGATACTGCAGTCGATACCCAGCAGGTTAGCGGTTCCACAGCCCAAGTAGCAGAAGAGGATGGGCAAAACCCTCTTGTTCCAGGAGGGAAAGGAGAGAGCACAGCCCCTCCTGGTGAGAGTCCTGACCCTCCTCCAGCCTGTTGTAGTACATTCCCACGGATTACGGCTTTGTTCTGCCCTCGCTCAACCTATTCTTCCTGCAGCTTGCTTTACCCTTGGCCCAGGGCTCTCCAGGTGGGCTCTCTATACATAGTGCCCTGATCCTCTATGGACAGTGTAGACAGTGGACTCGGTCAGTGCCTCGGAGGCCAGATGAACACATCCTTAGTGAACTTCAAGGGGCGGCGTCACCTGCCTGCTCACATCTCTGCCCAGCCACCTCTGGTCCCCCCGCTCCCTGTCCTTGGCTTGTGTGTGCCCAGAGGAAGCCTCATAGGGAGGACGTGCCTTGATGTTCTGATCAAGATGCTTGTCGTGCACCAACCCCTCAGTACCCACTTTCAGTCTGCTTCCCAGGCCCCTGGCTTCCTACCTGCCTCACATTCAGGGAGTTGCTGTCCAGCGTCCTTATTTATCCACTGCTTCTTACTGTTAAAGGTGTACACTCCTGAAACAAAATGAAAGAATACAAGCTGAAAGGGACACTAGCTGGACCTAGCACTGGGAGAGAGCATATTTAAAGAGCACAGTCAGAGAAATAGGAGGAAGGACGGCCAGGGAGGGGGAGGGACAGAAGAGCTCGGTGCTAGAAGCCAAGTGCTGGGGGCCGGTGAAGCCCAGCAGGACGGATGGTGGTCTGGGTGGCCGAGGCGATTGTGTCAAAGCAGTACAGGGTTGGAATCAGGGTTCAAATCCTGACGTTCCCTCATACAGGCTACCTGAACTTAGGCAAATTTATCAACCTCTCTATGCCTCAGTTTCTTCAGAAGTGAAATGAGAATAATAATCCTGTCTCTTGGAAATTCCCTAGTGGTCCAGTGGTTAGGATTCCAAGCTTCTAATTTGGGGGACACAGGTTCCATCCCTGGTCAGGAAGTTAAGTTCCCACAAGCTGTACAACTTGGCAAAAATAAATAATAGTCTCTCCAGAGGGGTGTTGTGAGGACCTCATGAGCAAATCTGTGGAGAAAACTCCCCAGTGCGGGAGCGTTGTGCTCACAAGGTGAGGGCTCCCTGCCATCATCACCATCACCATCCTATTTTATATAGATCTCACCCTGAGATGCGTAGGCTACGTGGCATCTCCTCCACTTAACAAGGAAGAAAACTCGAGGCTGAAGAGAGTTAATTTTCCCAAAAGGCCACAGCTGCCAGTGACAAAACCTTCATTAGAACCTGAATCTCCTGGCTCCAGAAAGCACATGCCCTTTCTGACCAGTCACCTTGGCTCCATCCCCCGTGGAAGTGGAGGGACAGGAGGCATTCGTCTAGGCCTTACCATCCCCACTGGTGCGCAGTTTGTAATAGGTTTTGCACTGATAGCGAACTGAGTACTCCACGTAGCCATTTTCAATCTTGGGGGGCTCTGGGCAGCTGTCATCTGCAAAGGAAAAGAGGAAGAGAAGATTCATATTGGGGAACAGCCCCTGGAGACGCGAAAAGTCGGAACAGAAGAAGCTGGTTTGCACATCAAACTCCCTCCATCCCAAAAGGAGAGAGCACCGGCTCTTCCTGGTGACAGTGGAGTCCTGACCCATCTCCAGCCTCTTGTAGCACATTCCCACGGATTGCGGTTTTGTTCTGCCCTCCCTCGACCTGTTCCTCCTGCAGCTTGCTTTACCCTTGGCCCAGGGATCTCTAGGTGGGCTCTCTGTACATACAGGGTCCCCTGATCCTCTGTGGAAGTGGATTCAGTCAGTGCCCAGGAGACCAGATGAACGCATCCCTAGTGAACTTTACGGGGAAGCGTCACCTGCCTGTGCACATCTCTGCCCGGCCACCTGTGGTCCCCCCAGTCCCTGTCCTCGACTGGTGTGTGCCCAGAGGAAGCCTCACAGGGAGGATGTGCCTTGAGGATGTTTCCATCAAGATACCTGCCATGCCCCAACCCCTCAGTACCCACTTTCAATCTGTTTCCCAGGCCTGACTTCCTACCTTCTTCACATTCAGGGAGTTGCTGTCCAATGTCCTTGTTTATCCATTGCTTATTGTTAAAAGTATACACCCCTGAAACCAAACGGAAAAAAAAAAAAAATGAGCAAAAAGCTGGACCTAGCACTAGGAGAGAAGGTATTTAAAGAGCAGAGTCAGAGAAGTAGGAGCAGGGAGGGCTGGGGAAGAGGAGCAAGGGAGGAGCGCTATGCTAAAGCCAAGTGCTGCAGGCGCCAGTAAAGCCCAGCAGGACAGATGATGGTCAAGGTGACTATGGCAGTCGTGGCAATAGTGAGACTGTGTCGAGGCAGTCCTGGGCTGGGAGAGGAGGACCTGAAGGCATTCGCCCAGGCTTACCATTTCCAGCACGCAGTTTGTAATATTTGTCACACTGATAGCGAACCGAGTACTCCACATGGCTATTAGCAATCTCGGGGGCCTTTGGGCAGCTGTCGGCTGCAAAGGAAAACAGGAGGGCAAGGTTCATTTTCAGAAACTGCCCCTAGAGACTGGAAAAGTCAGGAGAGAAGAAACAGCAAATCAACCTCCCACACCCCAAATGGAAGCCCAGGAGAGATTGCAGGCTGGCTGGCTCCCCAATGTTCTTTACAATACTGAAAGACCAGAGATCAGGATAAGGAGCAACTGGATTTTCCCAGAGAGGATGCAGATCTGATGGGCCCAAGTGGGATGCAGCAGTGTGGCCAGGTACAGCCCTCGCCCAAAGGCAGACCTACCTGTGGCCTCACTGCCGGTTTCCACAGCGAGAAGCTGCCCGCAGAGCAGGAGAGTGACGACAGCTTGCAGGGCGCTGCAGAGAAGACAGAAAGGAGGGCGCTGCTGGTCTCCCCACTTCAACACACACACTCTCCGCTCCTGTTACCTAAAGACCCCTCACCCACCCACATGCATACTTTAGCAGCTTCCCAGTCACAGAGGTTCCAGTGTGGTCCGTGCTGCTGGGAATTCTACAGCAGCTTCAGAGAAGAGCAAGCAAGATTAGGAAGGGATCAGGCCTCAGTGCATAGCAGGATTCAGGAAACACTAAATTGTTAACATATGAGCTCCTCAGCAAAGAGAAGCCTCCCTTGGAGTGGGAAGCACCCTGAGGTGCTGGGCTACGAGGATTCCACTAATGCATGTGGATATCTAGACGATGGGGTGGTGGTGCGGGGGGTGGTTATCATTATGCTACTCTCTCTACTTTGGGGAAATTTTCAAAATAAGAGGTTCCCTAAAATATAAAACACTGATGTGGTTGTTTCTATTATTTTATGATAATTTGACTTCAGGAAGTCCTATAGCGAACCCCCAAATTCCAGAAGGTTACCTGGATGATAACTGACTCTGTAAAAGCTTGACTGTGCACATGGGCATCAGCACACAGGCCATACCCACCCGTGGACCATCTCCCTGGAAGACGGCAACTACTCAGAGATGGCTTGGTTAAGTTCCTAGTTCATTATTTCAACATTTCAGAAAAAATGTTTTTTCTGTTTTGATAAAATCTGAGTGCCTTGTGTCACTCAAATGTTTCACTTTTGGTCTTTCTCATTGTACGTTTTTTTAAAATCTGCTAATAGGCATATTCAAAATGCCAGGGAGAACTCCCTGGCAGTCCAATGGTTAGGACTCCAAGCTTTCACTGCTTGGACCCAGGTTCAATCCCTGGTTGAGGAACTAAGATCCCGCATGCCATATGGTGTGGCCAAAAAAGGGGGGGAAATGTCCAGAGGCCTACCACAGGAGCTTCCCCACAAAGACGAAAACTTTATAATCTCAAGGAAAAAGCTATTCCTTAGAGAAAGTCATGTCTCATGGGAAAGACAGCACCATCTGAAAACATTACCTTTTATGGACACAGAAAAGCAGAGAATCTTTGCATAGTAAACCTTTATCCACTATGTGTGTGCTCAAGTCACCAAGTCATGCCCAACTCTTTGCGACCCCATGGACTGTAGCCCGCCAGGCTCCTCTGTCCTTGGGGTTTCCCAGGCAAGAATACCAGAGTAGGGTTGATCTCCTGGAGAAGGGGATGGCTTCTCCAGGAGATCTTCCCAACCTAGGGATCGAATCCTGCATTGTCAGGCAGATTCTTTACCACTGAGCTGCCAGTGACACCCCAGAGAGAATGTTACAAAAAGAATAGTAGTATGGGCAGCACAGGAATATGGTGAGAACCGTGAAGCTGATGTGCAAATGAATGAAATTTGGAAAACAATGAGGTAATGACTGAAAGGACTGCTCCAAACTCATAATTCCTAGAAGTCAAGGACCAAGCTTTAATCCATTTCCAATATCTCCTCCAGAACCTTATGCAGCACATAGAACATAGAGGATCCTCTACAAACACGCTACTATTTGGAAGATAATTCTTATTATAAATACAGGTTGAGCCTTGGTGCTTCCGGGCTCTAAAACCAAACACATGAGTAGATTCCCTCAGGCAAAGAAGAGTGAGATCCATCCTAAATAATCGGGAGTCAGAGCCAAGGACAGAACAAACCCTGAGAAGTTTTGCGAGGATAAAACATATTGTTTGCATGCTGTGCATCAGAAAGCAAACAAAGTCTATAATTTAGTCCATTTGCCTTATTTATCTTCGTTATATTTTTGCATTTCTCCTGTAGGCCTCTCCTGTACTCAGGCTGTCATGTAGATAAAAGATATATCCAAAGAAGGATGAAATAATCCAGAGAAAAGTGAGGGATAGGAGCAAACTGTGGACTCACCTCATCTTTGGTGTGTCTGGCTCTGGAAGTGCAGTGCCGTTGGGGGCACCTGCTGATGCTTTTATGTCCCCAGTATCTCACTCCACCCCCTTCTTGATTTTGTAATTGCTGTGTCTCCACACTTTGGCCTTATTAAGGTTACTCACATTTTCCAGTAACAAAGCCACAAACAACCTCCCTGTTAAAGAGTCCAGCTATTGCTTCATGCTTAAGTTTCCCCTGGTGTTCTTCATGCTTGAGCCAAAGAATCCTGGCCACATCACTACCCCGTGCAGCTGCCAAAGGGTTTCCCGAAATGAGCCAGTGTGCAAGATTGGGGGAGGAACCGTCAATCTGGGTCTCTTTGTTCTGGATGCTTTTCAGCACTGGACAAAGCCCTTCTTGGGGTTGTTTCAAATCCATTAGAGGCACTCCTGCAACCTGGCTGAGACAGGGCTCTCAAGTAAACATTTCCTTTTCACAATCATGTCCCCCACACTGTGTTGCCATCTCCCTGTTTTGCAAAGCTCTCCAACCTGAAATCAGTAAAATGTACTCATTGTGTCTTCTCTGATTGCTTGTTCCAACAAATCACACAAAATGGATAAGGCTATAGTGTAGATGCAAACCATACTCAATGGCAGTGGTTATCATGGTTTTATTGTTGTTGTTGTTCAGTTGCTCAGTCGTGTCCAACTCTTTGCAACCCATGGACTACAGCACGCCAGGTTTCCCTGTCCTTCACTATCTCCTGGAGTTTGCTCAAACTCATGTCCATTGAGTCAGTGATGCCATCCAACCAGCTCATCCTCTGTTACCCCCTTCTCCTCCTGCCTTCAATCTTTCCCAACATCAGGGTCTTTTCCAGTGAGTCAGCTCTTCGCATCAGGTAGCCAAACTATTGGAGCTTCAGCTTCAGCATCAGTCCTTCCAATGAATATTTAGGGTTGATTTCCTTTAGGATTGACTGGTTTGATCTCCTTGCTGTCCACAGGACTCTCAAGAGTCTTCTCCAGCACCATAGTTCAAAAGCATCAATTCTTTGGCACTCAGCCTTCTTTATGTTCCAATTCTCACATTCATACATGACTACTGGAAAAACCATAGCTTTAACTATACAGACCTTGTTGGCAAAGCAATGTCTGTGCTTTTTAATATGCTATCTAGGTTTGTCATAGCTTTTCTTCCAAGGAACAAGCGTCTTTTAATTTCACGGCTGCAGTCACTGTCCACAGTGATTTTGGAGCCCAAGAAAATAAGTCTGTCACTGTTTCCATTGTTTCCCCATTTATTTGCCATGAGGTGATGGGACTGGATGCCATTTTTTAATGTTGCATTTTAGGCTGATTTTCATTGTCCTCTTTCACCTTCATCAAGAGGCTCTTTAATTCCTCTTCATTTTCTGCCATAAGGGTGGTGTCATCTGCATATCTGAAGTTATTGATATTTCTCCTGGAAATCTTGATTCCAGCTTGAGCTTCAGCCAGCCCGGCATTTCACATGATGTACTCTGCATGTCAGTTAAATAAGGTGACAATATACAGCCTTAATGTATTCCTTTCCAAATTTTAACCAGTCAGTTGTTTCAGGTCCATTTCTAACTGTTGCTTCTTGACCTGCATACAGGTTTCTCAGGTGGTAAGTAAGGTGATCTAGTATTCCCAACTCTTTAAAAATTTATAGTAATCCAGTAATCAAGCCAAATAGGCAGAGAGAAAAGTAGATATACTTCAGTCAAATGTCTGCAGCTGAGTACTATTCAATTTTAGTAACACTCATTTCATTTCTAAAAGCCCAGTGGTTCTCAGAGTGTGCAGAAGAATCCCTCTGGGATATTTAAGGTGGTGCTGATGTAAATAGCAAAATAACTGGAAACAGCACAAATGTTTGTCAATAGGAGAATGGCTAAATAATGTGTGATCTATTTGTATAACAAGATTACACAGCCATGAGAATGAATGAACTATGAAAGAACATGGATAGCTTTATAAACATAATTTTTAAAAAGAACTTCAAGTTTCAGGAAACTATATTGTGAATGATACTGCTTTTATAGAGCTCAAAACCAAGCAAACTCAGTAATGGATTCTAAAATATGACACCAAAATCGCAAACAGAAAAAAAAAAAAAAAAAGGATAAGTTGGGCTTCATCAAAATTTAAAACTTTTGTGCATCAAAAGAAAATACCAAGAAAGTAAAAAGATAATCTACGAATAGGAGAAAATTTTTACAAATCATGTATCCAGTAAGGATTTACGGTCCAGACTATATAAAGAACTCTTACAGCAACAAAATGAAAAACAACCCAATTAAACATGAACAAATGATATGAATAAACATTTTTCCAATAAAGGTATACAAAAATGATCAGCAAGTACATGAAAAATGGTCAACACTGTTGGAAAACGTCATTAAGGACATGCAAAATTGCAAGATACCACCTTACACCTACAACAAGCATGTGTGTGTGCAGTCAGTCGTGTCCAACTCTTGATGACCTCAGAATAGCCCACCAGGCTCCTCTCCATGGAATTTTCCAGGCAAGGATACTGGAGCAGGTTGCCATTTCCTCCTCCAGGGGATCTTCTCAACCCAGTGATCAAACCCACATCTCTTGCATCCCCTGCATTAGCAGGCTGGTTCTTTACCACTGAGCCACCTGGGAAGCCTCTACCTACAAGTATGGCTACAATTAAAAGAAAACAAAATTCAAGTCTTGGCAAGAATGTGGAGAAATTGGAACTCCCAGACATTGCTAGTGGGAATGTAAAATGGAGTAGTATTCAGAAAACAGTATGACGGTTCCTCAAAATCCTAACCTAGAATTATTAATACTATATGACCCAGTGATTCCACCTCTAGGTATTTAAGCCCAAAACAATTGAAAAGGGACTCAAACAGATTCTTATACACCAGTGTTCATTGCAACATCATTCACAATATCCAAGGGTAGAAACAACTCAGAAACAACAGATGAATGGATAAAAATACATACAGTGGAATATTGTTCATTTATAAGAACATCTGATATATGCCATGACATGAATAAACTTTGAAAATATTATGTGAAGTGAAAGAAACCAGAAACAAAAAACAAATACATGGTTCCACTGGTATAAAATATCTAGAAAAGGGAAAATCATCAAGACAGAAGGTAGAATAGAGGTCACCAGGGGTGCGGGGGAGGGGTGTGTGCAGCAGGGGAAGGAAAGGGAAGATATTGCTTAATGGGTACAGAGTTTCTGCTTGGAATGATGAAAAAGTTTTGGAAATGGTGGTTGCACAACATTGCAAATACAATGAATGCCACTGAGTTGTATACTTCAATACTGTTAAAATCAGAAATTTCATATTATATATATTTTATTACAATAACAAATTCAAAAAAGTTAATGAACTGTTTCTTGGTCAATTTAAAAAAAAACTAGCAATACTAAACAATATAATGTAGAGGCATAGATACCAAGAAGACAAAAACTTTATTTTTAAAAATTTTAATAGAATGGAAAACACAAAATATAAAATATTACCTCTCGTAGGGAGGCAGAAGGAAGGCATAAGAGAGAGGCATGTTCAGTTCAGTTCAGTTCAGTTGCTCAGTTGTGTGCGACTCTTTGCGACCCCATGAATCGCAACACACCAGGCCTCCCTGTCCATCACCAACTCCCAGAGTTTACTCAAACTCATGCCCATCGAGTCGGTGATGCCATCCAGCCATCTCATCCTCTGTCGTCCCCTTCTAGGTAAATATAAATACAAATACATTCTTGTTAATGATCCAGCTTTTGGACTGGGTAATGGGCTCAGGAAAGTACATTTTATTGTGCTTTATTTTAAACAAGATGTATCACACATATACACATTTATCTCTCACAGTATTTATGTGCTGTGCTTAGTCACTCAGTCATGTCCGACTCTTTGCAGTCCCATGGACTGTAGCCCGCCAGGCTTCTCTCCATGGGGGTTCTCCAGGCAAGAATACTGGAATGGGTTGCCATTCCCTTCTCCAGGAGATCTTCCCAACCCAGGGATTAAACCCAGGTATCCCTTATTGCAGGCATCTGGATTCTTTACCCTCTGAGCTGCCAGGGAATCAAATAACATTTAAGAATAGGAAGGTAGAGGAGTCACCTGATAGACTTAAGAAGCAAAGCCCAGCCCCTCCTTCCAGAGACACCTGATAGACTTAAGAAGCAAAGCCCAGCCCCTCCTTCCAGAGATGTGATTCAGCAGGTCTGAGCAGGGTCTGTGAATCTGCATTCTAAATGGCCATAACTTCTCCTGGCCTGCACTCCCTTCCACGGTCCCGTGAAATGAGGCAGAGGCTTTCTCTTTGGGCTGCAGCTGCCCCTTGAAAGGGATCTAAAATGAAATATTTCTCACCAGCACTATCGAATAAAAATTCAGGTGCACAAAAATTTGCACTTCTCTTCCAAACAAAACCTGAACTCTGTTACACCAACCCCAGCTCTGGGGCAACAAGGGAAATTTATAGCCTCCCTGCCCTGGGCATGTTTTATTAGCTTTAACAATAAGCTGCTTGACAGTAAAGCTGCTTTGAACATTCTTGCACATGTCTTTGGAGAAGGAAATGGCAACCCACTCCAGTGTTCTTGCCTGGAGAATCCCAGGGACGGGGGAGCCTGGTGGGCTGTCGTCTCTGGGGTTGCACAGAGTCGGACACGACTGAAGCGACTTAGCAGCAGCAGCACATGTCTTTCGGTGGATGCATCATTTCTCTTGGATAAATACTTTGTTGTGTCAATGGTGGGAATATATTTAGCTTTGATATTAATAGATACTACCAAACAGTTCTCCAGTATACACTCCCAACAGCAGTATGACAAAGCTCCTATTGATCCATATCCTTGCCAATGCATTACAATTTTAGCCCTTCTGGTGCAGTGAAATATAATAATGGCTTTAATTTGCATTTCCTGAACATCAAATGATATGTACTCTTTTTTGTATTCTTGTGGGTCCTTTTAGATATCCTCTCTGTGAAATGTCTTTGCTGATTTGATTTAGGAGTTTTTTGTTTTTTTTTTTTCCTAAGATATTTTGAACACTAATCTTCTGTTAGGTAAATGTATTGTCAACATCTTTCATTCTAAGACATGTCTTTTCACACTCTTCGCTGTGTATTTTGATGAATAGAAGTACAAGTAGTTCTGAATTTTAATAAGTCCTAATTTATCAGTTTTTTAAATTTTATGGTGAGTGCTTTTTTGTGTCCTGATAAGAAATCTTCACCTGTAAGATTATGACAACATTCTCTCTTTTTAAAAAATCTTTTTATTTTGTGTTGGGGTGTAGCCAGTTAACAAAAAATGCTGTGATAGTTTCAGGTGAACAGCCAAGGGACTCGGCCACACATACACATGTATCCATTCTCTCCCAAACTCCCTCCCATCCAGGCTGCCACATAACACTGAGCAGAGTTCCATGTGCTCTATGGTGGGTCCTTGTTGGTTATCCATCTTAAATACAGCAGTCTGTACATGTCCATCCCAAACTCCCTAACTATCCCTTTCCCCCATCCTTCCCTCCGAGACAACCATAAGCTCTATAACAACATTCTCTTAAATTATATTCTAGAAGTCTGTGATCTATACGGAATTAATGGTGGTGTATGATGTGAGATGAAAGTTCAGGTTTATCTTTCCATATAGATAAGCAATTGCTCCAATAGCATTTTCTATAATGATCATCCTTTGCCCCTTAATTGCAGAAGTGTCTTTGTTAGAAGTTAGATGACCAAATATGTGTTGATCTCATTCTGTATTCTTTATTCAGTTCCATGAATCTATTTGTTTAATCTTGGCCCAAAGTCACAATCTTACTAAGGAACAGTTAATGGAAAATCTTACTATCTGGTATTTTGTTGTTGCTTAGTTGCCAGGTCGTGTCCGACTCTTTTATGATCCCGTGGACTGTAGCCCACCAGGCTCCTCTGTCCATGGGATTTTGCAGGTAAGAATACTGGGGTGGGTAGCCATTCCACTCTCCAGGGGATCTTCCTGACCCAGGGACCAAACCCCAGTCTCCTCAATCGCATTCAGATTCTTTACCATCTGAGCCACCAGGGAAGCCCATCTGGTATTTTCAGTTCAGTTCAGTTGCTCAGTCGTGTCCGACTCTTTGCAACCCCATGAATCACAGCACGCCAGGCCTCCCTGTCCATCACCAACTCCCGGAGTTCACCCAAACTCATGTGCATCAAGTTGGTGATGCCATCCAGCCATCTCATCCTCTGTCGTCCCCTTCTCCTCCTGCCCGCAATCCCTCCCAGCATCAGAGTCTTTTCCAATGAGTCAAGTCTTTGCATGAGGTGGCCAAAGTATTGGAGTCAGCTTTAGCTTCAGTCCTTCCAGTGAACACCCAGGACTGATTTCCTTTAGGATGGACTGGTTGGATCTCTTTGAGTCCAAGGGACTCTCAAGAGTCTTCTCCAACACCACAGTTCAAAAGCATTCTTCAAAATTCTTCAGTGCTCAGCTTTCTTCACAGTCCAACTCTCACACCCATACATGACCACAGGAAAAACCATAGCCTTGACTAGACAGATCTTTGTTGGCAAAGTAATGTCTCTGCTTTTGAATATGCTATCTAGGTTGGTCATAACTTTCCTTCCACGGAGTAAGCGTCTTTTAATTTCATGGCTGCAGTCACCGTCTGCAGTGATTTTGGAGCCCAAAAAAATAAAGTCTGACACTGTTTCCACTGTTTCCCCATCTATTTCTCATGAAGTGATGGGACCAGATGCCATGATCTTCGTTTTCTGAATGTTGAGCTTTAAGCCAACTTTTTCATTCTCCTCTTTCACTTTCTTTTTTTTTTTTTTAATTTTATTTTATTTTTAAATTTTACATAATTGTATTAGTTTTGCCATATATCAAAATGAATCCGCCACAGGTATACATGTGTTCCCCATCCTGAACCCTCCTCCCTCCTCCCTCCCCATACCATCCCTCTGGGTCGTCCCAGTGCACCAGCCCCAAGCATCCAGTATCGTGCATCGAACCTGGACTGGCAACTCGTTTCATACATGATATTTTACATGTTTCAATGCCATTCTCCCAAATCTTCCCACCCTCTCCCTCTACCACAGAGTCCATAAGACTGTTCTATACATCAGTGTCTCTTTTGCTGTCTCGTACACAGGGTTATTGTTACCATCTTTCTAAATTCCATATATATGCGTTAGTATACTGTATTGGTGTTTTTCTTTCTGGCTTACTTCACTCTGTATAATAGGCTCCAGTTTCATCCACCTCATTAGAACTGGTTCAAATGTATTCTTTTTAATGGCTGAGTAATACTCCATTGTGTATATGTACCACAGCTTTCTTATCCATTCATCTGCTGATGGACATCTAGGTTGCTTCCATGTCCTGGCTATTATGAACAGTGCTGCGATGAACATTGGGGTACACGTGTCTCTTTCTCTTCTGGTTTCCTCAGTGTGTATGCCCAGCAGTGGGATTGCTGGATCATAAGGCAGTTCTATTTCCAGTTTTTTAAGGAATCTCCACACTGTTCTCCATAGTGGCTGTACTAGTTTGCATTCCCACCAACAGTGTAAGAGGGTTCCCTTTTCTCTACACCCTCTCCAGCATTTATTACTTGTAGACTTTTGGATCGCAGCCATTCTGACTGGTGTGAAATGGTACCTCATAGTGGTTTTGATTTGCATTTCTCTGATAATGAGTGATGTTGAGCATCTTTTCATGTGTTTGTTAGCCATCTGTATGTCTTCTTTGGAGAAATGTCTATTTAGTTCTTTGGCCCATTTTTTGATTGGGTCATTTATTTTTCTGGAGTTGAGCTGTAGGAGTTGCTTGTATATTCTCAAGATTAGTTGTTTGTCAGTTGCTTCATTTGCTATTATCTTCTCCCATTCTGAAGGCTGTCTTTTCACCTTGCTAATAGTTTCCTTTGATGTGCAGAAGCTTTTAAGGTTAATTAGGTCCCATTTGTTTATTTTTGCTTTTATTTCCAATATTCTGGGAGGTGGGTCATAGAGGATCCTGCTGTGATGTATGTCAGAGAGTGTTTTGCCTATGTTCTCCTCTAGGAGTTTTATAGTTTCTGGTCTTACGTTTAGATCTTTAATCCATTTTGAGTTTATTTTTGTGTATGGTGTGAGAAAGTGTTCTAGTTTCATTCTTTTACAAGTGGTTGACCAGATTTCCCAGCACCACTTGCTAAAGAGATTGTCTTTAATCCATTGTATATTCTTGCCTCCTTTGTCAAAGATAAGGTGTCCATATGTGCGTGGATTTATCTCTGGGCTTTCCATTTTGTTCCATTGATCTATATTTCTGTCTTTGTGCCAGTACCATACTGTCTTGATAACTGTGGCTTTGTAGTAGAGCCTGAAGTCAGGTAGGTTGATTCCTCCAGTTCCATTCTTCTTTCTCAAGATCGCTTTGGCTATTCGAGGTTTTTTGTATTTCCATACAAATTGTGAAATTATTTGTTCTAGCTCTGTGAAGAATACTGTTGGTAGCTTGATAGGGATTGCATCGAATCTATAAATTGCTTTGGGTAGTATACTCATTTTCACTATATTGATTCTTCCAATCCATGAACATGGTATATTTCTCCATCTGTTAGTGTCCTCTTTGATTTCTTTCACCAATGTTTTATAGTTTTCTATATATAGGTCTTTAGTTTCTTTAGGTAGATATATTCCTAAGTATTTTATTCTTTCTGTTGCAATGGTGAATGGAATTGTTTCCTTAATTTCTCTTTCTGTTTTCTCATTATTAGTGTATAGGAATGCAAGGGATTTCTGGGTGTTGATTTTATATCCTGCAACTTTACTATAGTCATTGATTAGTTCTAGTAGTTTTCTGGTGGAGTCTTTAGGGTTTTCTATGTAGAGGATCATGTCATCTGCAAATAGTGAGAGCTTTACTTCTTCTTTTCCAATTTGGATTCCTTTTATTTCTTTTTCTGCTCTGATTGCTGTGGCCAAAACTTCCAAAACTATGTTGAATAGTAATGGTGAAAGTGGGCACCCTTGTCTTGTTCCTGACTTTAGAGGAAATGCTTTCAATTTTTCACCATTGAGGATAATGTTTGCTGTGGGTTTGTCATATATAGCTTTTATTATGTTGAGGTATGTTCCTTCTATTCCTGCTTTCTGGAGAGTTTTTATCATAAATGGATGTTGAATTTTGTCAAAGGCTTTCTCTGCATCTATTGAGATAATCATATGGTTTTTATTTTTCAATTTGTTAATGTGGTGTATTACATTGATTGATTTGCGGATATTGAAGAATCCTTGCATCCCTGGGATAAAGCCCTCCTCTTTCACTTTCATCAAGAGGCTTTTTAGTTCCTCTTCACTTTCTGCCATAAGGGTGGTGTCTGGTATTTTAGGTATTCCAAATTTACTCTTCTCCCTGAGGATTGTTCTGACTGACTACTCCAGGCCCTTTACATTTCATATAAATGCTAGTTTTTATTGGAGTGTAGTTGATGTACAACGTTGTGCTAGTTTCTGCTGTGCAGCAAAGTGAGTCAGTTGTACATATACGTATATCCACTCTTTCTTAGGCTCTACTCCTATATAGATCATCACGGAGTATTGAGTCGAGTTCCCGGTGTTTATCAGTAGTCCTTATCAGTTATCTATTTTATACATAGTAGTGTGTATATGTCAATCCTAATCTTCCAATTTATCCCTCCCTTCCCCCTTGGTAACCTTAGGTTTGTTTTCTACATCTGTGACTCTATTTCTGTCTTATAAATAGGTTCATTTGTACCATTTTTTTTTAGATTCCACATATAAGTGCTATCATGTGATATTTGTATTTCTCTGATTTACTTCACTCAGAATAACAATCTCTAGATCCATGTGTGTTGCTGCAAATAGTAGTATTTCATTCTTTTTCTGGCTGAGAATATTCCACTGTATATACGTAAGCCATGCCTCCTTATCCATTCCTCTGTCGATGGCCCTTTAGTGTGCTTCCATATCCTGCTGCTGCTGCTGCTAAGTCGCTTCAGTCGTGTCCGAGTCTGTGCGACCCCATAGACGGCAGCCCACCAGGCTCCCCCGTCCCTGGGATTCTCCAGGCAAGAACACTGGAGTGGGTTGCCATTTCCTTCTCCAATGCATGAAAGTGAAAAGTGAAAGTGAAATGGCTCAGTCGTGTCCAACTCCTAGCGACCCCATGGACTGCAGCCCACCAGGCTCCTCCATCCACGGGATTTTCCAGGCAAGAGAACTGGAGTGGGGTGCCATTGCCTTCTCCTAGTTACTGTAAATAGTACAGCAATGAACACTGAGGCACATGAGTTCTTTCAAATTATGATTTTCTCTGGATATAGGCCCAGGAGTAGGATTGCTGGATCCTATGGCACCTCTATTTTTACTATTTTAAGGAACCTCTATACTGTTCTCCATAGTGGCTATACCAATTTACTTTCCCACCAACAGTGTAAGAGTCTTCCTTTTTCTCCACATCCTCTCCAGCATTTAGTTTGTAGATTTTTTTGGTGATGGCCATTCTGGTGGGTGTGAGGTGATACCTCATTGTAGTTTTGATTTGCAGTTCTCTAATAATTAGTCATGTTGAACATCTTTTCATGTGCCTCTTGGCCACCTGTGTATCTTCTTTGGAAAAATGTCTATTTATATCGTCTGTCCATTTCTTGATTGGATTGTTTGGTTTTTTGATAATGAGCTGCATGTACTGTTTCTGTATTTTAGAGGTTAATTCCTTGTTAGTCACTTCATTTGCAAATATTTTCTCCCATTTTGTGCAATGTCTTTTCATTTTGTTTGTGGTTTCTTTTGCTGTGCAAAAGGTTTTAAGTTTAATTAGTTCTCACTTGTTTATTTTGCTTTTATTTTCATTACTCTTAAGCAGATCAAAAAAGATCTTGCTATGATTTCTTGCACCTCTTTCACTAGATTTATTCCCAAGTATTTGATTATTATGCTGTCATAACTGATATTTTCATTTAATGTGCTGTTTATTACTAATATAAAAAACAATTTTCAAGTACTGACCTTGTATCCAGCAACTTTGGTAAACTCACTAATTAAATCTAATGTTTTGATTAATGTTCTACATTTTTCGGAACACAGTCATGCTATTTGCCAATAATGGCTCTTTTACCTCTTCTTTTCTAATCTATAACTTTTAAACCTTATTTCTTTTTCTCACTTTATTGCACTAACTAGGATTTTCATTACACTGTCACCTAAGTGGTAAGCGGACATCCTAGTCTTGTTCCCAAGCCCAAGGAGGCAAAAAGCATTCAAAATTTCACTCTTAAGTTAGTTGTAGACTTGTTTTGTTTTGAGGTTAGTTTTGTTTTGGTTTGGTTTTTAAATATCCTTTATAAGATTATGGAAGTTTCCTTCTAGTCTTAGTTTGTTGAAGTGGGCTTTTTTTTTTTTTAACATAAAGAGATACCAAATGCTTTTTCTTTTTTTTAATTAATTTATTTTAATTGGAGGCTAATTACTTTACAGTATTGTAGTGGTTTTTGCCATACATTGACATGAATCAGCCATGGGTGTACATGTGTCCCCCATCCTGAACCCCCCTCCCATCTCCTTCCCCATCCCATCTCTCAGGGTCATCCCAGTGCACTGGCCCTGAGCGCCCTGTCTCATGCATTGAACCTGGACTAGTGATCTATTTCTTTTTTTTTTTTTTTTTACTTTAACTCCATTTTAATTCAGAAATGTAAATATACACATTCATGGCCAACTATTTAAAAAAGCATATACCTTATTTAAAAAAAAAAAAAAAAAGGGCATTTCCAAAAAAGGAGTTAGCCAAAAGCAATGGCAAAATTACATTATTACAGTAGGCTGAATCTGCACATATACCTTAAACATCAGAAAATAATTACACACACCCTTGTCAAACTATTTTATAAAATCTAATATTGGTACTCTAGTGAACACAAGCGTCTCTGTGACTGACTGCTCAGACAGCATAAACACTGTTCTCACTTAAGCTTCTTTTCCCTGGTCACAATTCTTTAGCTTTTAGTTTCTTGTTCAGTCAATTTAAGAATGGTCACCGGTTACACACCTAGCCACTGGTTATTGATATAAGCTCTCATTCTTCATAACAGAGTAGTTGTATATACTGTTAAATTGGATGGCATTTAATACATGGTATGCCATGTACTGAAGTTTATTAAGAAAGGTGTGAAATCAGATTATCCTAATATTTAAAGTACTAACAATGACACCCTTTTAGAAACAAAACGGTTTTGCTATATCTCCTTTCACTGTTTCATACGTGTCCTCCCTATATTAAGAAGTATATACATGAGAACTTAGTAGACACTGAACTTCCCAGTATATTCAAGAAGATATTTGAATGTGTTTGGTGTAAAACAGTACAGGCAGCTAAATGCCTAGAGCTTGGAAGGTAGGTACAAAGACGTGCTTTATACATTTGTGCTACAGGAGTTTATAATTCATTTCTCTTTCTCACCCATTCTATAATATTATGAACATTGACTCCCATGTGCTCCCTGGGCTCATCTGAAGCACAGAATACAGTAAATTATTTGAGTGATTATTTTCTCCATTCTCCTAAGGCTGGTACAAAATCGGTACCATTCTAGAAGCCATAGGGAATTAGGGCTTAATTCTCTCCTGGAAACCTAATTGAGAAAGCTTGAGAGAGACACTAGCAAATGTCCTTTTCTTCCCTATCTCTTCTTCCCCAGAACACTCTAGCCTCAGACCAAGGGTCATTTACATAATGGCAGGCTTTGTCCTGCATTACCATTCACAGAGGAAAGCTGCTTGAAAACTTCAAACAACTCCATATATTTAAATCTTAGGCTAGTCCTCTTAAAGCTGTAGTTTCCTCTACAGTCCCGACCTTTGCCAAGTTCAGTACGTAACAAGTCATTTTTTAGTGATTCTTTTACTTATTTTCTATCCACAAACTACAAAAATCTTCTTTCTGGAGATCTAGAATACACACTTTTTTTTTTTTTTTTGCATATTTTGCAAAATACAAAGTAAATATATAAATTTTGAGTTATAAATTCATGTGAACTGACGATGACAGTTGAATATTTTGCTCAAAAAGCTGGTGTGGATTTTGAAAACCTTTGACTCTTGTTAAGAAGATAATCAAATGCTAGAAGGTGTAAGGTTTAAATGCTAACTGGAAAACTGTTAAGATGTATTTTACTGAGCCACAGCAAGTAGCTTAAGAGCATCTCATTCCACACTATATGGGTCAGTCTTTGCAGGCTGCACCTCTCCTTAGCAACTAAGTCAACTGCACTATTGTACAAAAACAGCCATGAACAATGAGTGTGGCTGTGTTCCAATAAAACATTTTTTTATGGACACTGAATTTCATATTAATTTTCATGTGTCTTGAAGTATGCTTAGTTTTTTTAACTATTTAAAACTGTGAACAATTCTTAGTTGACAAGGCCATGAAAAGCAGGCAGTGGGCTGGATGTGCGCATTAGGCTAGAACTGGCTATTAATTATTATACAGGCTTTTATATGTTATGCAAATGTTTAAAAATTATAGGTTCCAATTTGAGAGACTTTGGAGACATGATTTTTTTAGATCTCTCATTTTAAAACTTACACCAAGTAAGTTCTCTACTTTCTGGATAAATATATTTACATAAGATAAAAAATAATTCAGTATACAAACTCCTACTTTGTTTAAAAAAACAAACAAAAATCCCAGAAAGCTATAAAATGAATGTTTCACCTTAAAACATAATTAGGAAACACATAATTTTTATTCTATGCAATATAAAACAATATGCATAGATTTGGTACATAATTTTTTAGTTTTTAATTTAGGAAAAAGATAATGAGGAAAAGGTTTATAAATCTATCCCTTTTATAAAAGCTGCAACTGACACCAGAAATACCTCAAATGTACAACCATCAACTCTGATTATAATATGAATTATACCCAGGATTTGCAATTTACCAGCATGAGTTCTGGATGATCTTTTAAAAATGCAGTTATATCATAGAACACTATGGCTTCTACAAACTTTGAGATACTTATGAATAGGAAACTCCTACTTCCATAATATAAGGAAACAAGAATATTTTTTCCATAATCACCAAGTATAAAAAAACTTCACAGTCTGATTTACCTTTATCAAAGGTAAAATGATTCACTGCTACATTGCATGGATTATTTTGATGCTCAGTAGTTCCTAAACACAAAATAAATTCCACATGCACTCTTATCTGTTTGGGTTTTCAAAAGCAAGACACCAATACAAAATGTATTGAATTGGCTGGCAGAAGTCCATGGGCTACAGAAAAGGAATTAAATATAAATGTTCACCAACTTTATCCATTCTAATTTTACAACAGCTTCCGGTATTGAGACCTAGTTGGTTTCTTATGTCTATCCATTATGAACATAACTCAATCTTCTATTTTAAAACTTCTCAGGGTCATTTTTTGCTGGGTATTTAATTGAGCGACATATAAGATCTTCTCGTCCAACTTCCATCATTTGTTCCTCCCAAGATTTCATTTCGTTATAATAACGAATTTTATCATCTTTAGCAAGCTGAATATATACTTGCTTTTGAGAATTAGAGAGATTTTTCCAGTTTTCATTTATAGCTTTTAGCTTTACCTGTGATGTGCCATCCCTAGCTTCCTGAAAACGTTCAGCTATAAAAATGTTATAAGCTGAGCGAGGTCTTTTCGGTTTTCCAAGCATTGTTAACTCTCTCTTTTTTATTAATGCTTTCTTTTTTAAACGTTTCTGCATGATTTCTTTTTCCAAAGATACCATTTGACTTGGAGTTAGTTGTTCTTGAATTCTGTTTATCTCTTCCTTGTATACCTGCCAGTCTGCCTTGTAAGCATCTTCATATATCTTTTTCTCTGAATCAGGAAGTTCCCTCCATAGCTTGGCAATTTTTTTAATTAGTTCTGAATTTTTTGCATCTGGGTTCTGAGCTTTAAATAGGGGAAGCTGTTCTTTAGAAAATCGAACGTATGAAGTCATAGGCTTCTTTGGATAACCACTCAAGCTGGATGAAAACCATTTTGGAACATACGCAAAACTAAAGGGAGAGCGCAGTCAACTGCCACAGCCCGCGCAGAGATCCGCTCCTGACTTTCCCAGTGCATTCAGCACGCCCCATACGCCCCGGAGAAGCGCCATTGCATCCGCAGACAAAGCACTGACCAGGCCCCAATTCCCTACAGCGCCCTGGCACAAGAGAAACCGCAACAAAACTGATCTATTTCACATATGGTAATATACATGTTTCAATACTATTCTCTCAAATCATCCAACCTTCACCTTCTCCCACAGGATCCAAAAGTCTGTTCTTTACATCTGTGTCTCTTTTGCTGTCTTGCATATAGGGTCATCATTACCATCTTTCTAAATTCCATATATATGCATTTCATCCACCTCATTAGAACTGATTCCAATGCATTCTTTTTAATAGCTGAGTAATATTCCATTGTGTATAGGTACCACAGTTTTCTTATCCATTTGTCTGCCAATTTACATCTAGGTTGATTCCATGTCCTAGCTATTGTAAACAGTGCTGCGATGAACATTGGGGTACACATGTCTTTTTCAATTCTGGTTTCCTCGGTGTGTATGCCCAGCAGTGGTATTTCTGGGTCATATGGCAGTTCTATTTCCAGTTTTTTTAAGGAGTCTCCACACTGTTCTCCATAGTGGCTGTACTAGTTTGCATTCCCACCAACAGTGTAAGAGGGTTCTCTTTTCTCCACACCCTCTACAGCATTTATTGTTTGTAGACTTTTTGATAGCAGCCATTCTGACTGGCATGAGATGGTACCTCATTGTGGTTTTGATTTGCATTTCTCTGATAATGAGTGATGTTGAGCATCTTTTCATGTGTTTGTTAGCCATCTCTATGTCTTCTTTGGAGAAATGTATATTTAGTTCTGTACAGTTCTTCTGTGTATTCTTTCCATCTCTTCTTAATATCTTCTGCTTCTGTTAGGTCCATACCATTTCTGTCCTTTATCGAGCCTATCTTTGCATGAAATGTTCCTTTGGTATCTCTAATTTTCTTGAAGAGATCTCTAGTCTTTCCCATTCTGTTGTTTTCCTCTGTTTCTTTGCACTGATCGCTGAAGAAAGCTTTCTTATCTCTTCTTGCTACTCTTTGGAACTCTGCATTCAGATGTTTATATCTTTCCTTTTCTCCTTTGCTTTTCGCCTCTCTTCTTTTCACAGCTATTTGCAAGGCCTCCCCAGACAGCCATTTTGCTTTTTTGCATTTCTTTTCCATGGGGATGGTCTTGATCCCTGTCTCCTGTACAATGTCACAAACCTCATTCCATAGTTCATCAGGCACTCTATCAGATCTAGGCCCTTAAATCTATTTCTCACTTCCACTGTATAATCATAAGGGATTTGATTTAGGTCATACCTGAATGGTCTAGTGGTTTTCCCTACTTTCTTCAATTTAAGTCTGAATTTGGAAATAAGGAGTTCATGGTCTGAGCCACAGTCAGCTCCTGGTCTTATTTTTGCTGACTGTATAGAGCTTCTCCATCTTTGGCTGCAAAGTATAGAATCAATCTGATTTTGGTGTTGACCATCTGGTGATGTCCATGTATAGAGTCTTCTCTTGTGTTGTTGGAAGAGGGTGTTTGTTATGACCAGTGCATTTTCTTGGCAAAACTCTATTAGTCTTTGCCCTGCTTCATTCCATATTCCAAGGCCAAATTTGCCTGTTATTCCAGGTGTTTCTTGACTTCCTACTTTTGCATTCCAGTCCCCTATAATGAAAAGGACATCTTTTTTGGGTGTTAGTTCTAAAAAGTCTTGTAGGTCTTCATAGAACCGTTCAACTTCAGCTTCTTCAGCGTTACTGGTTGGGGCATAGACTTGGATTACTGTGATATTGAATGGTTTGCCTTGGAAATGAACAGAGATCATTCTGTCATTTTTGAGATTGCATCCAAGTACTGCATTTCAGACTCTTTTGTTGACCGTGATGGCTACTCCATTTCTTCTGAGGGATTCCTGCCCGCAGTAGTAGATATAATGGTCATCTGAGTTAAATTCACCGATTCCAGTCCATTTCAGTTCGCTGATTCCTAGAATGTTGACATTCACTCTTGCCATCTCTTGTTTGACCACTTCCAATTTGCCTTGATTCATGGACCTGACATTCCAGGTTCCAGAAAAGATCTTCGTGACCCAGATAATCACGATGGTGTGATCACTGACCTAGAGCCAGACATCCTGGGATGTGAAGTCAAGTGGGCCTTAGAAAGCATCACTACGAACAAAGCTAGTAGAGGTGATAGAATTCCAGTTGAGCTATTCCAAATCCTGAAAGATGATGCTGTGAATGTGCTACACTCAATATGCCAGCAAATTTGGAAGACTCAGCAGTGGCCACAGGACTGGAAAAGGTCAGTTTTCATTCCAATCCCAAAGAAAGGCAATGCCAAAGAATGCTCAAACTACCGCACAGTTGCACTCATCTCACACACTAGTAAAGTAATGCTCAAAATTCTCCAAGCCAGGCTTCAGCAATATGTGAACCGTGAACTTCCTGATGTTCAAGCTGGTTATAGAAAAGGCAGAGGAACCAGAGATCAAATTGCCAACATTCGCTGGATCATGGAAAAAGCAAGAGAGTTCCAGAAAAGCATCAATTTCTGTTTTATTGACTATGCCAAAGCCTTTGACTGTGTGGATCACAATAAACTGTGGAAAATTCAAGAGATGGGAATACCGGACCACCTGACCTGCCTCTTGAGAAATTTGTATGCAGGTCAGGAAGCAACAGTTAGAACTGGACATGGAACAACAGACTGGTTCCAAATAGGAAAAGGAGTTCGTCAAGGCTGTATATTGTCACCCTGTTTATTTAACTTATATGCAGAGTACATCATGAGAAATGCTGGACTGGAAGAAACACAAGCTGGAATCAAGATTACCAGGAGAAATATCAATAACCTCAGATATGCCGATGACACCACCCTTATGGCAGAAAGTGAAGAGGAACTAAAAAGCCTCTTGATGAAAGTGGAGAGTGAAAAAGTTGGCTTAAAGCTCAACATTCAGAAAACAAAGATCATGGCATCTGGTCCCATCACTTCATGGGAAATAGATGGGGAAACAGTGGAAACAGTGTCAGACTTTATTTTTATGGGCTCCAAAATCACTGCAGATGGTGACTGCAGCCATGAAATTAAAAGACGCTTACTCCTTGGAAGGAAAGTTATGACCAACCTAGATAGCATATTCAAAAGCAGAGACATTACTTTGCCAACAAAGGTCCATCTACTCAAGGCTATGGTTTTTCCAGTGGTCATATATGGATGTGAGAGTTGGACTGTGAAGAAGTCTGAGTGCTGAAGAATTGATGCTTTTGAACTGTGGTGTTGGAGAAGACTCTTGAGAGCCCCTTGGACTGCAAGGAGATCCAACCAGTCCATTCTGAAGGAGATCAGCCCTGGGATTTCTTTGGAGGGAATGATGCTGAAGCTAAAACTCCAGTACTTTGACCACCTCATGCGAAGAGTTGACTTATTGGAAAAGACTCTGATGCTGGGAGGGATTGGGGGCAGGAGGAGAAGGGGACGACAGAGGATGAGATGGCTGGATGGCATCACTGACTCGATGGATGTGAGTCTCAGTGAACTCTGGGAATTGGTGATGGACAGGGAGGCCTGGCGTGCTGCGATTCATGGGGTCGCAAAGAGTCGGACATGACTGAGCGACTGATCTGATCTGATATTTAGTTCTTGGCCCATTTTTTCTTTGGGTCATTTATTTTTCTGAAATTGAGCTGCATGAGCTGCTTATATATTTTTGAGATTAATTCTTTGTCAGTTGGTTCATTTGCTTTTATTTTTCCCATTCTGAAGGCTGTCCTTTCACCTTGCTTATAGTTTCCTTCATTGTGCAAAAGCTTTTAAGTTTAATTAGGTCCCATTTGTTTATTTTTGCTTTTATTTCCATAACTCTGGGAGGTGGGTGATAGAGGATCCTGCTGTGGTTTATGTCAGAGAGTGTTTTGCCTATGTTTTTGTCTAGGAGTTTTATGGTTTCTGGTCTTACATTTAGATCTTTAATCCATTTTGAGCTTATTTTTGTGTATGGTGTTAGAAAGTGTTCTAGTTTCATTCTTTTACAAGTGGTTGACCAGTTTTCCCAGCACCACTTGTTAAAGAGATTATCTTTTCTCCATTGTATATTCTTGCCTCTTTGTCAAAGATAAGGTGTCCATAGATGGGTGGATTTGTCTCTGGGCTTTCTAATTTGTTCCATTGATCTATATGTCTGTCTTTGTGCCAGTACCATACTGTCTTGATGACTATAGCTTTGTAGTATAGTCTGAAGTCAGGCAGGTTGATTCCTCTAGCCCCATTCTTCTTTCTCAAGATTGCTTTGGCTATCTAAGGTTTTTTGTATTTGCATACAAATTGTGAAATTATTTGTTCTAGTTCTGTGAAAAATACTGTTGGTAGCTTGATAGGGATTGCATTGAATCTATAGATTGCTTTGGGTAGTATACTCATTTTCACTGTATTGATTCTTCTGATCCATGAACATGGTATATTGCTCCATCTATTTGTGTCATCTTTGATTTCTTTCATCAATGTTTTATCATTTTCTATATATAGGTCTTTTGTTTCTTTAGGTAGATATATTCCTAAGTATTTTATTCTTTTCATTGCAATGGTGAATGGAATTGTTTCCTTAATTTCTCTTTCTGTTTTCTCATTGTTAGTGTATAGGAATGCAAAGGATTTCTGTGTGTTAATTTTATATCCTGCCACTTTACTATATTCATTGATTAGCTCTAGTAATTTTCTGGTGGAGTCTTTAGGGTTTTCCATGTAGAGGATCATGTCATCTGCAGTGAGAGTTTTACTTCTTTTCCAATCTGGATTCCTTTTATTTCTTTTTCTGCTCTGATTGCTGTGGCTAAAACTTTCAAAACTATGTTGAATAGTAGTGGTGAGAGTGGGCGCCCTTGTCTTCTTCCTGACTTTAGGGAAAATGCTTTCAGTTTTTCACCATTGAGGATAATGTTTGCTGTGGGTTATATGGCTTTTATTATGTTGAGGTATGTTCCTTCTATGCCTGCTTTTGGGGGAGGTTTTATCATAAATAGATGTTGAATTTTGTCAAAGGCTTTCTCTGCATCTATTGAGATAATCATATGGTTTTTATCTTTCAATTTGTTAATGTGTATCAAATTCACTGATTTGTGAATATTGAAGAATCCTTGCATCCCTGGGATAAAGCCCACTTGGTCATGATGTATGATCTTTTTAATATATTGTTGGATTCTGTTTGCTAGAATTTTGTTGAGGATTTTTGCATCTATGTTCATCAGTGATATTGGCCTGTAGTTTTCTTTTTTTGTGGCATCTTTGTCTGGTTTTGGTATTAGGGTGATAGTGGCCTCATAGAATGAAATTGGCAGTTTACCTTCCTCTGCAATTTTCTGGAAGAGTTTGAGTAGGATAAGTGTTAGCTCTTCTCTAAATTTTTGGTAGAATTCACCTGTGAAGCCATCTGGGCTTTTGTTTGTTGGAATATTTCTGAATACAGTTTCAATTTCTGTGCTTGTGATGGGTCTGTTAAGATTTTCTATTTCTTCCTGGTTCAGTTTTGGAAGGTTATACTTTTCTAAGAATTTGCCCATTTCTTCCAAGTTGTCCATTTTATTGGCATATAGTTGCTGATAGTAGTCTCTTATGATCCTTTGGAGACTCTTGGAGGGCACAAACAAAACCTTGTGTGCACCAGGACCCAGGAGAAAGGAGCAGTGACCCCACAAGAAACTGACCCAGACATGCCCACGAGTGTCCAGGAATCTCCAGCGGAGGTGTGGGTCAGTGGTGGCCTGCTGCAGGGTCGGAGGCACTGAGCGTAGCAGTGGGTGCATGGGACCTTTTGAAGGAGGTCACCATTATCTTCATTACCTCCACCATAGTTTGGCCTCAGGTCAAGCAACAGGGAGGGAGCACAGCCCTGCCCATCAACAGAAAATTGGATTAAAGATTTACTGAACATGGGCCCGCCCATCAGAACAAGACTCAGTTTCTCCCTCAGTCAGTCTCTCCCATCAGGAAGCTTCCATAAGCCTCTTATCCTTATCCATCAGGGGGCAGACAGAATGAAATCCACAATCACAGAAAAGGAACCAAACTGATCATGTGGACCACAGCCTTGTCTAGCTCAATGAAACTATGAGCCATGCCAAGACAGACAGGTCATGGCAGAGAGTTCTGACAAAATGTGGTCCACTGGAGAAGGGAATGGCAAACCATTTCAGGATTCTTGCCTTGAGAACCCCATAAACAGTATGAAAAGGCAAAAAGATATGACACTGAAAGATGAAACTCCCCAGGTCGGTAGGTATCCAATATGCTACTGGAGAACAGTGGAGAAATAACTCCAAAAAGAATGAAGAGACAGCCAAAGCAAAAACAACACTCAGTTGTGGATGTGATGGGTGATGGAAGTAAAGTCTGATGCTGTAAAGAGCAATATTGCATAGAAACCTGGAATGTTAGGTCCATGAATCAAGGCAAATTGGAAGTTGTCAAACAGGAGATGGCAAGAGTGAACATTGACATTTTAGGAATCAGTGAACTAAAAGTTCTGTTATTAAGTACATACAAATTTAGGTTTAAGTTCACTCTATGTCATTATGAAATATCCTGTTTATCTAGTAATTCTTCTTGCCATGAAGTCTCTTTGTCTCCTGTTACTCAAGGCACACCAGCTCTCTTTTGGTTAGTGTTTTTGTGCTATATATTTTTCTATTTACCATATAATTGGTATTTGATTTTTTAATCAATTCTGACATTTTTTGCCTTTCAATTGGAATTGTTCTTAGTTGCTCAGTCATGTCCAACTCTTTGTGACCCCATGGACTGTAGCCCACTAGGCTTCTCTGTCCATGGAATTCTCCAGGCAAGAATACTGGAGTAGGTAGCCATTCCCTTCTTCAGGGGATCTTCACGACTCAGGGATAGAACGCACGTCTCCTGCATTCCAGGCAGATTCTTTACCATCTGAACCACCATACCTTGAACACTAGAAAAATAATACAAGAATATATAAAACTAATAAGAGGATTTTTTTTTTAAAACTTAGTACTAAAAAAAAAGAGCAAGAAACGAGGAATAAAGAGGAAAGAAGGATTAACTATAAAACAAATAGCACAATAGCAGATGAAACCAATTCTATTAATTACATTAGAGGCAAATAATTATCAAGGCTTGAAAATGATTCAGGATTATAACCTTGAGACTCAGGGTCTCGAGTGGATGGACATGGAGAGACTAGGACTGAAATTGTAAGGGGTGTGTGGGAAGAGAAAACATTAAGCTCAAGATTTGAAATGAATGTTATGTGAAAACCGGGGTGTGAAAGATGAAGCAGAGGACCAGATTTGGAAATCACCTGAATGTATAACACTTCTGCTACAAATTGGATGAGAAATGAGTTTATTAGGGCACCAAATATAAAAGGAGGAATATTCATTCATCTAATATTTATCAGGTGTCTACAATGTGCCTCAGTGTCCTTGGTG